>NC_090279.1:190730209-191072709 GCF_040414725.1 Anabrus simplex
GTAATCCCCACCTTGCTAACAAAAAATTCTGTAGAGAACACTGTCAGAATTCTTTGAAGCAACTCTCACAATACTGAGCCTTAAGAGATTTGCGCCAGTAGGGTTTTATTATCTCCGCTGAGACATTTCACACAGAGGTTTCTGCAGGGGTAATGTTGCTGTTATTAAACATTAAATGCAGTAGTACTGCCAACAACTGGAAGTGTGTATGATGCACACAGTTACCTACAAGTGAAGACACAATCTTGCAAAATATTTACTAATCTAATTTTAACACAGTTTACAATGGTACTGTTATTTCTCTGGTTAGGCCACACTGATTTTTCAGGCACAATATACTGAAAAGGAATGTGTTTATCATCCCTTCAGCTATTATAAGTCGCAAGACACTTGTCTTCTCCTTAGAGGAGCTCTCTTCTACTCTTAAATGCCAAATGACTGCACTATTCAGCCAAGCTCTCTAGGAGGTCCAAAGACTAGTAACTGGTTTCATAGGTACTGAAAATAAAGATCCTCAGCTTGTTTCCAGTCATTTAACTGAGTCAGGAATGGAATGAAGCCCCCATCTAGCGCGAGGATAGGAACTGTGCCGGTCGCCAGAGCCACCGAGGCAATGATTAATGACTGACGGATGAAATGATACTGGAGTGTGTCGCTGGAATGAAAAATGACAGGGAAAAGCAGAGTAACCAGACAATAGCCTGTCCTGCCCCTGCTTTATCCAGCACTAATTTCATATGTAGTGACTGGGATTTGAAAAACTGAAGCCAACAGTAAGAGGCTGGCATGCTGGTGCAGGAGCTACGAAGGCTCTAGGTTTCATATGTATGATAAAATTTAAAGATTTTATAATAAATTCTCCAAATTGAACCAAGATCAGCAAGCTCATGAACTTAAGGTTGTTTATTGGTACGAAACCACATGGTGCAACAGCCCCCCAAAGAGCCATGGCCTACCAAGTGACTGCTGATCAGACCAAAGGCCTGCAGATTAAGAGGTGTCATGTGGTCAGCACGACTAATCCTCTCCGTCGTTATTCTTGGCTACAGGGTTTGAACCCCCACTGTTGGCAGCCCTGAAGATGGTTTTCCATGGTTTCCCATTTTTACATCAGGCAAATGCCGGGGCTGTACCTTAATTAAGGCCACGACCGCTTCTGTACCACTCCTATCCCGTCATTGCCATAAGACCTATCTGTGTCGGTACGACGTAAAGCAAATTATTTTTTAAAAATCTTTGCTTTCTAGACAGGAGCCACCTTCAGATGGCTCCTCAGGTGTAATCACGTAGGCTGAGTGGACCTCGAACAAGCCCTTAGATCCAAGTAAAAATCCCTGACCTGTCTGGGAATTGAACTCGGGGCTTCTGGGTAAGAGGCAGGCACGCTACCCCTACACCAGATTATTAGTACCAATTATAACAATAACAACTGTTCAGCAGTTCCAAGAGTTGACACTACTACTACATACAAAATCACTAACCATTTCTGACAAGTTGGACACTTTCTGATCACTGACTTGCATGACAACTTAAATTGGTAGGCCACTACATTATATTAAGATGTGACCATTTGCACGGAAAGGGACCTAAAGTCAAATTTTTCATCTTTGAGATTTTTATAGTTCTAAAATTGGCGTTAGATACCGAACATTTAAAAAAACATAGTTCATGTTTAAGGTACAATACTTCAGAAAATATTAATTACAGACTTGCTATCAAGACAACTGTATTTTGAGAAAGACTCAATTACAGATTGCACCAATTTTCTATACTGGCTGAGTTAGTGGGGCAGTTAGGGGTGCATAAATATCAGCTTGCATTCGGGAGATAGTGGGTTCGAACCCCGCTGTCAGCAGCACTGAAGATGGTTTTCCGTGGTTTACCAATTTCGCACCAGGCTAATGCTGCGACTGTCATTTAATTATGGCCACGGTCACTTCCTTCCCACTCCTAGGTCTTTCCTATCCCACTGTCACCATAAAACCTATCTGTGTCAGTGTGACGTAAAGCAAATAGAAAAAAAAAAAAATCTTACAAACCGCACAAAGTTCTCATTACACCGAGTGGTGAAGACTCCAACTGCTGCGTAACTTAGTTACACCACAGACACTTTTGTTCAGCTCTGCTGTAAAATTTCTATTGCCAGCTTTGTGACCCTATGCGTGGTAAGGGACCCAAATTTACATTTTTGTTTTTCTACCCAAGAAGCCAAATAACTAGGGTGCAAGTTCAGCAATAAATATCTTTATTTTCCCTTTTAACCGAGTGACTTGGACATGCAGTGAGGAACGTGCAGCTGTGAGCTTGCATTTGGAAGATAGTGGGTTCAAACCCTACTGGCGGCAACCCTCTCGACAAAAGGATTACAGATAAATTACCACAACAGTGGACAACACGCATCATCCACCCTCTACACAAAAAAAAGCTGACAAAAGAGACCTTAACAAGTAAAGGGTAATCTCACTCTTGGACATATACAAAATCCTTGCAAGAATCATCCTTAACAGAGTCTGGTCACAACTTGAGAAGGAACTAAGAGAATACCAGAAATTTCAGACCCTGAAGGAGCAGTCCTGACCAGATCATGAGTCTCAAACTAATAATCAATTATAACAGGAGAAGAAAAAAAATTTCACCCATTCTACTAAAAATTTGAAGACGCCTTGGACTACACCCCAAATTAATAAATATGATAAAACTGACCCAAGTCAAAAGTGAAGTTCAGGGATGAATTATCGGAACCATTTGAGATCAAAACAGGACTACGCCACGTCGATGGACTTTGTTAATCTGTGCTCTAGAAATGGTTTAAGAAATAAACCCCCTCCCCTAAAATAAAAACAGGCAGGAAAATCAAAACAACCTGCCTTGGTTTTGCGATGACTTGGCACTACTAGCAACTGACAACACAATCAATCATCAGAACTTCAAAACATTGCAACAAAAACTGGGCTTAAAGTATAATTAAAAAGAGACAGAAATTGTTCCAACATAATGAAAGGAAATAAGCATAAACCATAATGAACTAAAAATTATAACCCAATTCAAATACACTGCAGAAGTACTACCAAAAAAAAAAAAAACCTAACCAAAATATTTTCAATCCAAATAAGAACAAACAAGCTAGCTCAAACACAAAATTAACTTGGACAAAAAAAAAAAAAAAAAAAATGGAGATAAGCTGTCATTATTAAGGGTTTTGTAGACTTATTAAATTGTTTTCCCCGGTTCAGCTAACCTCCAACAGAGCGTGCGAAATGACATATTTAACACAAATTTTGCCTTAACTTGAAGCTCTATTTCATGAAAACTACGTTTCAGATTTTTTTTTGGCAACAGGTATCCTCCTCTTTTATCTTTTAATTGAGACATAAAACACAATCGTACATTAAATACTCTCACCGATATATGTGTTTCACCCAAACACTAAAAGCCAGTATTCGGGAGATAGTGGGTTCGAACCCCACAGTCGGCAGCCCTGAAAATGGTTTTCCGTGGTTTCCTATTTTAACACCAGGCAAATGCTGGGGCTGTACATTAATTAAAGCCATGGACGCTTCCTTCCTAACCCTCTCCTGTCCCATCGTCGCCATAAGACCTATCTGTGTCAGTGCGACTTAAAGCCACTAGCAAAAAAAAAAAATTCTTTCCGTGTACTCATTGAGGAACATAAGTCTACATTTTTAAAAAAATGTGCCTACCACACTCCATACACATACTACAATTTTTTCAATAAAAGCATGAAAAAATTAAACGGAATAGGAGACGCTCTACTAAACATGTTGAAATAGGGAACCCTGCGCCCGAGAAACCAACTTAAATATGTTTCTTACTATTTTCCAGATTACTTTTCGCAGCAATTACAGTTATTACTGTACAATACCATATCATTGACAAACCTGATTAATGTATAATTTTGCACCTCACAACGAAACAACAGCCACCAACTTCAACACAAGCAGGGCATTGACATACAAGATACTGCCGCACCCTTTCAAATCTCATCCTGGTAAAAATTATAATGTCTGTGTCAACAGGGGTCTTATTACCTTATTTCTCCAAATTTAAGACGACCTCCACTTTTTCCTTCAAAAAAATTAAATCAGGTTTAAAAATTTCTTTGTGAAATCATATGAATGCCTTTCTTGTAAAGTACACAGTTTTTAGACTGTCTCAGTCTGCACAATTATTGTTTATTTCTGCGGGTTTAATAACCATTAACTTAAAATTGGCATCATAATATCAAAGAGAACCCGGTCAAAATTTGCCACCAATACCTGTCCACACGTCTCTACAATATGAAAATCTATCAGGAAAATATTCGTACTCTCTATAAAACTGTTGCTTTTACTCAGCGTCAGGCACAACCGGCCTTCACTACACGCACATCTCGCTTGCCGGGTTCGGCCGACTTCAGTGGCTAGCAATGTGTCTGTCTGTCTGTCTGTCTGTTAGGTCATCAGTCCAGACGCTGGTTGCATCCTCAAGCAGCACCACTAAAGGCTATGCAGTTATAGGGAAACCACAAAAACCAATGCCAGAGCCCAAATGAGGCTTACCAGGCAAGATGAGGAGTGAGGTAGTTTGCCATTGCTTTCCTCGCTGGATCAGAAGGTGCAACACGGCTGATCCTATGAGCAACACCTTTCATAACACTCAGACACTAGTAGTGCTCCAAATGCCATTACTCAGCACCACCCATACCCCAGTAGCTTCCATATTGTCACAGCCATGGATGAGACTGGGACTTCGGTGGAAGCTACACTTTGCAATGGCCTGTGCCAAGAGACGGATACAAAAATACTCTATCCATCAAGAAATGGCAACAGGGAATGCTAGCAATGTATAGGCCTAATGAAGACGTAAACGTTGAAGGTCAACAAATGAGTTTAGTGCGCCGTGGTATGGCCATTCCTCCCTTGCGTTTTTTGCGCACATATTTCACAATTTCATCTTTGACTTCTTTAAAGCGTCCTTGTTGTGAACCACTGAATGCATTTTTTAAGCTATATTTGTCTTCATGCTAATGCCGAATGTTGGCTTTAGTTAGGCCTATGCCGTATTTTCTTGCGGATGTACAATTTTTCTTCATTTCTGTGAGTTTAATAACCAATAATTTAAAATTGGCACCATAATATAACAAGAACCCCTTGAAAAATTTGCTGGGATCTTTATGATGATCAATCACGAAAATATTCCTGCTGTTTATAAAACTTAATTTTACTAATTACTCAAAGGCTCGCATGTTTTAATGCCATTCTGTGGATTTGAGAAACATTTTAGAGGCTCAAAGAATGCCATTCTCTCTTCACTATTTTCCAAGATCCAATGATGTTACATAGAGGCACTGGACCACTGGTTGCTGCGGCTAGAAATGCATAACAAAGAGGAGGACGTTAATTGTAAACAAGTTTTATGTGCGCATGGGGGGGGGGGGTGAAAAGCTGCAGCGTGGTTACCGTGGTAGCTGCCAGCGGTGTTCATTACTATTAGGTCGTGAATGCAAAGACAACCATTGATTTCTCACATGAGATTCTGAGAGAAAAAAACGTCGTCTAGGATTCGGAGAAATATGGTACTATAATATACACTGACTGACAGAGCAAATGCAACACCAAGAAGGAGTGGTCAGAACTTTATGCCAATTGCAGGGTAGACTGACGTCACTGAGGTATGCTCATGATGTGAAATGCGCCGCTGTGCTGCGCACGTAGCGAACGATAAATGGGACACGGCGTTGGCGAATGGCCCACTTCGTACCGTGATTTCTCAGCCGACAGTCATTGTAGAACGTGTTGTCGTGTGCCACAGGACACGTGTATAGCTAAGAATGCCAGGCCGCCGTCAACGGAGGCATTTCCAGCAGACAGACGACTTTACGAGGAGTATGGTGATCGGGCTGAGAAGGGCAGGTTGGTCGCTTCGTCAAATCGCAGCCGATACCCATAGGGATGTGTCCACGGTGCAGCGCCTGTGGCGAAGATGGTTGGCGCAGGGACATGTGGCACGTGCGAGGGGTCCAGGCGCAGCCCGAGTGACGTCAGCACGCGAGGATCGGCGCATCCGCCGCCAAGCGGTGGCAGCCCCGCACGCCACGTCAACCGCCATTCTTCAGCATGTGCAAGACACCCTGGCTGTTCCAATATCGACCAGAACAATTTCCCGTCGATTGGTTGAAGGAGGCCTGCACTCCCGGCGTCCGCTCAGAAGACTACCATTGACTCCACAGCATAGACGTGCACGCCTGGCATGGTGCCGGGCTAGAGCGACTTGGATGAGGGAATGGCGGAACGTTGTGTTCTCCGATGAGTCACGCTTCTGTTCTGTCAGTGATAGTCACCGCAGACGAGTGTGGCGTCGGCGTGGAGAAAGGTCAAATCCGGCAGTAACTGTGGAGCGCCCTACCGCTAGACAACGTGGCATCATGGTTTGGGGCGCTATTGCGTATGATTCCACGTCACCTCTAGTGCGTATTCAAGGCACGTTAAATGCCCACCGCTACGTGCAGCATGTGCTGCGGCCGGTGGCACTCCCGTACCTTCAGGGGCTGCCCAATGCTCTGTTTCAGCAGGATAATGCCCGCCCACACACTGCTCGCATCTCCCAACAGGCTCTACGAGGTGTACAGATGCTTCCGTGGCCAGCGTACTCTCCCGATCTCTCACCAATCGAACACGTGTGGGATCTCATTGGACGCCGTTTGCAAACTCTGCCCCAGCCTCGTACGGACGACCAACTGTGGCAAATGGTTGACAGAGAATGGAGAACCATCCCTCAGGACACCATCCGCACTCTTATTGACTCTGTACCTCGACGTGTGTCTGCGTGCATCGCCGCTCGCGGTGGTCCTACATCCTACTGAGTCGATGCCGTGCGCATTGTGTAACCTGCATATCGGTTTGAAATAAACATCAATTATTCGTCCGTGCCGTCTCTGTTTTTTCCCCAACTTTCATCCCTTTCGAACCACTCCTCCTTGGTGTTGCATTTGCTCTGTCAGTCAGTGTATTAAACAGGAAATAGGGTATGTCCTACTGTACTGAACATTTAAGTCAGGGAGCTTCTCGACTGCAAAGCCTGCTTAAGGAGATATTGCGTGGGCTTAAACTTGGAGGACAGGCTGAGAACTAGGCAATCCATGATGCAGTTTTTGTTTACCTACTTCACTGTCCAGAAGGTGGCCCTGTCTTGTCATATTTATATTCTCGTATGACAGAACATGCTACGAATCAATGGCATATATTTTCACACCATTTGAAGAGTCGTACAAAACAATGGCTTAGTACTGGTAGAGTTTCACAGAACTGACATTGTGTATGGAGAAGGATGTAGTCCAGTTTTCATTTCAAGTGATTCACAGATTTCACTTCTGAATTTAACTTTGGATTTAGTATTCTTAGGGCTAATAAGTTTTTGATGTAAATTAAATTCCTTAAGGATATTCAATAATGACTCAAAATGGATACTATAATGTGCCTTTTTTAAATCAACAAAAGTGATGACTAAGCTCTTGTTCCTAATTCTTTGATGTTTCATGATCCGTTTTAAACTGATAATTCGATCTGGATAACTTCTTCCTGGACAAAATCCTCCATTATATTCTCCAAGTTCATAGTCAAGTTGTTCCTGAGTCCAGTGCTCCGCCAATAAATATCTAAAAAGTACCCTAGATGAGGGCCCCGTGCTGTTATCTTCTGCTTCTGGATGGGATTTCACCAGATACAAGTCGCTAATATTCTCACTGCGAGGACGACCAACTCTTGTGCAATTGTTCACATTGCCTGTCGCAGTAAATCAGTAGATTATCTGGTAGATGAACCTCTTGCTGATTTTGTCGTTTCGAGGTTTGTAAAATCTTGATTGGTAACTTTCCAACCATCATCATCATCATCATCATCCAACTCTAGTTTCCCACGTGAGGAGTACATGCGCTCGCCATCTCTTCCTGTCTGCACACGTCATCTGTTCCAGGACATCTTCCCATCCGAGACCTCTCTCCTCCACATCTGATTTCACTGTGTCTATCCTCCGTTTTCTTAGCCTTACCCTTGGTCTCTTTCCCCAAAGTATTTTCTGTCAGGTCTCTCGTTCTTCATTCTCATAATGTGCCCATACTACTGATGTCTATGCTTCTTTATTACATTGGTAATAGAGACCTTAAGTAGTTTGATTCATAGTTCTAATTCTGCTGTAGTCTTTGTTTAGTAGAGTACATGTCTCTAAACCATATGCGAGAATCACTACGAAATAGCTGTGGCACAGGGAGAGTTTGTTCCTTTCCTGTTGACGGTCATTTCTACAGTCTTTGCTTTACTCCTCTTCATCTCAAATTTATTGTAAATATTGTTCCACTCAGTTTTTTGTGTACTTCAGATTCTGTTTCTCCCCATAACAGCTCATCATTAGCAAATATCAGAGCATTCAGTTCATTGCCCATTTTCTTGATAGACTTTATGATCTTGTCCATTACTATTATGAACAATAGTGGTGATACAACACTCCGCTGTTGGACACTTCCCTTTGTCTCAGACCACTCTGATCATCCATTGCCTTTCTGAACACAGCTGTAGCAATTCTGGTAAAGAATATTTACTTTGTCACCTTCCAGGTATTTCCACATCTTGTTCCGTGGGACACTGTCATAAGCCTCTTCAATGTCCAAAAACGTAAACACAAGATTCTTTTCTGTAAGGTCCCAGTACTTTTCTGTAAGTATTCTTATGGCAAAAATGAGATCCATAGTACTTTGATCTTTCTTGAATCTGTGTTGATCTTCCTCAAGCAAAGGTTCCACTATCTTCATTTCAATGATCTTTACCAACAGCTTCAGGGTGCGTGACAACAACGATATGCCCCTATCGTTTCCACATTTTTGTCTGTTCCCTTTTTAAACAGTGGGATGATGAGTCCTTTTCTCCCATCTTCCAACCTTGTGCAAGGAAATTACACCTACCCTGTTTTCATCGTTGTTACTACGAAACAAATTTACTATGTGCATTGTTAGGCACTGCAGTATAAGATTTGGTTCATATAATTCTCAAAAACAATATAGAAGGCAGCAAATTACAACTCTCCTTTCAAATTGCATCAGAGCTGTGTCAACTCGGCAGCAGTGTGCACGTAACACATTTCTGTACTAATTATTATGTAGATGTATCTCTTGTACAAACAATTCTGAATGCCCTAAAAACCAAATAACCTCAATATCAGCCATATTTTATTACTTAAGGGTATACGCTGAACTTAAATGAAAAACATACAAATTTCAATCCACTATGTCAAAGGTAAAGATCTATCAATTATATTACGTAGGTATGAAATATAAAGTATGAACTGAAATATAGAGAAATAAAAAATTACCCAAGTTCAAAACTAGAATTTAAGTTAAAAGTCCGTAATTATTGAAAAATGGCAAGTCTGGGGAATTAAAATGTATGAAATGTATGTGTTAATATCCCCAGCTGATTTTCAAGTTTTCAACTTTTACATCTTTATGTACCGTAAATATTTTTATCATCATCCGTAAATCGCTAGTACGAGTATTAGTCACTTCCTCTACCTGGATATTATCTGTATGTAACGTGCTCCTGCCATAACCCTTCGATCTACGTTTCTACAAGCTTCTGGAAACATCGTCGCATATACTCTGCAATATCTACGTTTTTACTGGACTATATGCTTTCTATTATTATTATCTGCTTTTGTCATCTATACCTCTATGTATCACTGGATTAACCTTACTTTGTGCTCACCTGTCTTTCCGCTCAGGGAACTCTCAACATACAGACTGTCATCCTGTGTCTGCTTTACACCAACTACGTCATCTGCCACGTCACTTAAACCCTCCAGAATAGACTGGTCTTCGCTTCCGGACGTGTATATATTGGACTGCCTCGCCCGTCTTAGGCAGACTGGCATCAACTTGTGTAAAGTGTGTGTGGAGGGGCCACTGACCTCGCACCGTGCGATGCGGTTTCCATTCCCGTCCAGCTGCAAAAGTTAACATCGTCGGACTTGAGTGAGCTAAAATACTTCACGTACAAATTGTTGGAAAACTTTAACTTAGCCATTCAGGCGTGTTGGGTGTTAATACACTCTTGATTTTCTAACACCTTGTTTCGCGCCTAAATTCTTACTACTTTCTACTTATATTATTTATTTGATTACGTTCTGCAAATTATTGATGTGGGCTGAGGGTAAACATGGCCAACAGAATTTTCTCAAGCTTTCATAACTTGGACACTAATTGGCGGATGCGCTTTCTCTAGTATCGTGCAGTTGGAGTTCCTTTTTTTTTTTTTTTTTTTTTTTTCCCTTTTATGTCTTTGTTGTTTTGATCCTCCTCGTTTCCCTCCCTTTTCTCTTTCACTTGCATCATTAGGTTTTTGTAAAAACGCCCTGGAGGTGTTTGATTTTGTAATTGTGGCCAAATATTATAATCATCGTAGAAAAAGGATAGATGCTCTTTCAAAAGTTTTTTTAAAAATGTCTATTTCCCTAGGAAGAAAATCATCTGAGATGATTATGTATGAAACCCTTTCTTTTTGAAAGTTGTAACTGAATTCTGTGTCGTAGTTCCCTTGTATTGGTGAAATCTACAGAGAATATTATCTGAGATCGTGATGTATGAAATGTTTTTGAAAATTGTAAACAACCCTGCGTGATAGTTTCCTTTTGCTGTCTTCCTGTTAAGGGAAGCTTGGGTATCACTTTGGTGATTCATGTCCATGATCTCTCTCGGACCTATTGTACTTCTATATTAATCGGTGTGTAGTGTGCTAAAACATACCATTCCAATTATTGTTATTGTAGAAAATAGTTGCTCTTTCAAAAGTTTTATGACTATTCCTCTAGAAAAAATATCATCTGAGATGATCATGTATGAAACATTATTTGAAAAGTGTAACAAAATCCTGCGTAGCAGTTCCTTTTTACCTCTTTCTTATTTGTGAATTGTTAACTTGATTCTTAAGGGAACTTTAAATATCACTTTGGTGATTAATGTCCAGGGTTTGTTTCGGACCTATTTTTGCTCGTATGTTAAGCAGTATGCATTCTGCCAAAATTACTGTTCCAATACAGTTGTTTATATAAAACTATCGAAAGGTGATATCTTTTTTCTGTTGTTTGGTACCTACCACGGAAAACCTCTCCCACTATCCCCCCCTCCACCCCAATACTGCTTCCTGTCACTCTGCTTGTTCTCTTTGGTTGATGCGATCAAGTTCATGGTGCGGTATTGCCATTACTTCGAAATCGTCTTGTTCCTTCTAACAGCAGTGATGGAAAATTTATCATGTAGGAAACATAATATTTATCTTGATTAGGCACAAACACCACATGTACATCCAACTATATTTACATACTGCTGAATAAATATTTCTGCTTTCTGTTCTTTGCAGATTATCTCGGTTACCATTTGTCAGTCATGCTTTCAGTAATTTTGCACTACCTTCCCAGTTAACATTTGGTATATTGAGATCATCCATGACATCCATATACCCTTCTGTGTTGCTGCCTACATAGCTGATTATTTTAACAAATAATTCTGCATCAGCATCACCCCTTGCCAGGTCTGTACATCCCAAACGTATCAAGTTGTCCGTTAATTTTAGGAGATGAGCCTTACACCTAGAATTTTATGCTTCACAACCTTAATTTTTTCATAGCCTACAAATTCTTCTTTCAACAGTAGCATACTCCCCCTCCTATAGAATCCCTTATGTCTCTATGATAAAAATTCCAGTTCTGGGAGAATTTTTTTTGCATCCCTAATATCAGGGAAGGTTCAATGACGATGACCTTATGTTAATGAGCCTGGATTACCTACAAAAGGCATATACGATGCCTGGAAAAATATCACCAGCGCTGCCTGAGAAGGATCCTGAGAGTGAAATGGCAAGATTGGCGCACTAACACTAGTGTTCTAAAAGAAGCAATAATTACCAAGCACCAACTCTGTTGGACAGGCCACACTGTTCGGATGCCTGAATTCCGTCTGCAAAAACAAATTCTGAATTCCCAGCTAAAGGATGGTTAAAGACGACAAAGAGGGCCACAGAAGCGGTACAAAGGTACACTAAAGACCTACATGAAGAAATGTCAAATTAAAATCGACAACTGCAAAGCTACTGTTTTTCATCGTCCGGTATGGCACCGTAATGTCTTGGAAGGAACTCAGCGATTTGAGCAATAACATCAGAAGAAAAAAAACCTGACAAGCACAATGCTAGGAAACAACGTGAACCACTGAAGAAAAACAACATTACACAGCCAGTCCCTGCTAGACCAAATATACAGTATGTCAACAATACGGTAGAACCAGCGGCTCCAAGATTGGCCTCTACAGCCAACTGGGTTTTGAAGAAGACAATTACTGTATTCTTGCCAGCGAGTGATAGCCCATCGTATTAATGAGCCGGTTTTTCTACAGGTTATCTTCTCCTTCTTTTTTTTTTTTTTTGCTAGGGGCTTTACGTCGCACCGACACAGATAGGTCTTATGGCGACGATGGTTATCTTCTTTCAAGCTATATTTGTGACATAAATAGTCAACATAATAGCTCTCCAAAATTCCTGACCAGGTCAAACATCAATAACGACCAAGCACTGTCTGTATGCAAACAAGTTTCCTCAACACTGTTGCAAGAATCACATGTCATTAATAGTAATTTAAATGAAATACAATTAACAAGTACTCACCACAATTTTCAAACTTCATCCAGCTGAAGGTTCCATGTCCATTCCACTGGCAAATGAGAGAAGATTGGCAGACCTATAACCCCAAAAATATTCGGCCTATGAGATACGATAAGACGTTCATGTGAGGATGTTTCACACTATATTTCAGATGTGCTATTTCTAGGAATGTCTTACGTACTGCCCTCTACTTTCTTAATGTCTAATAACCTATAATTTATGAGTACTCACCAAGAAATTAAAACACCAATCTGGAGGTTCATAGTCCATTCAGTTGGCAACCAAGAGAAGATATGCTGACCTACAATAAACCAAAAAATATTAGTTATAATAAAAAAGCAATGTAAGGGAGCTTTACACTATACATATATCAGATGTATGTTCTATTTCTAGGAATGGCAGAGAACAACAGAAGCATGCATGTCAAAGGAAAATAGTGGGCACATCATAGCCAGAGTTCCAAACAAGAGACTCCACGAGATGACACCTTCAGAGAACATCATGCAACAGGTTGCAAGAACAAAGTGGAAATGGGCAAGGCACATAGCGAGACTACACGAGAACAGATAGGCACAGAGGACAACCATGTGGCATCCCTACAAGGGCAAGAGAAGCCATAGCAGACCACGAAGAAGATGGGCAGATGACTTCACGCACCTACCAGGACCACACTGGACCAGGACAGGCAATCCAGAACTGATTCAAAAGGGGTGGAAAGACGGTAGTTCAAGTAAAATGTGAAAAGTGGTAAAATAAAGCTGTGAAATAGATTTACAGACAGAAGACTTACATGAGTGTAGTGAATAGTGTTGAAATAAGTACTAAATAAGAATTAGAGATGAAAAATCTCACACAAGGGAAGGCAAAACGTTCAAAGTAGGTATAAGCTAAACCAGTGGGAAAAGACTATAAAAAATGACATAAACAACCATATCACATGACTAGCTCACCGCTCAAGAACAATCGAACAGAGCTTCCCCTCTCGAGGGAGGATTTCAACCTTCATGGGACACTACAAGCTTATTCATTCATTCTTAAGTACTGCCTACTACTGAAGGTTCTTAATCTATACGTTGTGGTGACTGCCTTGAAATATTTGATCCAAATCCTGAAGAACCAGATCTCTCAAACTTTTTAATGCAACATATGTCAAACGTGCTCAACAATCATTATGTAATCAACTCACAATTACTTTTAAAATCCATCTTCTTTTTTTAAATACTTTGTCCTCTGAGGCAATCTTTAGTTGGGGAAAGTCTAAAAAATAAATAAAGAAACCACTTCTCCCTTTGCAAAAATCAAATATCACTTAGACATGGCCATCCATCAACAGGTGCTAATTTGAGATGGCAACCAGCCATAAGACATAGCCTGCACAGTTGCTAGGTAACATTGTCTGACCATCCAACCATACCTTACATCACAGACTGCACGGTTCGTTACACTTTCGTCACACATTCTGAAGCGTCAAAAAAATGATTATAGATAATAATAATAATGTTATTGGCTTTACGTCTCACTAACTACTTTCACGGTTTCCGGGGACGCCGAGGGGCTGGAATTTAGTCCCGCAGGAGTTCTTTTACGTGTCAGTAAATCTACCAACACGAGGCTGACGTATTTGAGCACCTTCAAATACAACCGGACTGAGCCAGGATCGAACCTGCCAAGTTGGGGTCAGAAGGCCAGCGCCTCAACCGTCTGAGCCACTCAGCCCGGCAATTATTATAGAAATATCTACAATAATGTCATGTTGAACTTTTCACAACTGCATCTTTTTGAAATACAGTAGTTTTCTACAGTGGCTCGGAAGGATAAAAGAATAAGAAGCTACCAAGAACGTCTGATTTTACAGAGACACATAAACTTTTAATCTTATATAACTCAGAACTAGCTTTTTTGAGATGTCTTACTTTTGAACCAGATGATCTACTCGTGTGTATATATATACTGAGCTGTCAATCAATTAAAAATTTTGATCAGATAACGAATGCCTTTAATCGATTAATCTTTTTTTATCAGGTTCACACACTAGAAGTTTGAGAATATATTTTATGTACCGTAATTCGATATGCTACAAAGTAGAAGACCTCCTTTTTTATATTTTGATTATATTGGTGGCATGCAAGTAATCCATATTATTGTGCTTTTATGGCCGCATTGGACCACTGTAGTCAATTTCTGTCCGGTCTTCTATGAAGTTTTATGGTTCTTTTTCTGTTCTTCCAGTATTTCTTCATTCTATCTGATCTTCGTTGATGTTCCTCTTCTGAAAATACCCTTTTAGTTGTTTCTCTTTTATCACATTTTGGTAGGAATCTAATTTTACTATTCTTCAATTTGTTTATTTTGTTTGATTTATTCTTTAAATCCTCCAGTGTTATGTCAAATTCTTTCATGTCTTCTCTTATTTCTTTTATCCAGACAGGTTGTTGTTTTTGTTTCCAAAGCTTTTCCAAAATTCTGCGTATTAACCTGTCTTGAGATGTTCTCAGCAGATGACCAAAGAATGATATTCTCTTCTTTCTCATGAAATCCATTATAGGTTCTATTTCCTGATATACTGCTGCATTTGGGATGATACACCATTCTCCTTCTTTTTGGTACTTCTTATTAATGCATGTTCTTACTCTTCTTTCTATTTTTAAAATTATGCCTATGTTATTCTTCTACATTAGTTTAAATAATGTTTCACTTCCATAAGTTATTTCAGGTGGGACTACAGTTGACAAACAAACATTTCATGCGTATTTCTGGTTACTTTTTGGGCAATGGATAATTTATTTGTTCTTTCTGTCCAAGAAATTTTTTCATTTAAATTGTATGTTATAGTTTTTCCAAGGTATTTAAATTGTTTTACAATTTCTATTTCTTTCTCACATATCAGAAACACTGCTTATTAAAAGGGGATCTATTGCCATTATTTTAGTTTTTTTTTTTTCAAATGAAATTGTTAATCCTATTTTTCCAGCAAAAGTTTGGAGACTTGTGACTTGTTTCCGAGCTTCATTAAGGTTATTAGCTAGTAGTGCCAGATCAACTGCAAATCCTAAGCAATTTAGGTGTCCAATTTTTATATTTTTGTTATTCTTTTTGTACCATTCCCTCATCAAGTATACCAGAGTACAATTAAACAAAAGTGGTGATAGTACATCACCTTGTCTTAGTCCTGTTCTGATTGTGAATGCTTCGGATAATTCTCCTCTAAACTTCACCTCTGATTTAGTGTTTATTAACGTTAAGCTTATCATTTTAACTAATTTAGGATGTATTCCAAAATTTCATAATATTTTTAATACTGAAGGTTGGTGAATGCAATCATAAGCTTTCCAAAAGTCTACAAAAGTGATAATCATTTGTTTGTCTTCTTTTGTAGATGTCCATTAATAATTTTAGTGTTATGATTTGATCTAGACAACTACGCCATGGTTGAAATCCTCCTTAATTCCTTTTCCAGTTGACATTTGCACCGATTGTAAATTATTCTTGAGAATATTTTATAAGTACAATCCAGGAGTGATATTCCTCTAGAGTTACCAGGATTTGTTCTATCTCCTTTTTTGTATAAAGGTGAATTACTGCAGTTGTCCAATGGTGAGGTAATTTTTCATCACTCCAAATTTTAATCAAGCACTGGTGAAGTGATTCTCTAATTGATTCCGCTGCATTTTTCCACAACTCGGCAAATGTTTGGTCTTCCCCACAAGCTTTATCATTTTTCAGATCTTTAATGACTTGATTAACTTTATCAAAGCTGGGTGGATCTATATTTTCTGGTGGAGTTTTAATGGGCATGTCTGTGTTTATATGAAGTAGTTCTTTTGGTTCTTCACAATTCAATAATTCATTGAATATGTCTGCTAGAATTTGTGTATTATCTTTATTATTATGTGCCATCTCTCCGTTTTTATCTTTTAGCATAAGTGTTGGCGGTTCATATTTTTGAAGTTGTTTACTAAATATTTTATAGTAATCCCTAGAATTGGTCTTTTTGTGATATATTTCTATTTGTTGAATAATGCTCTTTTGATGTTGTCTTTTAAAGTTTTCTGACAATTTTTTGGGCTAGTTTTCCTTGCTTGGTAAATTCTTCATGTGATGTCTCTGTTTTCTGACTTTGATGATTTAACCGGGTCTGATGTCTACTTTCAAATGCTTTATCGCATACCTCATTCCACCATTGATGCTTTTTTCCTTGGACTTGGCAAGGCTTTTTTCTCAGCTATGTCTTTTACTTTTGGGATGATCTCTTCTAATTTATCTGTTTTATCAATGTCTCGAGTTAGTTCTTTATACTGTTCATTGTTTATTAGTTTACGGAGAGCATAAACTTTTCTCAATTTACATTTTGATTTTGCTTTCTTTACTGGTGTGAATTTAATTTTGATTTTCAACATGTAATGGTCAGACCCTATGTCTATTCCTCTAAGTACTTTAACATTTTGGATTTCCTTATGGTCATTCCTTTCCATACAAACATGATCTAATTGCCATTCTCCTTTTCTCCAAACTGGGTGTTTCCATGTCTTAAGTTTATTAGGTTTTCTCATAAAATACCTAGATTTTGATATCATATTATGGTTTCTACAAAACTCTATCAATCTTATGCCATTTTTATTGGTCTGTTTTTGAGCTGGCTATTTTCTTATTATGTCCCTGTATCTCTTTTCTTTACCTAACTGTGCACTGAAGTCGCCTATTAAAATTTTGGTATGATTTTTATTTATATTTTTCACTGTTTGATCCAGGAGGTCCCAGAATTCATCCACTTCTTCTCTAGTTTTTCTCCTATTGTTTTTATCATTTGTAGGAGCGTGGGCATTAATTATTGTGAAAATTTTTATTCAATGCCTTTATTGTTAACGTCGCGAGTCTTGGGGATTGTACCTGAAAATCTATTATCGAATCGATTATTTTCAAGTTGACTATGAATCCTGTACCAAATTGTGGACAATTCCTCATCAGTCTTTCTCCAGGGATGTCTTTGTACACTCTATACCCTTGGGATTCCATGGGTTCCTGGTCTGAATTCCTCATCTCTTGTAATCCTGCTATAAGGATCCCTTGTTTGTCTAGTTCATTAGTTAGGATTTTTCATTTTTCCACCTGTGCCAGAGAGTTGATGTTATATGTTGCTAAATAGTTTATCTGTTTCAATTTTAGTCTTTGGTTTAGTCGTTGGTTTGTCTTGGGTATTTCCAGAGGCTCTGACTCATCTTTCAAGCAACTGCCCACCGGATCCAAATGCAGTCTTCCCTGGCTAATACCGAGCTGTGGAAATTTACCGAAAAATTTCTGTCCATTCTTGACTGTCAAAGGCATATAGCCTTGGATGGAGCAAGCTCTGAGTTACAACTATGGTTGTGAACCACAAAGGTTGCCTCAAGATGTTCTCTGGCTGTCATTTTATGGCACTGAGCCAACCCTCCTCCTTTCCCCGGGCTTGGGACCGGCAACAGCAACTACTGAGCTACTCAATCCACCCAGTAGGTACTGCAGGCATAAAGTAATCCATATATTAAAATAGTTTACCAAAAACAGTTTTGGCAAATCCGTCCATCCGTTCTACTGGACTGATTTGCTTCATTTTTGTTTTATTCCCTCCGGAATTACCTGCCGGTGAATCACGAGACATTGGTAGGTCTCTAAATTCATCCAACTGTCAGAAATCGGTAAGAGTCACAGCAGGTAGAACAACAGAGGGAAGATGAGGAACAGGGAACTGTTGCTGAGAAGTGTAGAAGTAGGAGGAAGGGAAAAGTTAGGAAAGGGAAATGTGGAGTAGAGGATAGGAAAAGACAGGTGGAACAGAGCTATGGGAGGGAGAAAAGGGAGGAGGAAGTACCTTCTACAGCTGTCAGGAAAAATAGGGCTGACCAGGAGAGGAGGGGATCAAATGAGGTGGGTAGGGTTCAGGCTTTGGTCATTGGGGATTCCATTGTTAGATATTGGGGAAAGTGTGTGGAGGAAAGAGAACCAGGGTAGAACGTTATCCAGAAATTAGTGCAGGCAGACGTTTAGGAAAGTAGAAGAAGAGAAGGTGGAAGTGTTTCACGTTGGTACCAACAATGTACGGCAAGCAGGTATAAGTACCAGCATAGTGTGGGATCTGGTTAATGCAGTACAGGTGAAGTTTAAGGAAGCGTTTATTATCAGTGGAATACTGTGTATGAGGGATACTGACTGGAAGGTGATTGGGGATTTAAATGAGACTATGGAGTGGGTATGTGACAAACTGGGAGTGAGATTTCTAGATCCTAATGGATGGGTATGTGATAGGGATCTGCTCTAAGGTGACCTTCACTAAAAACTTAGTGGTACGTATAAGTTAGGCAATTTGTTTAGAAAGGTTATAGGGAGGTATATTCAGGGAAACAGGGTGGTCTAGGGAGCGGTGATAAGGGTACAGGGATCGGGAAGTCAAGGAGGGGTAGGGATGACATAAAAATGTTAGTGCTGAACTGTAGAAATATTGTAAAGAAAGGAATAGAATTAAGTAATTTAATAGATATATACTTTTCAGATATTGCAACAGGAGTTGAATCATGGCTGAGAAATGATATAATGGATGCAAAAATGTTCTCACGGAACTGGAGTGTGTATCGTAGAGATAGGATAGGAATGGTAGGACGGGGAGTATTCATTCTGGTGAGAGAAGAAATGTAAGCTACGAAAAAGTTAAAACGCATTTCTAAAGATAATAGGCAACTTGATGTCTTTGAGGAGTACAGACTGGGAAAGGGTAGTGCTGATGCTGATTCAGAATTATCTGATAATGAGAAGGTAATACGAACGACAGAAAGCATGACCAACAAATGGCAAATAAGTTAATATGGGAAGGGCAGCTGATTCAGAAAGTGATAGAACGAACTACAGGGAAGAATATTCTGGATGTGGTGCTGGTAAAACCAGATGAGCTCTATAGGGAAACCGAAGTAATAGATGGTATTAGTGTAGTAGTTAAAAATAAATGTGAAAGAAAGGAAGGTAATAAAATCAGGACTATTAGGCAGTAACATATGGCTGATAAAACAGGCATGAGGGAGTTTTAAAAAAGTAACCATGGTCGGTGGAAAAGGGTAAATAAAAATGTAAACAGACTCCGGGATGGGTTTAAAGCAATTGCTGAGGAATGTGAAAATAGGTTTGTACCTTTGAAGGTGGTAAGGAATGGTAAAGACCCACTATATTATAACAGATAAGTAAAGAGACTAAGAAGGAAGTGAAGGCTGGAAAGAAATAGAGTTGGAAATGTAAGTGGTAGTAAGGAGAATTTGAAGGAACTTACTAGGAAAGAAGTCAACTATGGATAACATGATGGTAAACATAATTGGCAGTCATACAAATTTTAGTAAAAAATGAAAGGGTATGCATAGGTACATTAAGGCAGGAACAGGTTCAAGAAGGACATTCCAGGAATCATTAATGAACAAGGGGAGTGTGTATGTGAGTATCTTAAAAAGGCAGAAGTATTCGGTCAGCAGTATGTAAAGACCGTTGGTTACAGGGATAATGTCCAGTTAGAGGAGGTGAATAGTACTAAAGAGGTATATTGAAATTTACCTATGATTACAATGACATTTACAATAAGATATGAAAGTTGAAAACTAGAAAAGCAGCTGGAATTGATAAGATTTCTGGGGATATACTAAAGACAATGGGTTGGGATATAGTACCACATCTGAAGTACTTATGTGATCATTGTTTGCATGAAGGAGCTATACCAAATGAATGGAGAGTTGCTACAGTATCCTCTGTGTATAAAGGAAAGGGTGATAGACATAAAGCTGAAAAATTACAGGCCAGTCATTTAACAAGCATTGCGTGTAAGCTTTGGGAAAGCATTCTGATTATATTAGACATGTTTGTGAAATTAATAACTGGTTTGATAGAAAGCAGTTCGGGTTTAGGAAGGGTTATTCCACTGAAGCTCAACGTGTAGGATTCCAGCAAGATATAGCACATATCTTGGATTCAGGAGGTCAAATGGATTGTATCGTGATTGACCTGTCTAAAGCATGTGATAGGGTGGATCATGGGAGACTGCTGGCAAAATGGAGTGCAATAGGACTAAACAAAAGAGTGACTTCCGACCCTGCAATAATTAAGAGGGGAATTCCTCAAGGCAGTATTATTGGACATTTAGGCCTATGTTTTCTTATATATATATAAATGATATGTGTAAAGAAGTGGAATCAGAGATAAGGCCTTTTGCGGATGATGTTATTCTGTCTAGAGTAATAAATAAGTTACAAGATTGTGAGCAACTGCAAAATGACCTTGATAATGTTGTGAGATGGACAGCAGACAATGGTATGATGATAAACGGGGTTAAAAGTCAGGTTGTGAGTTGTAAGAGAATCTGCCACCTGGGTGATTGCCCTAAATGCAGATCAGTAGTGATTGATAGAAAACATCGACGTACACACAGACAGGAAGGGTGAAGTCCACAAGCCTTCTGTATGACCATTATCATTACCAATAATAAAGTGCAGGGACAATCTGTTGAAAAATTGGGTGTCTACTTACCCAAACCATTATTCAGTCATGGCCAATTGAATATTGCACTATCTCGGGCAAGATTGTGACTACCGTTAGATAAAGAAGACCAAATTTTCCCATGAGATTAACAAATTCTGCTTGTTTCAGTTCATCTAATAATTTTGATCATTCCTATATCATACAACTTGTAATTTTTAACATCTGGTTACCGTGTCCCTACAGGAAAGATGGCAAGTGTGGGATTTGAGAACTTCCCGTAAAATCTCTTCGGTGCCACGTTCATAGGCAGTGTTGACCGGCTTAGTATCTTGTACAATCCACTTCACTATATAGTCGTAATTTCAGTTTTCTTATTAGAGGACACAGGCTTCACTATGAGGTACTTCGAAGTTGAATGAGACGATGACCGGGTAGAGACACTAATGAATGCAATTACACTTTGGAAGTGATGAATATGTTTAAGATGATATTGAAGACCACTTTTACTTCCAGTACAACTGAATGACTTTCCGCATATCTTACAAAACACTGTTTTTCTGTCTGTCACCTTACCACAATTGTTTACCTTAAATCTGAAACTTTCACCAAGTTTTCCTTGCATTGGTTCATAAGCCATATCTGCCACTGAAGTCAATGTGAATATATACTGTCTTCTGAATAACAAACAAACACAAACTGAGGTATATATTGTCACTTTTTCTACTGTGTCTTTCAAGGAATTGGTAACACTCCATTCTCACATTACCTGGAAATTTCTTAATGACAGTTTCTTCAAGTACCTTCCCCACACCTACCCATTATGTCACTTGACTGTGTTTTGTAAGGTCCACAAATATACCAGAACAGTATGACCCGTATTTCCTTTCCAATACTTTGTAAAAGCAATGGCCATAACGCTCGTTTTAGACAGAAGCATTTAAGGCGGTGGTATTGCTTTTACCTTTCTGAAAGAGAGATATGAACATCACCTTACTTTAATGACCTGTCAATCATACAATAGCTGAGGCTCGCACACCAAATGGCAAATTAATATATATAGGTTTTGTGCCACACAAAAAACGTTATTTTTCCTTCACCAGAAAACAATTTTAATTGGTTAGATTAATCGGTTAAAGCATATTCATTGGTTAATCAGATTTTTAGATTAATCTGTTAAATGGTCTGATTAATCAATTAAACTGACAGCTCTAATATATTATATGCAGGTTTTCCCCCCACATCTAAAAAGCTCGCATCCACACAGGGGGGCGGGGTGAGAAAGGGTGAAATAGAAATTGACAGATTATAGATGAATGTGTGTAAGTCCCAGCATAGCTTTTGACCAAACTTGGTACAGATATGAGTTACTATCTGGAAAAAATTCTGTGGGGGCAAGATACGCCTAGCACTCCTATGGGTGGGGATGAAATGTAAAAATAACCAAAAATGATTGATATTAGTATCGAATCCATAGTTTTCTGGGTCACTGAGATAAACTGGTGCCTTTGGTTGTAGCATCATATACAACCATGAACCTGGCTCAAGGGAGACAGGGATACCTACCCTGTCCTCCACTTAAGTAATTCTTGCCTGGTGCGTCAACGTCGCGGAGGTGGGCATCCTACACTCCAGTAGGCCGGAGTGATAGGATGGCTGAGTTCAGACAAGGACCCAGTCCCGTGGGGTACCCGCACTGCCTTGTGGGATGAGGAGGGATCCTCAAAGGCTAAGGGAGTAAACCCCGAAAGAAAATCCTTCTTTATTTAGGCCCTGCGAGCCAGTAAAGAAGTTATTGTTTTATTGCTTTCAATGTACGGACAAGCCTCGGATCGAACATACCAGAAAAAGACTCCAATTCTGACACTTCAGGAACTAATGATGACCCTAAGAAGGCTAATGCTTATCCTGAAATGCAAGAAGATATACAGATCAAAGACATAACAACCGGAACAAACCTTACCAAGAAACCAAACTGAGAGCAGGAACCCTAAATACAATTACACTGACTAACAAGTGTGAAGAGATAGTTGACCTGATGGAAAGGGGGAAGATTCATATATCAGAAATAAGTGAGACAAAATTAAAGGGGATGAAATCAAAGAAACTGAGGGAAGATTACAAGCTATACAGGCATGGTAACAAGAAGGAAACAAAGAATGTTGTGCTACATAAAGATATTGAATTCATAACAGATATCACATATATAAATGAAAGAATGACCAAAGCCCGAGTAAAACTTGGCAGTAATCCAAGTATATGCTCTGCAGACAGGATGTAATGATGAAGAAAAGCAAGAGTTCCTTGAGAATTTGGAGGACCATGAACGAGAGGATAATATTATGATAATAGGGAATCTAAATGCTCAAGTTGGAGTAGATAGAACAGGCTATGAAGAAATAATGGGGCCCTTTGGATATGGGGGAAGGAATGCTGAAGGCAAAAATGTCCTAGATTTCTGTGTCAGAAATAACATGATAATAAAAAACACCTTCATCAAGAAACAAGACAGCCATAAAATAACCAGATACAGCTGGGATGGAAGAACTAAATGATTATGTAATAACAGATAGAAAAAGTGGAGAAGGCATGAGAGATGTAAAAGTTATTCCTAGTGAATGTTTAGACAGCGATCACAGGCTATTAAGAGCCGACTTGAACTATAAGATTGTGCGAACACCAAGTACACAGAAAATACCAAGAATAAAAGATTGGAAATTGAAAAATGAGGCAATACAAAAGCTTTTCAAGAGTTAGTAATGGAAAAGGTAACAAAGAATGAAACACAAAAGTGCACAGGAGGATCGGAACCTGTTTAAAACAACATTAGTGAGTTGTGCAACAGAAGTAAGTGGCAAAACAAGAGGAGGAAGAAAGAAGAAAGAGACCAGTTGGTGAAGTGAAAAAGTAAGAGAAGCTATTAAAGACCAAAATATGGCAAAGAAACATAAAGATGTTGAGAAGCAAAAACAAATGCAAGGTGTCTTACCTCAAGATAATAAAAAAATACCCAACCTCAAAGAAATATACAGAGATAAGAAATTATTAGTGAAGAGAATTGTCAAGGAAGAGAAGGATAAGAGTTGGGAGATGTTCACACAAAAGCTAGAGGACGACTCAAAAGGGAATCAGAAGATGTTGTATGGAATACTGAAGAGTGGAAGATCAGACAAAGAGGATATTAAAGCAATTGAAACAGAGGATGGAATCCTAATCCGGAATATAGAAAACATCAAAGAAAAGTGAAACTATTTCGACAAGGTGTTAAATGGCAATGAAGAAGAGAAGCACAAAAACAATGAACCTATCAAATATGGAGAAGAAGAAAGACCAATTATGTGGTCGGAAACAGAAAATGCCCTGAAGCATTATGAAAGGGGGAAAATCACCGGAAGTATCAATCAATCAATCACTACTAGTCTTTTCTTAAATGATCGTAAAGAAATTGAAAAATTATTGAACATCTCCCTTGGTAAGTTATTCCAATCCCTAACTCCCCTTCCTATAAACGAATATTTGCCCCAATTTGTCCTCTTGAATTCCAACTTTATCTTCATATTGTGATCTTTCCTACTTTTAAAGACACCACTCAAACTTATTTGTCCACTGATAGCTCGGAACATACCACATACCACTTAATCGAGCAGCTCGTCTCCTTTCTCCCAAGTCTTCCCAGCCCAAACTTTGCAACATTTTTGTAACGCTAAACTTTTGGCAGAAATCACCCAGAACAAATCGAGCTGATTTTCTTTGGATTTTTTCCAGTTCTTGAATCAAGTAATCCTGGTGAGGGTCCCATACACTGGAACCATACTCTAGTTGGGGTCTTACCAGAGACTTATATGCCCTCTCCTTTACATCCTTACTACAACCCCTAAATACCCTCATAACCATGTACCCTTTATTTACAATCATATTTATGTGATTACCCCAATGAAGGTCTTTTCTGATATTAACACCTAGGTACTTACAATGATCCCCAAAAGGAACTTTCACCACATCGATGCAGTAATTAAAACTCAGAGTACTTTTCCTATTTGTGAAACGCACAACCTGACTTTTAACCCCGTTTATCATCATACCATTGCCCACCGTCCATCTCACAACACTATCGAGGTCACCCTGCAGCCACTCACAATCTTGCAACTTATTTATTACTCTGTACAGAATAACATCATCTGCAAACAGCCTTATCTCTGATTCCACTTCTTTACACATATCATTGATATATATAAGAAAACATAGATGGATTATCTGCAGATATAATCAAAGCGGCAGGCAGCCACTTCAGTGGCTACATCGAACACTAGGAGTAATCTAGAGAAAATAAGATACCAGATGAATGGAAAAAAGGATTGATCACACCAGTATTCAAGAAAGGAAGCAGAAGAAAGTGTACAAACTACAGAGGAATTACCCTGCTACCACTGCCTCAAGATACTGGAAAAGATCATAGCAAAGAGATTAAGAACAAGGATAGAACATCAGTTTAAAGAAGAACAACATGGCAACAGAGGAACAATAGACCTAATTTTTGCCGCTAAACCACTAATGGAAAAGTACTGGGAAAAAGGGAAAGATCTGATAGTAGTGTTCCTAGATATAGAAAAAGCCTATGACAGTGTTCCAAGGGGAAAAATATGGGAATGTCTGCATAAACTAGGGGCACCAAATTCTCTAATTCGTAAGATATAATTGTTATATGAAAACTGTGTAAGTAGTGTACAAATAGGGAATGGTAGATATGAATGGTGCCAAACAAAGAGAGGTGTACACCAAGACAGTGCACTATCTCCACTACTTTTCCTTGCACTCATGGATGTAATCATTAAAGAAATTAAATCTACAGAACCTGGAGATTTGAAAGCATTAGTGTTTGCAGATGATGTAGCCATTCGAGGAGAGACAGAGCAAGAAGTCCAAAGGAAATTAGATGGCTGGGTCAACAAATTTAAGGAATATAAGTTAACTGTGAGTAAGAAGAAAACAGTAACAATAAAATTAAATAGAACACCCAGCGAATGTGACCTCAAACTTCATGGAGAGAGAATTGAATTCGTAGAAAGCTTCAGCTATCTTGGAAGTACTGTATTGAACCAGCAGAGTGGTAAATTGTTAAATTGGAAATCCAGAACAGAGTGACAAAAGGTTTCACGTTCTTCTATCAGGTACGAAATCTAGTGTGGGACAAAGCAGTTCCCGTAAAAGCCAAACAAACAATGTTCAAATCTTACCTCTTGCCAATCATGACATATGGGTTGGATATCTGTGTGTTATTGAAAAGAGACATCAGCAAACTGCAAGCATGTGAAATGAAATTTTTATGATCTGCTATGCAAAAAACAAGAAGAGACAGAATTAGAAATGAGTGCATTAGAAAAATGACATGCAAGTGACTTGTACGATGGAAGAAAGACTACGCATTGCATGCTTGAAATGGTTTGGGCATGTGCAAAGGATGGAAGAGACTAGAACCTCCAGATAATACTTGGAAATGGCAGTACCTGGAAGGAGACCTGTTGGACGTCCCAGAAGAATGCGGCTGGACCAAATAAATGCAGACCTTATCGAGAAAGGAACAACACTGCAGGATGTGAAAGGAGAGGAACTCTACAATGACAGGAACCGATGGAGGCATATTGTCTACAAAAGTCCTACCCGGCCCGCTGGAAGGATATCCAGATGATGATGATGATGATGATGAGATAAACTGTGACACAGTGGATGCCGTTTAAGTCAAAGTTCAGCCCCAATCGGAATGGGGGGTTAGAAGGGTGGAAAATGTCCGAGATTATTTATTATTAATAAGAAAATCGCACAAACGTGCAGAGAGTTAAGGTTCATTGTTCTTTGCTATATTCCATTAGTGATTTAGTGCGCTTGTGGCACTCGCTGAAGTGGTAGCGTTTACAGGCCTTCCCACAGAGGCTGCATACACACTCTGGTGAGGGTTCGTGGAAACTGTTTCTTGTGCATAACTTGTGGTGGAAACCGTGCACCGCAAGCCTAGTTAGGTTGCTTCGTAAATTCTTGTTTGGTCCCGTCCGGTTCCGATCTAGCATTGCATCTGTCGTGTAGAATTCGGGCCAGGTGTCCGCTCTCTTGTTTTGTCTGTCCCGAAGTAGGTCCGACTCTTGTTTCGTCGCTGGCAGCTGTTGTCTGAACCTCAAGTCTTCTATGAGGAAGCACGTTTTTGCAAGTTCGTAGGCCAGTCTCGAAGGGGCGTATTTCGATATTCCCAAAGTTCTCTTTAGGTATCTTGCTTTCACACACTCAAGGGTCAAGAGGTTTCTAGTTGTCAGGTTGTTCCATATGAGCTCAATGCCATAGGTCAGAACAGGCACATTCTTTGCATAGAAAAGTGTTAATGTGGTGTCTAGTGCTAGTCTTGTCAGATTTTTAATGTCATAAATGGCTTTTATGGTGGCAGTTGCCCTCTCCCGTATGTGAATTTTGTAGGATGATCCCAATGGTTGTAGGGTGATGCCTAGGTACTTGAAGGAGTTTACGATCTTTAACTCTTCCGCTCCGTAGTGTATTTTGTCTTGTGCAGAGGTTCTTCCTCCCCACCAGAAGATCATTTGCACTGTCTTGTTGGTATTCAGCTGGAGTTGATTATTTTAAACCCATTCCTGGAGCCGGTCTACAGTGTCTTGCAGGGCCTCCCTGTCGTGCGAGCCTAATACGATGTGATCTGCGTAGAGGTACATTTTCACTGAGTCCTTTTGTAGGATGTCTGTGATTTACACTATAAATTGAGGATAATTATGTCCACCTTTTCAATACAAATACAATGTGACAACATTCCCGATGTGTTAATGAGTTAATCCTCAATTTATAGTGTAAATCTAGATTCAATACGGACCAAAATGTTCTTAACTTTAAAAAAGATGTCTGTGATGTCTGACATGACAATGTTGAATAGGGTTGGGCTAGTCAGGTCTCCTTGTAAAACGCCGTTGGTCTGTACTATTTTTTCCGAGGTTGTCACGCCATCTTTGATTATGATTTTGTTGTCGGTGAGCAGGGTTTTGATAGCAGCTGTTGTTGGGTTATCCTTTCCTGTCATACTTTCAAGTTTCTTCATGTCCACGATTATGGATGAATGTATGTTTCAGCATAGCTCTCAACCAAACTTGGTTCACATACAACTTCCTACTATGTGGAAAAATTACTATGGGGGTAAGACCCTCCTACACACTAAGAAACTAACAGACAAATGTCTATGACCTTGGCTGCTACCCTTCCTCACAGTACATGTAAAGTCTACACTGCTTGCTGTGACACTATAGGCAACAAATCGGTTAGCCATGACAAACAACATTTTGTGCATATTTCTGCTAATAATTAAAGAAATTAAAGGAAAGAATTAGCTGATAGGACAACAGAGCTGTACAAATTGTTTTTCAAAATAATTCTTATAATTCCTAGTTTCAGCCAGATAAAATGTAATAAATATGTAATGTTTTCTCCACAAAGTGGGGCAGGTGTTCCCACTCCCCCCCCACCACTAACCACCGCTTCTGCATATGACCCTACATTAGAGCCGGAAACCAGGCCAAAGAGGTACTAGTATACCATGAAGTCTTGTTAAAATGTGACAAAATGTGACGAAGTGGCAAAAAGTAAGGTTACGGGCACATACAATTTGAAACTGCACGTTTTTCTTATTTTCAACCAAGGTGCAGGTAGTCTTGTGGGCACAAATGGTGCAAGCTCTATCGGCAGCAATAGAAAATTAGTCGTCGTGACAGCTGACACAAGCGGGCGAATGGCAACAGATCAAATAGTCGCAAATCTGAGATTTAAAGTGCCTCTGTTTTAATTCTTCTATAGAAGTAAGAATACTTTTAGGGACGGGTTGGTGAATCCATAGCAAGCATACAGGAAGGATCTCTCCTCTCCACTAGTTTGGGTATCGTTTTAAGTAATTTTGATTTGCTATTTCGCTCACTTCACCTACAAAGGCTCCACGGAAGTAACACCAGAAAGTGAAGCAAAGTCCATGACAAGGACCTGCTGCTCACTCATAGGCAAGTCAGTGACCTATACACACTTAATTTCTCACATACTGTATTTAGATACAACAGTAAAACTCTTGACCAGTGGGTGCTATTGTCATTTAATGGATTTAAAAAAAAATTGCTTCAGTCGCACCGACAATGGGATAGGAAAGGGCTAGCGTAAGAAGGAAGCGACCATGGCCTTAATTAGGGTACAGAAAACCATGTTGAGGGCTGCCGACAGTGGGGTTCGAACCCGCTATCTCCCGAATGCAAGCTGATAGCTACGTCACCCAAACCGCGCAGCCACTTATTTACTGGAAATTGCCCATTTAAATGTAGGCCTACATAAAAACCTGAATGAAGTCTAACCCCATAGGCTACACTATATGTAAGTTATCATAAATAAAGGAATATTACAGAAGAGTATGTGAAATTCTTCGATATACCTCAATTGAGACGCAGTAAAATAATGTGTGATCCTAAACATCTTTATAAGGCCGTTTTCCTTCATCATTAAGCTTACCAAACACCTTACCATACCATACCATACCATACCGGTACTTTTTTTAAAACAAGGGTTGATAAATATAAGTAAATATCGTAAATGACGCAGGCTTAAGAATAGTGTATGTTTATTAATTATTAAAATGTATTGTAAAATAATACTTACAGCAGCAATTATTATTCAATGCAAGAAAGTACGACCAAATCCACAGCTGATGCTCGATATTTCTTGAATGCACAAAGCCATATCTCATCACTCAAACAGGAGTAATTCAAAGTTAACAATATTACTCACATTCATTACTGAATAATCATACCAACGACATTAACATTATATTTATTGTAAAACACGTGTGTAAACACAGTAAAAATTTACGATGTAAACATTAAAGGTTCGCCGCAGAAGATAAAGAACCAAAGATTTTATAGTATGTGTAACAAAATCATTAATGGAATACTGTAAAGAACAGTAGTATAATTCATATTATTTTACATCAAGGACCATAACTATATGCACGTTTGTGCGCATTTCATACTAAAAGTACTATGTATAAATCAAGGAGCGCGGACTACGAGGAGGAACATACCTCAGGGAAATTTCGGTAATTCTCAGCCATGGATAGAGAATTGCAAATGGCTATGTTGTATGCCTTGTATAAATGATAACAGTTTTGTCTCCATCTCCACATCTTGTATCTCTTTGTCGTGTATGTTTTGGGTAGACTGTGGTGTGATCGATAGAAAATAATTTGTTTTATTTGTAAGTGAAGAAGAAATGATGACTAATGATTAAGTTACAAGAATTATAAAACATTTAACGAAGGAGGAAGAATTACTTAGAATATCATGGTGTGTACCTCCCGGAATGTGCTTGTACCCCCCAGTTATTGAGGTTATTTTTCCTTCAAATGTAATTATGGTCCATGAGTAGAATTGTATGAACGTGATCAGTTCTAATATCACTGTTCAACCGGTTGCAGTATTTTGTTGTAACTAATTGAAAATGTTTATGATACAGAGTTATTCAGCTAAGATGTCCACCTCAAATAATCCGAAAACCATGAAAGTTTTCCACTTCTAGTAATGGTACTAGGGGCTCGCGATCGAACTTGCAGTACTTTACCTTTTCCAGGGTGTCTGTATGGCTTGAGATGACTGCACTAACTTTGTTTTTTAATTTTTTTTTTTATTTCGTGTGGCTATTTCTAGCCGAGTGCAGCCCATGTAAGGCAGACCCTCCGATGAGGGTGGGCGGCATCTGCCATGTGTAGGTAACTGCGTGTTATTGTGGTGGAGGATAGTGTTATGTGTGGTGTGTGAGTTGCAGGGATGTTGGGGACAGCACAAACCCCAGCCCCCAGGCAATAGGAATTAACCAATGAAGGTTAAAATCCCCGACCCGGCCGGGAATCGAACCCTCTGAACCGAAGGCCAGTTCGCTGACCATTCAGCCAACGAGTCTGACGTTTTTTTTTAAAATGGAATAATCTAACAATTACAGACCTGGCAGTCATAGAAGGAGTGAAAGCAAGCTTCCTCAAACACACTCTGTGCATGTCAAAATTCACACAAACGAGGCTGGTATATGAACTGGCAAAGGATGATCAAGTCTTTCCATACGCCAGGTGATAAGTGTAAATGTGAACTTTGCAACAAAACATGTACAAGATACCATCTACTCAGTTGTGCAAAAAGAGTGAAATCTCTCATAGAGTAGGCTACAGCAAGAAGAACTAACTATTTAAATATGCACAATTGTGTGCATTCCGTTTCATTCATTCATTAAAATGGAACTGCGCTGTTTTATTCACCTTTTAACTGTAACTGGCAGTTTTCGATCTCTATTCATACATTTCAGGACTTCTTCATTAATTACTGTTGCTGACCACAGTAGACTATTTTAAGCAATCTGCTGTAAGTCCACATTTTAAAGACATTGATCTTCTTCGTTGTAGCCATTCTAGTGTCTGTCCATCACCATATAGAAGTAAAAACTAGATATAACATTTTACAAATCTTTCCCTAACGCTGATTTCATAATCTCTACTTTATTGTGAAAGCACTACAGACATTCTGTATAGAGCATGTTTCCTCCATGTCTAATGCTATGGGTTTTTACGTCCCATGAACTGCTTTGGCGTTTTTCGGAGACACCGAGATACCGGAATTGTGTCCCGCAGAATTCTTTTACTTGCTAGTAAATCTACCAACAATAGGCTGACGTGAGCACCTTCAAATGCCACCGGACTGAGCCAGGATTATTGAGTTTGCCAATTTGGAGTAAGAAGGCCAGCACCTGAACCGTCGGACCCACTCAGCCTGGCTTCTCCATATTTGATGTCTATTCTTTATAAAGCTTTCAGTCAATCACCACTGATTTGCATTCAGGGCATTCATCTACGTGGCACCTGGTCTTTTCTTAAGTGATGATAAGATAGAAAGTTATCAGTATCACATATCTTCCTTGGTAAATTATCCCTGTCCCTAACTGCTCTTCTTATAAATAAGTATTATCCCCAATTTTTCATCTTAAATTCCAACTTAATCTTCATATTATAATCTTTACAACTTTTAAAATCTCCACTCAAGCTAATTTGCCTACTAATGTCATTCCAAACCATTTCTTCACGGACAGTTCAGAACTTTCCGCTGAATCAAGCATCTCGTCTCCTTACTCCCAAGTCTTTGCAGCTCAAAGTTTGCAACATTTTTGTAACACTGCTAGTTTGTCAGAAATCACACAGAACAAATCGTGCTGCTTTCCGTAGGGTCTTGACCAGTTCTCGAATCAAGTAATTCTGGTGAGAGTCCCATATAGTAGAACCATTCTCTAATAGGGGTCTTATCAGTGATTTACATGCCCTCTCCTTTACATCCTTACTATAACCTTTAAGTACCCTCATAAGCATAGAAAGAGATCTAAAACCTTTATAAACAATGCCGTTTATGTGATTAACACCTAAGTACTTACATTGATCCCATGAGTTACTATCACCTCATGAACACAGTCTTCTCTTGGTGAAATTTACAATCTAATTTTTCACCCCGTTTACCATTGTCTGCTGTCCATCTCACGACCTTGTCAAGGTCTTTTTGCAGTCGCTCACAATTCTGTATCTTATTATTACTCCATAGTATGTCATGGTCATGGTCCAGTAATATCTTGTAATGATCGAAGGTATTTAAATTTATTGCTTTTTATTTTGTTGGTGAGCTGTTGAGTGGTAGCCTAGCATTCATAAAGGTACCCCACGAACATACTACGTTGGCGTAGGAGGGGAAGAGGTGATACTCCCACGTGACGCATCCCAGGTGGCGGATAGGGGGGTCCTAACCGGCTTGCTGGCGGACTTGAGCGAAATAAAATACCTCTCGCGGACCGCTCACTCATTCCCCTGTGGGTGGGGGACGCAGTCGAAGAATACACCCATGGTTTGCCCTGCCTCTCGTAAGAGGCAACTAAAAGGGACGACCAAGGGATGATCGAATTAGAACAGTGAGACTACTTGTAATTAGTACCACCACACGGGGAACACCATGGGTCACTTTTACTTGCGTGTAGTACCACTATGTTAGGTGATTAGTAGCGACAGTATGTGAATCGGGGTGAGTTATACAGCACCTGTGATTAGTACCACTCTATGAGCGACACCATGGGTCTGCCTTGACTGTGATTAGTACACCTGTGTGGGGAACACCATAGGTCTGTGTTACATGTGTGTATTACATTACCTCTGAGTCGTACCAAAATGTGTGGAATACCACGAGTCTACGCTACTTTTGATTAGTACCGCAACAATGCAAATACCATGGTTCTACTTTTCTAGCAATAAGTACCATTATGAGTGGCTGGTGACCTGGATTTTGGACCCCTCTAGGCTACAAGCATCATCGATTCAGGATTATGCTTTAGAAGCAGTCCCTTGGTCAGTAATACTATTGTTTAATGCTAGTTTCTGGGAATGTGGGGCATTGCAGGTCGGATCCACTGATTGTTTTAAATTCATATCCATCCATTCATTCTTCGTCATAACGTTTTGAATTCTGGTCAGTGGAGGTTTTTGGACTTTTAAATTGTAATTACATTTCGTCTCATTTCGTACCATTAGGGGCCCAGTGTTCTCCCTAGGACCTTTTTAATGGGCGCACTGCCCTGCCGTTTTTACTGACTGCCCGGCTAATATAACCTAGACATATGCTAGTTACATAGTATTTGAGTCATTGGGTTGCTCCAAATTAAAACGTAAATACTGTAAAACCGTTTTTTTTAATAATCTTCATTATTTTCAGGAAAACTGCATCAATTACATCAGAGTTTAAATGCGTAGCTTGACTATTGCATAGTGTCGTGCGCGAGTGGTGTATGGATTAGCATGGAATTGCACACGAGCACTCAATTCCGCATGACGTTACAAACCCACATGGCACTCCACGGCAACCGAGTGATAAGCCCCGGAGTTACATGATTATGAACAAGCAGTAGAACACTAGTTCAAAATACTTGTGTTGGTAGATTTTTCTGACAGGTAAAAGGACTGCAGAACAAAATGTGGTACCTTGGTGTCTCCAAAAACCGTAAAAGTTGGAACGTAAAACCAATAACATTATTATTAGCCTAGTATATTAATTTTGAAGATGTATTCACAGATACTTCATTTACATACTCTTTTTTCCGATTCCTGTGAAGTAATTTTGAATTTTTTTTATTTTTTGGTTTCCAGATGGGGAAGCTCGAATTGCTGCATACACTGGTGGGTCATGAAGGCCGAGTTTGGAATGTGTCCTGGCAGCCAGGAGGATCTGCGCTTGCGAGCTGTGGGGAAGACAAAACCATTCGCATCTGGGCAAAGGAAGGTAGCAAGTGGGTCACTAAAGACATTTTGACCGATAGTCATCGGCGCACCATAAGGCAAGTGGCATGGTCTCCATGTGGCAACTATTTAGCCTCAGCCAGCTTTGATGCAACAACAGCAATTTGGGATAAGAAGGCTGGCCATTTTGAGTGTAATGCTACCCTAGAAGGACATGAAAACGAAGTGAAAAGTGTAGCTTGGTCAAAAAGCGGTCAGTTGTTGGCCACTTGCAGTCGTGATAAAAGTGTGTGGGTTTGGGAAGTCTTGGACGATGATGAATACGAATGTGCTGCTGTACTCAATGCACACACACAGGATGTCAAAAAAGTCGTGTGGCATCCTCACATAGATTTACTAGCATCAGCCAGTTACGATAACACTGTGAAACTGTTCAAAGAAGATCCCAGTGATAGCGATTGGACAAATATTGGTGTACTATCATCTCATACGTCAACTGTTTGGAGTCTAGCTTTTGACAGAACAGGGAAACGATTAGCAACATGCAGCGACGATCTGACAGTTAAAATTTGGCAGGAATATCCCCCTAATAATCCAGAAGGTATTGTGACTCCTTGCAATGAATCTGTTTGGAAATGTGTGTGTACATTGTCTGGCTACCATACAAGAGCTATCTACGATATCTCTTGGTGTCACAAGACGGACCTGATTGCCACCGCCAGCGGAGATGACTCCATCAGAATCTTCAAGGAGATGCCCGACTCTGACCCAAATGAGCCTAACTTCTGTCTGGTTGCTAATGTCCAAGGAGCGCACACTCAAGATGTGAATGCTGTTGTGTGGAATTCCAGTGTTCCAGGTTTACTAGCCTCAGCTAGTGATGATGGACATATAAAGTTGTGGAAGTATGAGGAATGACCTGTGTGGACTACTTGCAGCTAAGAGGTATATAGCAGAATGTTAGTGAAATAGATGTTGGCCTGAATTATTTTTGTCGTGAGTCAAATATTTATCACACCAGCTGGAGAGTAAATGAGAGAATCTACATGATGGCCTGTACAGGGTGTTTGCAAACATGTGAGAAGTAATTGGGGGGGAGGGGCGTGCAGCCCAAAACAACACAAAAGAAGTTCCTGTGAACTGTGGGGAAGACAAAACCATTCGCATCTGGGCAAAGGAAGGTAGCAAGTGGGTCACTAAAGACATTTTGGCAGATAGTCATTGGTGCACCATAAGACAAGTCGATCGTTTACAATCTACAGACTTTCCAACTCTGTACGGGAAGTCACCTTACCTGTCACATTGCATAATAAGTAGCTGTAGCCATGTTGGTGTATCACAGGGATACTGCATTCTAATATAGGGTGTCCATCTTGAATGTATAATAAAACAAAAACTAATATCTCATTGGCTGTTTGGTTCTACAAGTAGAGAAACCCAAAATGTTTCTTTACGTACACTCCATCGGAATCTTCAAGAAGATGCCTGATTCCGACCCTGACGGGAACTTCTGTCTAATACACCTCGACATGCGCATCATTTGTAGTGCGACAGATGCCAAATCTGTTGCGCACTTTCACCACGTCGGCGTGCTTGGAGTTGTGGCCTGATATCAAAAGCAATCTGCCAGTTTTCCGAAGGCGTCTGTGCCATTTCCTGATTGATATGTACATGGAGAACATCTTCACTTAGTTGCAGTTGATACTCCAGCCGAAAATGATGTTGTACAAGCTTAGCAGACAGCTAGCAGGACACTTGCTGTGTTGCGCAGTCGGCTGAGCTGCCTTACATTCAAAGAAGAGAGACAGATGGCACACTTATCTCATAGACCAGCTGTATTTTGGGATGATGCTTAATTATAAACTCGCATATTAAATGCAGTTTTCACAAATGCTACATCTGCAGTGTAACAAAACACATGGAGAGAGGTGGAAATACATTTTTGAGATTTGTCTCGCTATTAATGATGCGCATATCAAGTTGTGTTATATATGTAAAAAGGGAACATTTTGAGTTTCTCTACTTGTACAACCAAACCACCATTGATTATCTCTTTTACTTCTCAAGATATTCATTTTTATTTTAGTATACATTCAAGCTGGACATCCTGTTCAAGAAGTCCTCAAAATGTCCACTGTGTTCCAGATTGTACACCTGAACACGCCACCTCATGGATTACTACGAATGAATTTCATTTTTGTTCCGTACTGAATTACAATCTTAAGATCAAGAAATTTCCACAGGGAAGCTTTATTCAAATATACATCCACCTATTCAGTACTGTTACAATAAATAACCTTCATATATCCACCTATTCAATACAGTTTTAATGTTGTTATATAATTACAACATATTAAATTTTACAGGACTAGTTTCAACGCATATTTGCGTAATCTTCAGCTGTTATCGGAAAATACGCAACTTTGTATATAAAATTCATGACATATCTTAAAATGTATGGTGTGAAACACAACAAAATCTACAATAAAACCGTGACACATTAAAAACTATTATCACAAGTAAAAGACTTGCAAGTCAAACATGTAATAAAAAGTTCCTTAGTTAAATGATATCCTTATGGACGAGCAATTATAGAGTCCTTAAATTTGATGGGCGATTTGCTTTATGAAATATTATGATACTTTCAACTGCAGTGTGTTTAATGCAGAACCATCTTGAAAATCGTGAAAGTTTGCCAGATAGAATTTTCTGGAAAAAATCTTCTACGTCCTAGGCCTATGAGGTGGAAACATTTAATTGGCTTCTTAAGATGTTTGTAAAACCTATGTTTCTCAGTTCAATGTGGAACCTGTGAAAATATATGAAAACGCCATTAACGATAAAATGCTGGGTGTGTTGTGGCTCTATTCGACATGATGATGTAAAGGTATGTAGGACTCGCCTCAAACTGCCGTGGGATGATCTTATTGCAAACAACATGCTATGAACAATGAGACAGCTCTGATCAGGAGTGCATTATCGGACGGTGCTAGGGAAGGGAAATAGGGGTGGGCCGAGGCAGTGCGTGTGGGCCGGGCGTGTGGAAGGAGTCTGGTGGGCGTGGACTAAGAAATGAAAGTTGGGAAAACTTATTGTGTATTATACGTAAAATTAAATTCTTGTTTGGAATTTTAACGTTTTTGAAAAATGTTATCAGGAAATCGAAAAGAACCTTCGGAGTCTCAGAAATATCGTTAAGGTTGAGATTTGCATTAAAATACTGGTCTAAATGAATGTAACATAATTCAGTAGCGTCCAGCAATGGTCCTTTGCTTAAAGTCTCTAATATTTGAATATCTTGTTCCAAGTTTGTAAAATTATGTCTTAGTTCATGGACATGTTGCCCCACAGCGGAGAATCTGTTGTATTTTACTGCATTAACATGCTCAGCGTATCTTATCTTAAAGTTGCGCCCGGTTTGCCCCAGATAGGCACTGCCACAGTCATTGCACTGGAATCTGTACACACCTGATCTAAGATAAGGGTTGGATTTATTTACAGTAGCTGCATTATGTAACACTTCGGTACTCTTGTTATCAGTACAAAAAGATATCTTTTTCATTATTCTTTTTGAATATATTGGTGACTATGAATATTGTTACTAAATGTAAAATTTGAATAGGAATTATGACTTGGTTTATCTCTGATAAGCGTGGTTTGCGGACGATGTTTAATCTTATTGATTATGCTTTCGATGAAAGAAACCTTATAGCCATTACCATAGGATATATTGTGAATAGTATTAAGCTCCTTGTTTAAATCAGCTTTAGACATTGGGGTTCTAAAAGCACGGTCTACTAGGCTGAGGTATGTAGCTCTTTTATGAACTTGTGGGTGTGTTGAATCATGTCTTATAGTAACGCTAGTCTGTGTTGGCTTCCTGTAAATGTTGAAAGAAAAAGTTGGAGGCTGTCTCTTAATAGTTAAATCCAAGAAATTAATTGATCCCTCCTTTTCAGCTTTTAAAGTGAACTTGATGTGCGGGTGTATGTTGTTAAGTTTACTTAAGGTAGCCTGGGCATCTATTATCTGCTCATTTAGGACTACGAATACATCATCCACATACCTAGACCAATGGTGTATATTGCTGAATGTGTTTCCGTTATCTATCACAGAATTTTCCTAAAAATCCAAATAAATTTCTGCGAGAATCTCCGAGGCCGGAGACCCCATTGACAGCCCATTTTGTTTGTAAATTACACTATCAAAAGTAATTATTGTTAATTAACAGTTTTAATAAATTCATAAAGTCCTGTATCTCCAATTCGCTTAGGTGACTAGAAGTTTTTAAATTCTTGTGAATGATTGGTATTAACTTACTGGTATTAATGCTTGGAAACATGTTAACCACAGCGAACGAATGTATTGTGTGGTAGGGTCGTAGTTCGAAATCGCTCAGTTTGTTAACTAATTCAATAGTGTTCTTAATTGATTTATTAGCCGTAAATCTATAATGTTGTTTGAGGAATTTCTGAATGAACTGTGCTACTTTGTAAAAAGGACTCGGTCTGTAGTTTATTATTGGTCTAATGGGGATTCCGGCCTTGTGGATTTTTGGAAGTGCTATTCAGTACTGTGTTCAACTAATCAGTTATAATTAGAATAGAATAATCTATTCTCTAGTTCTGGATCACCTGGAACTGGGGAGGGAGTAATAATTTACTGCAGTCTAAATTATTTTTGGTACATGCATGATTTTCTTGTTACATTTCAATTATCTATTGCTACATTGAACATTATAACCACTCCTAATCACTATTTACACCCAATTTCTACATTGTAGTTTTTAAAATGTTATTTATTTTTGTCTTAAATGTTAACAGTGTTATATACTCTAGGACAACATGTATCTTACCCTTATCAAGTATTTATTTATGTCATCAGTCTGAACAGAGTTACTTTAGCTTACAATAGACATTATGAATTAACCGAATGCCTATATGAATGAATGAATTGCTTGATTGGATTGTATTCATGCATGCATGAACGAATAAACACTCCTTTCTCCCAATCACGGATAGCCACCATCTGGGGAGAGAGAGCATTCATCAGTTATAATAGTCAGTGGATCATCTTCAGCCAACATAAAAAATATAAGTTAAAATTAACAGAGTACAAAGACATTTTAAATTAAAATTAAAACACACGGACATATTTAAAACATCTTATAAAATTCTTGCTCTTTGTGTTTAAAAAGAGAAAAAAACCCGAATCATTTGGTGTTTTGTAAAAAAAAAAAAATAGTAGAGTCAATGGTGAAGAAAACGAGACTAAAATGTTCCTTTGTTATGGTGAACCAGTATGCTGCACCAATAAGGAACATGGGCCGATGACCTCCGATGTTAGGCCCCTTAAAACAACAAGCATCATCATCATCAATAAGGGAACATATGTAAATTTGATGCTGTCAGAAATTCTTAATTGTTGTATTTTTCAAATGTTACAAACTTTTATGCTCAACCTCTTTTTTTAATATATGCAGGATATTAGTTTTAAGAATTTTTCCTTTTATTATATTTAATTTATTTCAACCTAATTTAATCACTAATCATTTTTGTATTATTATTAATCGAATTTGTATTTAATTTAATTAGTGTAAGGTAATACAATGTGATATATGCATATTTCAGTGCCTGGTTAAATGGAAGAGAAGGCCTGTAGGCCTTAAACTTGCCAGGTAAAGTAAAACAGTACTAACGTGACTCATTACATAATACTGCATGCTGGATCGTTGCTTGATCCTACTGCTTTTTAGAGACCACCAAAAGAAACAGCAAGAATTTTATGAGATGTTTTAAATATGTCCGTGTGTTTTATTTTTAATTTAAAATGTCTTTGTACTCTGTTAATTTTAAGTTGTATTCTTGATGTTAGCTGAAGTTGATCCATACAATTGTCTATTTATTACAACTGAATAGTTGAACACAGTGTTGAATAGGTGGATGCATATTTGAATAAAGTTTTCCTTGTGGAAATTTCTTGATCTTAAAACCTTATGATTGTTGGACATGTTCAAACACTCCAGGCATTGCACATATTCGATGGCAACCTTGTTCCACTCGCTGGCGAAATACTGCAATGGCTGTAACGGCAACCTGACTCCAAACTTTATCATCAATACAAACGCTTGCCCTAAAACAGGTGTAACTCGTAAAAATCGACCCAAGTGCATGTGTTCATAGGGACTTCTTGTGTTGTTTTGGGGAAACTACCTCCCCCCCAGATTACTTCCCACATGTTTGTGAAACCATGTATATCTTTGAAAACAGTCCCAATTTACTTGTTGATTTGTTAAAAATAAATTTCAGCTTTGTATATTTTCAGTTTGGAGTCCTACTGAGAACCTACGTTAGGACATAGTACAAGAAAAATTTCAGATACTGTATCTGCTTCCTACACACCCCATCCTTCTTAGAGTAATTCCGCAGTCATTTTTTTTTAAAGCTGCTTTTGTATTTCAGGAGTTGAGATTTATTCTTCAATTTTCCCATCAGTTTCAAGTGTATTAATTCAAGTGAAGCTTACATAGTATGCGGCATAACAAGCAGTACTGAAATTACAAGCACGCTTTGGACATCAAGATACATCATTATAACATGCATGATGACGGCAGTAACAGGTACTGCGTCGGTAGAGGATTTGTTGGAAACCTGCCTCCTCACATCTTGCACATTGTACACAAGTCCTTTAGATTGTCGAACATGTCGAACACCGGTTGCTGCTAGGACACAGAAATTATTATATCTTCTCTTGTAATTCCAAAACATTCTTAGGTTTAGATTTATGCTTTCACGGCCTGTGATTATAGACATGATATTTAGCTTTTGGGCTTTTGCTCTGTCATGAAAACAAAGTGAAGTTTCATAGAGAATTTCGCTCCGCATCTTCAGAAGAAAATCTCGTCTGTGCATGAGGAAGACTTCTCTAATAATGCCAGTTTGAATTTAAGGATGATTTACCGTTGGTCTGTTGTACGACATTCATCTTTGATTAGTCTGATGACCTTGCTGTTTCATTTCGCAATGCACATGCCTACGATTGAGCTGAAAAAACTTTAATTGGAGCTAAGACGGCGCCGTCACTTCCTACTCAGGCGGCTAGTGCACAGCAAGCCATCTGGTGCTGAACAAGAGTACCACTTACAATAGACCAACGGGTAAAGTATTCTTAAATTCAAACCATCATTGTTAGAGAAATCCTCCTCATGAACAGACAAGATTTTCTTCTGATGTCGTGGAGCAACGTTCCCTGCGAAACATAAATAATTTCACCTTGTTTTCTTGACATGGCAAAAGCCTGAAAGCAGTACTGTTTGATATTCAGCCTATGTTTGTTTTGCTGCATACTGTATATTCTGAAAGACATTGTTAACTGTCTGAAGCTTAACTTGGTCATTGCAGGGACGGAAACTTTTCCTACTTATTGACGAGCCGTAAGTTTTGCAACTGCCACAATATGCTCAGAATGCTGAAAAATACATAGTAAATTTTATATTTTATTTATTTAATCCATTTACGCTCCAAGGTTGGTTTTACCCTCGCACTCAGCAAGGGATCCCACCTCAAGGGCAGTGTGCTGGAGCTTGGGACATTTGGTTGGGGATACAAATGGGGAGCAGGACCAGCACCTCACCCACGAGGCCTCACCTGCTATGCTGAACAGGGGCCTTGTAGGGGATGGGAAGATTGGAAGGGTTAGGGAAGGAAGCACCCATGGCCTTAAATTAGGCACCATCCCAGCTTTTGCCTGGAGAAGAAATGGGAAAGTACAGAAAACCACTTTGAGGATGGCAGATGTAGGAATCGAAACCCCTCTACTCAGTTGGCATTCTGAGCCTAAGTCCTCGTACCACTTTTCAAATTTCATGGCAGTGCAGTGTGTTCATAACAACTGCTGCTTGTAGCCCATTGTGTCCTTTTAAATTTCTGGTTATCTACCACATGTGGTTGTGTGTGTGTGAGATGAGGGGGGGGGGGGGTGGCAATAATGCATTCTTGGGAACTCTGTAGGTGACGCGGGCCTGGATTACTTGATATTCCCCTCATTTAGTGTACGAGTAATGCCATCCGCAGGGATCAACTCATTGCTTTCCAAGAACCATTTAAGATCAAGATACGTATTGTTACAACAAAGTGTTTCTGAAGTTACTTCATTGCTGTAATGAATAACAGTATTATAATAAGAAATCTGCTGCAACTGTAGAAAAATCTCAGTGCAAGTGTGTTACTTTATTGATCTTCGTTACACAGAGGTTTGACTAGATTATTTACATTTTACTGATTTTAAGCTCTAATAATCTTAAAATTGTTTTTTCAGATGACAAGATCAGCAGACATCTCATTGTTGGATACTATGAAATCAAGCTCCTTGACATGTCTAAGGGCAGAAAAATTCAGACGCACTCGAGAATTGTGAGCTCAGCTCTACACATCCAAGCAAGAGTGTGGGAGTTCTTTGTGCTCCATTAGATACAAATATATGATCCTCCCTTTTGTTGGCTTATTCCTAAAAGGAACCACTCTGGAATTGACAACTGTGTGCGTTGGATTCTCTCAGTGGTACCATTCTAATTCATTATTTATATCTTTAAAAAAAAGTTAATCTTTTGTGGTAACGGTTATTTTAAGGAGCAAACAATATGATTATTAGCACCTTTTTAAGAGGAAAGAAAAAATCTAATTTAAGGTGCAGTCAAATGAAAACGGATCACCACACACAAATCGCATGGCACGCAAGTTCCTAACCCTGGTTATGTGCTTGTGCGATGGACATCTTGTGTAGGCCTTGGATAGCACAGTGGAAAACATTCACTTGCACACCAGTTGTTTGTTTACCATACTGAAAGTGAGAGAGGGAGAGGGTGATAAGGAGGGGTGGGGATGGAATAAAAATGGAACACACGTTTCGATGTTTGTCCTCGTATCCTATTTCTGTTGTTCCTTCTTCCCACACTGACCTACCATCGTCCTATTATACAGGGTGGTTGGAAACAACGTGAACCGGGTATATGAGCGTTATAGGGTTGGTCATGCTGATACATAATTTGATATCTCACACTGTCGTCATTTTATCAGATCATCTGTGGCCAAATTCAAATGGGCTTTGCGCGACAGTGTTGCTAAATCTGTATGTGGCTTAAGACCGGTATGAGAGCACCAGTTGAAGAATTAAAATTTGCCAGAGGAGGGTTTTGAATACAGACCTCCGAGTTGACAGGATCGCGCCAAAGCAAGTATTATCGGCTCACTTTTATCTTGGTGCATTTACACCCTAGTGCTGAATCGGTCGACCTCGGCAATCTTCGAGATTCGTACTGGCAACCTTTGAAACACAAACTATGAATCGCTTGAGCGACATCTGGCATACACTTTACGTACTAGTACTGTTGTTGTTTACACAGCAAAGCCAAACTATAGAATTCATGCTAGGAACAAGATTCGCATCAAGAAATGTTATATAATGTGTATGTGACATAATTGTTGGCTTAAGATAATAACGGTTTAGAAACTTTATATCGATCGATCACATTCTCGATTCAATTCAGATTTCATTTTCATTCAGTTGGCAGCACTATCGGAACGGGGACAGCTCCCTCCTTACTCCTCACCCCCGTACACAAATGCACCAAGATAAAGTGTGCCGATAATACACCGCAGTGACTGGCTGAGACCAATGGTATGTTTGTGTTCGATTCTGATCTCTCAGCATGGTTCTCAAACCGTTCTTAAATCACATTCAGATTTAGCAACAGTGCTGCGCTAAGCCCATTTGAATTTGCCCACAAAGTAATCTGATTGGCTAACTTCAGCAGCTGATAAAATTACAACGGTGTTTGTCCTGTGTTTCCTTCTTTTACCACCTATATTTATCTGTGTCTTATGTTTCTTTGCTTTTCCTACATTTATTTCCCCGAGAAACAGTGACGTTACACAGAGGCACTGTACGACTGGTTGCCGCTGCTAGCCATGCAGCCTATAGGCCTAATAAAAATGTGGACATTAAAGGTTGAGTTTTATACGCGCCGCAGGGGGTGAAGGGAAGCAGCGTGGTTACCGTGGTAGCTGCCAGTGGTGTTCATTACTGTTAGGTCGCGAATGCAAGATGACCCTTGATTTTTCGCGAGATTCTGAGGAAGAAACATCTTGGATTTGGAGAAATCGGTACATACCAGTCTGCCAAGCCCACTGAAATGCATACACTAACCAATCCTTCATTTACATGGCATTATGAGCATTACTCATGCCCTCACTGTCATACCATCAAAGCCACTATAAGGAGACCGAGAGAGATCAGTGAAAGCATCAGATTTGTTCTAGCCCATACCAGAAGACAAAACAACGTCTCAACAGAATGGATGTGGGCAAGGTATTCACTGTTGGTGCGGGAGGGAGGGGAAGGTCCTTTTCTTCTTAGGAGATAAAGGTGTATGGATCTTACATGTTCTGTATTCAACCTGCATAAATCTAATGCCTCCCTCCGTGGGATCCCCCTCATTTTATTTTGCTCAGCTTGTTGGGGATTTGGTTAGCTATCCTTCCAAGGGCTCATGTGACATAGCAAATAGGCCTAACAGCTGTGCCTGTTTATTTCTCCCATGTATCTTGGAACATTAACGAGCTAGAAGAACATGATTTGCTTCACCAATGCATGTTGCGGAAAACAAGATGGTTATGAATGTTCCTAATTAAAATGTTCATATTTTGAGATCATGTAATTAAAATTGTAAAGTGTAATACTGTTAATAAGAGCACTCTAGAATGATATGAATTTTGTTGTATTTTGGAAAATTATCTCATGATAGTGTACTAAATTCACAGGTATATGATTGTTATTTTGGGGATGAAATTACATTTTTTTAAAGGAAATTTCGCTGACTTAAGTTATTTCATTGGACATTAGAAGATACCTTGAGTTGCAGTACATGGATATGTCATTGTATTGTGGATGTTCTCGATGAGAAATTTGTAACAAGGCTAATCGTAATTACTACCCTTTAACCCAGCAACCTTGAATGCTATGGTAGGTATGCCACTGTTTTCACTGTATTGCTGTAGAACTCTGAGATGACATAGTTTGAATTCTGTGGATAGATGGAGTAGTGCTTGTCAACGTGGTAAACACGATACAATCAGTTCATTGAAAGCATATTTTTTAAACGGTACAAAAATTGTGGTCATGAGAATTTCATTCCAATAGTGGTGATTGGGAATTAGAAGAGGGGGGGGGGGGGGGGAGCAAAAAATTTAGACAAGAAAAAGTACGTGGGTTTGGTAATAATTTAAGAAAATAAAGGAACAAATTAGCTGATAAGACAACTGGGCATGTACACATTGCTTTTTTTGTTGATAATTCCTAGTTTCAAGCAGCTAAAATGTACTGTTTTCTCTACAAAGTAGTTCATTGTATTTTTCTTATAATGGGGATAATTTACACCTAGTGCCAGTTTCAGCTGTTGAAACATTTTCTCAGTACCACTATGAAAGAGAGAGATAGGATTTATATATATAAGTACGTGGATCAAAAGGTTAGTTGCACTAACGCGCCGCAGCAGCGCGCTGTGTGTCGCAAATGTGGGCACAGCGGAGAAGGAGACAGACACTGCCCACACGTCTGTTAGGCAGGTCGCTATGGTGTCTCGTCTAGTATTGTGTGAATAGCGGCCAAATGCAATGGCGCGTTAACTGGACATTCACTCTAAATATGAGGTGCGTGCGACAGTCCGATTCCTATGGGCCCAAAGGAAGAATTGCACAGACATTCATCGTGAAATCAGTGCTGTGTTTGGGGAGTGGGCCATTTCCCGGCAAGGTATCGTAAAGTGGTGTCAGCAATTCGAAGCCGGGCGCACGGGTATCACAGACAACCATCGCGAAGGCAGGCCCGCAACGTCCAGGACCCGTGCAAAGGTCAACAGTGTGAATGCAATCATTAGACAGAACTGGCGCATTAAACTGAGAGAAATCGCGACGCAGCTGAGCATTATTACAAGTGATGAAAACCATTTTTCGTCCGTATTGAAAGTTTCATAAACTGTATATAGGATAATATCTTTTGTTTATTTCCACCTATTCAATACATTACAAGATGTTAGCATTTATGTTAAAACATTTTTCAGATGAGACATGTTTCGCCTCCTACTGTCTACAGCTTTAAGCCGTACAATCATACGAGGTTCTATTCAACAAAGAACTACATATGTCTTTATCACTATATTAGATCTTTAGTTATTTCATTGAACATTTTATATGTACTACCTATGAATCCACCAGTTTTTAGTATCATTTGAATGTAATATATATTCTCATAGAACTGATATTTTATGCCTTCCACTATGTATTAGACATCTATTAATGACTACGGCCTCAAGCCACCTTTTTTACTATAGTACAATTGAATGAAATCCTATTCAACAAAGTACTACGTATGTTTTTATCACTATATTAGATTTTTAGTTACTTCATGAACATGTTTATAACAAATGTAAATCTTATCTCTCTTATAATCATCAAACACATTTTAGAATATCTTTAACCAGATGCCTGGTAAAGTAATAAGGTTTTTTTTGATGACTGAAGATGTCTCACAGTAGGAGGCGAAACATGTCTCATCCGAAAAATGTTTTAACATAAATGCCAACATCTTGTAATGTATTGAATAGGTGGAAATAAACAAAAGATATCCTATATACAGCAGCTGAACATGTTGTGTGGCAGTGTGTTCGCCATTGTTCACAAGGACCTTGGATATCGTAAGCTGTGTCAAAGATGGGTCCCACGTCTTCTCACCGATGAGCACAAGGGACAACGTTTCCAATCCTCCCTGGCATTTTTGCAATGCTATGCTGCAGACGGCAACAGGTTTCTGCGGCAAATCGTCACAGGTGACGAAACGTGGGTCCACCACTTCACCCCCGAAACGAAGCGAACATCAGTGGAATGGGTGCACCCCTCATCACCACAACGAAAGAAGGCCAAGGTTCAACCTTCAGCCGGTAAGGTTATGGTGACAGTGTTCTTTGACATGGAGGGTTTGCTGCATGTGGAATTCATGCCGAAAGGAACGACGATCAACGCGGCGGCGTATTGTCAAACGTTGCACTGGTTGCGTAAAGCGATTAAGGAAAAGCGCCAGGGGAAATTGAGCGCCGGTGTGATTTTGCTGCACGATAACGCAACACCTCACAAGGCCTGCCAAACGAGAGAACTGCTGCAGCGTTTCAAGTGGGAGGTCTGGCAACATCCACCCTACAGTCCCTACGTAGCGCCTTGTGACTTTCATCTGTTCGGTAAGCTCAAAACGGAGCTCGGTGATCGATGTTTCCAGACCGATGAGGAGGTGAAGGTCGCTGTCTCCGAGTGGTTGCATCCGGCATCGACAAGTTGGTTGTGCGTTCACAGAAATGTTTGGAGTTTCTTGGAAACTATGTGGAAAAGTGACGTTACAGTGTATGTCGTTATAGTCGTGTTGCTGTTGTATAAGTGGTGTAATGGCCATAAATGGGAAGTGCAACTTATTTTCTGATCTGCCCTCGTGTATATATATATATGGGTTAAAACCTATATTAACACATTGAATGGAGAGTGCTAGCCTGTTGACGAGATAGCTCATGCTGGCAAGAATATAATTACACTGCTGCACTCCAACTACTATAACTGGAAAAGTATTCAAGATATCAACCTCAAACTTTTAACATGTACTCGCTGGATTGTTTAGGAGCTCTGTATGGTGTGATACCTTTAAAAACAATACTCTTTGTGGCTTGTTTGATTGCCTGGTGTGAAAATGGGAAACTACAGAAAACCATCTTCAGGGCTGCCGACAACAGGGTTCAAACCCGCTATCTCCCAAATGCAAGCTCACAGCTGTGCACCCCTAACCGCATGGCCAACTTGCTATGTGAAGCTTCAAATAACAAGTGTCCTTATCCGATCAACCTATCTCATAGGTGCTCGCTCTCGAGGTCTCCCGTTTGGAACCTTCCTTTATACCATCATCTTTTCCATGTCCGACTCGTTGGCTGAACGGTCAGCGTACTGGCCTACGGTTCAGAGGGTCCCGGGTTCGATTCCCGGTTGGGTTGGGGATTTTAACCTTAATTAGTTAATTCCAATGGCATGGGGGCTGGGTGTATGTGTTGTCTTCATTATCATTTCATCCTCATCACGGCGCGCAGGTCGCCTAAGGGTGTCAAATAGAGAGACCTGCACCTGGTTAGCCGAACCCATCCTGGGATATCCTGGCACTAAAAGCCATACGACAATTCATCTTCTCCATGGCTTTCCTCCTCGAAATTTGGCTGATATATCGGCAGCGTGTCTGCCTCTCACCGCTGGGTTCCATGGTTCAAATCCCGGTTACTCCATGTGAGATTTGTGCTTGACAGTGCGGAGGTGGGACAGGTTTTGCTCCGAGTACTCCGTTTTTCTGTGTCATCCTTCATTCCAGCAACACACTCCACTATCAGTTCATTTCATCTGTCACTAATTAATCATTGCCCCAGAGGAGTGCGACAGACTTTGGCAGCCAGCACAATTCCTATCCTCGCCGCAAGATGGGGGCTTCATTCATTCCATCCCCGACCCAGTCACTGACTAGGAAACAGGTTGTAGGTCTTCATCTTTGTATCTTAAGAATTCTTGGTGGGTTGGCAAATAGCTAGAATATTGTTTAGCCATCAGTACTTAGACTGGTTTGTTGCAGCCCTCCATGCCACCCTATCCTGTGCTAACCTTTTCATTTCTACATAACTGCTGCATCCTACATCTGCTCTAATCTGTCATATTCATACCTTGGTCTACCCCTGCCGTTCTTACCCCCTACACTGTCCGGCTCCATGGCTAAATGGTTAGCATGCTGGCCTTTGGTCACAGGGTCCCGGGTTTGATTTCTGGCAGGGTCAGTAATTTTAACCACCATTCGTCAATTTTGCTGGTACAGGGGCTGGGTGTATGTGTTGTCATCATTATTTCAACCTCAACAAGACACGCAGGTCGCCTACGGGAATCAAATAGAAAGATCTGCACCTGGCGAGCCGAACATGTCCTCGGACACTACTGGCACTAAAAAAAGGCCATACTCCATTTCATACCCCCTTCATTTCCCTCAAAAATCAATTGAACAAGTCCTGGGTGTCTTAAGATGTGTCTATCATTCTATCTTCTCTTCTCGTCAAATTTAGCCAAATCTCACCAATTCGATTCAGTATATCTTCATTCATGATTCGATCTATCCATCTCACCTTCAGCATTCTTCTGTAACACCACATTTCAAAAGCTTAGTGTCCCACATCACTATTGCTGTTCTGCATTGTGTATTTATAAAAATTTCAAATTTGTTTGTATTTATAATGTCACATTTTATATATGTTGCATTAATTTCAGGTAAGTGCAAGTTGTACATAACGAAAATCAATGTAATACAGTTGTGTGTACCTTGATGTTACCTCCAAATAAAATAATTTTTTACCTACAGGTGTAATGATATCTAAATGAGACCCTGACTATACCTTAACTAAGACTATAGCTTCCCAGTCCTAGATCTTTCCTATCCTTCAGTCACCAAAAACCAGGATGTATTAGGTATGACATTATATACAGATTTTGTTATAATGGAAGCGATTGCTTTTCAGTTTTGACTCAGTTAACTATCTCCTGAATGTAAGATCACAGTCTGTCAAAACCAATTTATGTGTAAATAAAATTTAGAAAATACCTGAAAATTGTGTTTCCTATATTAATTAAGTTGTTTTATTTATTAATACATTCGTTTCAATAGACTGAACCTAACAGTGAGACCACCCATAGGTGTACTGAATACCCCTTCCATCAGTTTGCTGCAAGAGAAGCAGGCAGTGTATTCAATCCTGCCCACTATACCAGATTCCTCTTGTTTACTTCAGACATACATCATCTCTTCACTCAAGAACAGTGATTTCAGGACACAGATGGATAAAATATTACAGGATTACTGAAAAACAAGCAAGTTTATTCCTTCTACAAACAACAAATATGTGTAATTCTCCCATAATATGTCCTAATTGTCACTTAAAAATTCTAGTTGGAGAAACAACACTTAATATAACAATATATATAAGGACGAGAGAGATGAATGAAATAACTCGCTGCTGAGAGAATTACATTATTCAATTCAAAATGGAGGTCCTGAGATTTTTTTATTTATAAACAGGCTGTTAGATTAAGGGGACATCTTACCTTTTATTGAGCTTTTGACTTGTTAAGGGGAAAAAGTTATTCTCCTCAGAGTTTACATATGGAGATCTGTCAATACAATTTACTGTTATTACTTGTTCGACCAGTTATTACAACTAACAAGTGAGTGCGCTGATGTTTGCCGACATGTATAGTGGGGGGTCTCCCTTGGTAAATAATTCCAATCCCTAATTCCTCTGGCTATAATGAATATTTGCCCCAATTTGTCCTCTTGAATTCCAACTATGATCTTTCCTACTTCTAAAATCATCATTCAAGCTTATTCACCTACTATTGAAATGTCACTGCATGTCATCTCTCTTCTGACAGCTTTGAAGTATCACACACAGTCAAGTAGCTCGTCGCCTTATTCTCGAGTCCTCCCTGCCCAAAATTTGTAGCGTTTTTGTAACACTACTCTTTCGTCAAGAATCACTTACAACAACATTTCATTTGGATTGTTTGTGGTTCTCGAATCAAGTAATCCTGGTGATTGTGCCATAGTCTACAACCTTACTCTAATTGTGGTCTTATGTGCCCTCTCCTTTACATTCTTGGTACAACCTCCAAATAACCATGTGAAGAGAGAGATCTGTAACCTGTATGTCTATTAGGGCATCGGCCCAGAGGCTGGCTGGATTTACAATCTCGTTAACTTTATTACCTCAATGAAGATCATTCCTTATATTACACCTAGGTACTAACAGTCATCACCATGATGTAGTTTCACCCTATCAGCACAGTAATTAAAATGGAGACTGGAGAGGACTTTTCCCCTTAGTGAAACTTACAACCTGACATTTCACCACCATACCATGCACAAAAATCCACTGGACTGACATCAGGATTCTTCACAGGAATTACATGAACTCCTAATTCCCGTTCCATTTCCTGATAAAAATGCAGATGCTCTGGCGATATGATTTGAAGCCTTGTCCATATGGATCTGCACCTCGTTTGAGTCCACTCCATTCAGTTGTGGGAAATCTCAAAGTTCTTTGAAATAATTTAAGAAAGGACTAGATAAGCATTTTATAGGAAATCTGCCACCTGGGCAACAGCCCTAAATGTGTCTGACAGATAGGTATCATAATGGATTCCTGGAAGTATCTCGCATTCACTTTCACATTTTCTTCAACCTTTCTTCAACTTACCTGCTAACTGGAACCCTGTGAGAAACCCACACGGGAAACTGTCCCGGCAGTTGCTGCGCCTCTTAGCATGGATGTCTTGGTATACAATCATCTGAATGTGATCACTACCACCGTGATGGACATATACTTTATCCATTCTAACAACTGTCTTCTATTTTGACCCAGCCAAGATGTGTTAACTATGCACGAGTATGAAAAACTAACATGGAAAAGGGCCACAACATACCTTTCCCAATAATCGACTTTGGAGTAATTTCACAATAAAAATGACACTCGCACATCTACAAAGTCAAACACAACGCTGTTCATGACAGCAGACAATGGTCATTCACCAGGTGGCAGTAATGTTACACAACCAGTCAGATATAAACCTAACTACCTTCTGTAGTAGTAATAGAAAATGAAGAACAGGTGACACTTTAGATTAGTAATGGTGTTGCAGTAAGCGTTTTATATGGATAAAAAGACCCCAGATCTATTTCGGGTGAGGCAGTGATTACTAGAGCGCATGTCTCGAGATTCTGAGACTCTCGCGATGAGTAAGCAAGCTTCTTAAGTCACGTGGTATACTGTGAACAATAATGCCGTGATGTCTCAGTCAAATGGACGAATTAGGAAGAGATTTGGTCTTCCATTCACAGAGAATAGCACAGACGTACATGCAAGTGGCAAAAGAAGGTATATGGAGACCTAATTTACTCCAATCAATCCCCAGGAATTCTCTACCGTGGCAGTAAATCTACCAACACGACACTGATGTATTTGAGCACCTTCAAATCCACGAGACTGAGCCAGGATTGAATCTGCTAAGATGGGCTCAGAAAGCCGGCACTCTACTACGTGATCTATTCAGCTTGGCATACCTGTCAGAAGAGAAAAGCATTTAATGGTTCCATTATAAAATGGAGTTTCTTCTACCCATCTCTCTTTTCCTTGTCTTATCCTACTCTTACAAACTACTTAGAATGCTATAATTTGGCAATAATTACAGTATTATTCATATATGTATACATCCTTATTTCACAGGATTACAGTGATCTGTATAATCCCACAATGGATTGTCTTCATATTCTTTAATAGCACCCTTATTCAGTATTTAGAAAAATGTTTCAACTGGCATTACACACTTGAGAGGAAGCCATTAAATATGTGCACTTTTCTCCCCATCATCATTAAAGAACAGTAAAAGGAAACAGTTTCTTTAATGATCATATGTCTGTCTTGTTTACTCTTTTCATCAGGCAAGAAATATGAAGGGTTATTATTCACAAGTATGTCTCTGATTTCTGTAATCTAAACTCTGAATATTCATGTACTAATGCCCTAGTAAAAAAAACAAAAACTTCTAAATATGATACAAAAGAAATTAAATATCATCCAAAATTTGCTTAGAGATTTTTTTTACCATCAACAAAAAGAAGAATTAGTGAATATTAACTCCTTGTTATTGTAACAGCATGCCCTTGCTGGCGGGACCTAGTGTTTACAGTGCACTAAGTCTTCTGGTATGGGCTAGAACAATTTTGTTACTTTCATTGATCTGTCTCAGCTTTATTCTTGGCTTTAACAAAATGAAAGTGACTGAGGTATGAGTGACACTAGTAATGCCATTCCTTCAGCAGCCAGTCCCTGCTATGGTTGGTGTGAAAATATTGCTCATAGGGTCAGTTGGTGCATGCATTTCAGTGGGCTTGGCATACTGATATGTAATAGCAACTCCTGGCTCGGTGAGGAAAGCAACGGGAAACTACTTTACTCCTCATTTCCCTAGTACGCCTCTTCAGTGATGCCTAGGCCATCTATGACAGCTGATGGCGGAGCTGTTGAGGATCCAACCAGCCTTAGGACTAAACATACACATACATACATACATTGTAACAGCAGACTGTTTGCCCTATCAAAAATTAGAATAAACTGAATTCACACTTCACAGCAGAATCAATGACCAAAAATATGCCCACTTATTTGGTCAAATATGACAAAGAATATAGTAAAATATGCAGTTATACAATCAATAACACTGATGCTATCATATTTACCAATACTAGAAATGTGTTTAACTTAGGCTTGTAGAAAGAGACCAGGATAAAAGTGGGGCTCCTCGTAGAAATCCAGGCCTTAGTTATTAGTATCAGGAAATTATCGATAAAATGCTATAATGTCAATCACAATTGGATTGTTTATCCACGAACTGTCTAATATAGAAGTCAAGGAACACCCAAATCAAGTACTGTATACACAGATCTAAGCATTCTTAAACAATCAACTGCGCCAAGATTTGATCCCACTAGCAAGAGCGTAGATGAACACCTGTTTCGATAGCTTTACAAGTATCTTTCAACCCTCACAAAACCCTTGGCTCTTTATGAACGGCATACTACCTATTCTCTCAGAACCACTTGCCAGTCTATAGTATCCCCGAGCAAGATAAACGTATACATTCCATTTATCCAATAGGAAAGCACGGAGGGAGCTTGATACCAGATTGAAGGGGAAAGACTGCAGCATTGCCCAACTCCCAAATACCTCAGCATCATCTTGCATCGTACTACTTCAGACAACTCTACCTTAATATGAAGGGTAAGGTTTGCACCATAAACAACTTCCCAGGCGAATTGACACCTGGAAAACTTAGCGGACATCTTTTCTGGGTCTGCAGCAACATTATGGGAGGCTTCAGCTCAATTCAAAACTCGTCAATGTGGCTGTTAATGAAATGGCATGTACCATATCCGGCTGCCTTAAACCAACAGCTACCCACAAAGGGTTTCTGCTGGCTGGAGTTGCTCCACCTAAGATAAGAAGACAAGTGATCCCAGAGGTTGAAAGGAAAAGACAAGAAGACCTTTGCCACCCACTGTATGGCCACTACCTACCAGTTCGTCGTCCAGGATCGAGGAAGAGTTCTCCTTGAAAGTCACAAGGCCCCCAAGAAACCAGCTGCATCACCGCAAGGAAAGCCAAAACAACAGACATGCAGTCAAGGCACTTGCCCTTACGAAAGACCTGCCTGAGGTCCCAAAATGTGAAACAAACCTTCAGAAGTCAACACTTCTATCTGTGGGATCCACTGATCTCTATACATGGATCGCTGATGGCAGGTCTCCGCTGCAGGAGAAAGTACGCCAAGTTGAGTGCGCGGTTCGCCATGTTGGCGTACCCAACCTAGAGCTCTCCTTATGGGGAAGCAATGATAATATAGTCAATTTTAAGTCGCAATTAATGGCGCATTGGAATAATTAAAAATATAGAGACATGTTCACTCAAAGCATAAGGACATTGGGATCACTGACACGTCATTCCGAGGTCACTAAATCTCCGGGATAGCAATAAACATGAGTATATAATAACGGCCGACAAATATTAACTTAGGTGCTGAATACATGCAATTAGCGATCGGTAACACAATACGAGTGAAAACCAGTTTCTGGAAACATTGCTGTAAATTGTATACATGTATGCCACGAAATTATGCATTCTTAAAATGATGTACCTATAAACGTAGCTCACTATACAGGTCCCCCTGTGGGTGGGGGCAGTAGAATAACACCCACGGTATCCCCTGCCTGTCGTAAGAGGCGACTAAAAGGGGCCTCAGGGGCTCTGAACTGTGGAGCGTGGGTTGGCAACCACAGGGCCCTCAGCTGAGTCCTGACATTGCTTCCACTTACTTGTGTCAGGCTCCTCACTTTCATCTATCCTATCCGACCTCTCTTGGTCAACTCTTATTCTTTTCCGACCCCGACGCTATTAGGTTTGCGAGGGCTAGGGAGTCTTTCATTTTCACGCCCTTCGTGGCCCTCGTCTTCCTTTGGCCGATACCTTTATTTTTCGAAGTGTCGGACCCCTTCCGTTTTTTCACTCTGATTAGTGTTATATAGAGGATGGTTGCCTAGTTGTACTTCCTCTTAAAACAATAATCACCACCACCAGCACCACCTCACTATACAGGCCTAGATTCGACATATCGTAATCGGTGCTTGATAATGAATTTCTGTTTCCTGTTTCCATGAAATAACGCGTATATTATCAAATTAAAATATCATTGAAGCAAATGTACACATTTATAAAACCAGCAAATATTCAAAACTTGTCAGTATATCACATTACCTGCAGCTTAATTTACTATTACAGACCTCTTTAATTAAATTCAGCTAGCAAAGCGATATTGATAGTCATCATCAGAAATATGTAACACCAGTTAAAAGAGTCCCAAATACCACGAATAGTATACTGGGATACCCCAAACACCACCACACTTTCCCTTCTCCCACCACTCCAGTGTCTGAAACCCATAATTATTACTGATGTAAATACGGTCTAGAATTCCCTTCACCCTGTGGGTGGAGGCGGTAGAGTAACACCCACGGTATCCCCTGCCTGTCGTAAGAGGCGACTAAAAGGGGCCTCAGGGGCTCTGAATTTTGGAGCGTGGGTTGGCGACCACGGGGCCCTTAGCTGAGTCCTGGCATTTCTTCCACTTACTTGTGCCAGGATCCTCACTTTCATCTATCCTATCCGACCTCCCTAGGTCAACTCTTGTTCTTTTCCGACCCCGATGCTATTAGGTTTGCGAGGGCTAGGGAGTCTTTCATTTTCACGCCCTTCGTGGCCCTTGTCTTTCTTTGACCGATATCTTCCTTTTTCGAAGTGTCGGATCCCTTCCATTTTCCCTCTGATTAGTGTTATATAGAGGATGGTTGCCTAGTTGTACTTCCTCTTAAAACAATAATCACCACCATCACCTCTAGAATTCCCCCAGACTTCATTTTCTAAGATTGTTATAAGGCCACGTCAATTATTTCATCGAAACCGTCAGTTTAATTTTCCCCTGTGGGTGGGGGCGGTAGGATAACACCCACGGTATCCCCTGCCTGTCGTAAGAGGCGACTAAAAGGGGCCCCAGAGGCTCTGAACTTTGGAGTGTGGGCTGGCGACCACGGGGACCTCAGCTGAGTCGTGGCTTTGCTTCCACTTACTTGTGCCAGGCTCCTCACTTTCATCTATCCTATCCGACCTCTCTTGGTCAACTCTTGTTCTTTTCCGACCCCGACGCTATTAGGTTTGCGAGGGCTAGGGAGTCTTTCAATTTCACGCCCTTCGTGGCCCTTGTCTTTCTTTGGCCGATATCTTCATTTTTCGAAGTGTCGGGTCCCTTCTATTTTTCCCTCCGATTAGTGTTATAAAGAGGATGGTTGCCCAGTTGTACTCCCTCTTAATAAAATAATCACCCCCCCCCCGGTCAGTTTAATTTTGAGAAATAAAAAAAAATTAAGTAAATCTTTACTTGCAGTTAATGTTTAGTAAAATTGTAAACAGTTGGCTGTACATCACTTCTAAGGTGTACAGTTTGTCCATTTCTATCAAAACAGTCTTCCTCTAAGTGATCCGAGCAGAGAACAGCTGTTTTAGAAGGCTCCAAATTCTCCCGCCTGATACTCCTAATCGATGATCTTAGATGTTCGGGTCTCGAGAAAGGAAACCTACAAAAATTAATTGCCATTTTGCTCCCGGAATATGCGAAATAAGATACAATAAACCTAAAACTCAAAACACTACCCTAGGAAGATTCTTATGTACAGTATAAAACTCCCCGATGAAATGATTTCTCCTTCTGCTGATCGGTTCTGTTTGTACATCCAAAAGCTGAACACTGCGGTATGTTAATACGTCGGTAGATGCAGAGTGGGTTGTTGTCCATAAGCTCTGTACTCTGACCGGCCAACCGAGCAGAGGAGAGGTGGTCACGGCTCTACCGTGGCTCTACGCCTCTGCATTCGGGAGACGGGCCCGGGGCACAGTGCTGTATTTCTCGCCTGGCCTCGCCCGTCGGCTGTCCTGAGAATGGTTTTCCGTGGTTTTCTATTCTCCTGCACTAAGGCGAATGCCGGGACAGTTCGTAGTATAGGCCACGGCCGCCTACCCCCTCACCTTCTCCGCACATCTCCTTCACCGTAGCAAATCTCCCGGCCTGAGAGACGGCGTAACCGTCTAAGAGGCCCGCCTCCCCCTTCAGGGGGGGAATGAAAACGTTTCGTAGTAGTAGTAGTAGTAGTATGTTAATACCCCGTAGAATGTTTCTTCATTCATATTTCAGATAAACACATACATATTTAAATTGAATCTTGTAATCCACAAGTATACTACAAGGCAACGAACCTAAATTCGTAAAATACACTACTATTTACTTTGCAATAACAAAGCACAGAACACTTGTGGAACTACAATCAAGAGGCCTGGCGTCACTGAACTAAGCATAAACAAAGCAAGCGCGCTCCTCGTGGTCTATTGCACCATGCGCTCGCTGCCATCTTACTACGCCAGTCATCTTCTAATCGGCTTACTGCTACCCAAGCTACCAGCCATCCAGGTATAGAGATCAGTGGTGGGATCCAATGCACTTTGCAAATGTAGTAACATCCAGAATCTGGCACATTTCCTTTTCTGCAGCAAACTCGGCAAATCCTGCACTATTCAAAACGTGTTTGAAACCGATGACAAAGCCATTATGGGCGCTTAATTTTGGAAGAATCTACATTGACGGGTACATGGAAGTGTCACTTTAACAGGACTTCCTTACCGAGGACTCCAGTGTCAAAACATGATGTGGGATGGGATTTCCTTTGTCATGCTCTACAATATGTATGTCTCCCCTTTTTGCACTGCTGCTTAGTCATGTCACTCCTCCTCTCTTACCTGATCGCTAGGCTTACCAATAAACATAATTAAGATAGTGAGCTATACACAACACCACTCATGTATCCAGAATTTGAAGATTTTGTTGTGGATATTACACTGTTACCCATTAAAGTTGCAACTCCAAGAATACATAGAGCAGGGTAGGACCGACATAAGTTGTTCAGCCATGTGGTGGGACTCGGGTGCACATAACAAAACCTGGAGGCTTGAGAGGTATTGGTATTTTGTTTCACCACCATTTATGTACACAGATGAAGTCAGCATGCCATGTCAAAGACAATGACAACCAGCAGGAAGCGAGGACAGACATCTGGTGTACACGGTGATTACGGACCGCACAGCCACATCAAACACCCTTGCTCTGAATTTCAGGCATACAGCACATCAGTCCCTAGGCATCTTCTCCAGGCACTCATAACTGAGGCTGCCACTGACAGATCACCATAGGTGCCTATGGCTCGCTTGGCATGCCATCATCATCTCTGCCAAATCCTGCTTTTGCTTGCAGCACCACGACTGATACATTTATGTTCAGCGGCACCGCGATGCACGGCTAGTCGAGCCCTGCATTATGCACCACCATACCGGCCTGACCCCCAGGTTGTAGCACACGGTGCCATCGGATTCCAGTTCTGCTCACGGCTTGTCCACATTACTTGTACCAACAAGACAATGTGTGACTACATGTGGCATACATCATCTGATAGTTCCAGAATGACCATCATGTCACAATGTTTCCTTGGTCTGTGTGTTCAGTGGATCTTTTGCTCACTGAAAACATGGGGTCCAGGGACGGATTATGACTAGCGTGCCACTGAACACCCGTGGCCACAATGGATGACTTCGGACATGCATTAAAGCAACATAGGCGGAGATACTCCAGACAGGCATTCAAAGTCTCTTCCTCTCAACACCACGTTGTGTAGCAGCAGTAATTGCCACCCGCGATGGGACGACGCAGTACCAAGTTCATACAGTGAACCGAGCTGCAACAGTAATCACTTCATCTGTGTACAATTGCTATTCCATCCAATAAATCTGGTTGTGATGGCTCATGTCAATCGTGTTTCAACTTTAACTACAACAATGTATATCACAGTCTGAAGGTAGACAGAGTTGATACCAGAACAAAATTGAATTTATTGGCAGGTGAGTTTAGGGCATTCTTAAGAATGAGCAGATATTCATAAATTTCATTGGAATAAACCAGAAATTTTAATTCAAATTTTATCACAGGAGCACATAAATTAACATTTTTGTTAGCATTTTGACAAAGTTCCTGTACTAAAAAAATACAAAAATTGAGAAAGTTCTTATTAACAATATTTGTAATAAATAAATATAGAACAACATTCTTTACTTTAATGCCACCCAGGCCTGTCAGTAAAGACAGTCCTCAATTTTTTTTGTATCTTTTATGTGAATCTTTTAAACTGAAGAAAAGTATAACAGTTCTAAATGTATTTACTAATGGTGCACATATAAACTGGCTGTCCTATGAGCAAGACAAATAGAATCCATAAGTGTGCTCAACCCCATAAAAATATTCATAATGTTTATATTTCTGCCACCCATTAGAATGGCTTATATTAATGTGGCTAGGACTGCATAATTTTGTATTCTATGACTGTTTAACTAGCAAGTTCTTTAAACATCGCTTAGTGGGTAAATAATGTCTTTTCATGTTATTAACCCAGGAACCGGTAACAGTCAACTTGCTTCTTTGACCTGCTCTCCGACTCAATATCTTCATTTAGTTACCAATTTATGCTAACAGATAGCATGACATGTGATTTGAGTTGTTACAAGTGTAAGGAAGCACATTACTGAGTATCATACATAGTATTTATCTCAATGTGGGAAAAAAGGAAGTGAAGAACTAGCCTGCTCTTGACAGTTTATAATCGCACTTTAATATCACATTTATTATATGTTAATTAGGCAGTTCAGCAGTGCTAGTTCATATAATTTTACACACAAAAAGAAAATTAAATTTATCCTCCTAATTCAATACAAAACATAATTCCATCATTAGATTGAGAATTTGATTTTTTGCTTTGTAAAGTGACAACCGTCAATACAGAACGATTCTAACATCCTGTAATTTAAAAAATGTTCATATAATAAGTGTCATTTAAATTTAGTTTAGTGTATCTATTCATCTATTTTGTTTATATATTTTGTCACCAAGCAGAGGGGGCTTTGGGTCAACAGTGGTTAGTTTTACTAAGGAGTCCAGTGCTTGGCATCCACTTGAGACATGTTCTCACAAACAATTCGCTTCGGTGATATCAAACTTACCGATGAAATGCGAAAGTAGATTCACATACTAGCCTTGCAGCTCTGCATTCAGGAAACAAAGGGGCTCATCCCCACCATCGGCTGTCCTGAGAATGGTTTTCTTTGTTTTTCCATTCTCCTGCACTAAGGAAAATTCTGAGACAGATCCTTTTATAGGCCACAGCTGCCACCCTCTCACTTTCTCCGCACCTTAAATCACCGCTTCGAAATCTCCTTGACCTGAGAGAGGAAGTAACCCTCTAGGAGACCTTTCAGGATGAGGAATGGAAACATTCTAAATAGTAGTAGTTAGTATAGTATAATTCGTCACGGCCAAAAATATGTCTGAAGAGAATCCTAGAGAAAGTAGATTTTGTGATCTGCTAGAAAAATGTGAGGGATTGAATTTTGATGATACTGAAGCTGATCCCAACCACATGATAGCTGTTGATGATATTGCAGAGTTTATTGACAATTTACTGTCAGATACATCAAGTAGTGATGAGGAAAGTGATCAAGTGGCTGCTAATATGTGAAGTAGTTGCACCCCTAGAACCATATTGTGCCCGATGCTGTACACATGCAAGCAGGCAGTCTCCAACAGCTTTATGAAGAAGCTGTGTACAATATTCAAATCTCTCCAGTGAAAGTGACAAACTAGTGAATCTGCAATTTAAGGTCAACATTTTACAATTTATGTTAGATCTACCAGAGCCTCTGTGGCTCAGATGGCAGCACGCCGGCCTCTCACCACTGGATTCCGTGGTTCAAATCCTCGTCACTCTGTGTGAGATTTGTGCTGTAAAAACAGGAGACGGGAGAGGTTTTTTCTCCGTTTACTCCAGTTCTCCCTGTCATCTTTCATTCCAGCAACACTATCCAATATCATTTCATTTGTCAGTCATTAACCACTGTTGGCACAGAGAAGTGCGAGACACTTCTGTAGCTGGCACAATTCCTATCCTTGCCGCTAGATGGGGGCTTCATTCATTCCATTCCTAATCCAGTCGAATGACTGGAAACAGGATGTAGATTTTCATGTTAGATCTACCCTGTGGCGAAGCCTCAGATCTGCAACTGGTTCTGTACAGTTAACACACAAAATCAAGTGTAAAAATTAAATTGTTTTGGATCTCCTGATAAATGGTCAATTTGGAACTTTGTTATTTTGTATAAATTACATTGGATTTTGTTAATCATGTTTCATTTTGTATAATACGGAATACAAATTTATATTTCAAAATTGAAATTTTAATTTTTCTGCTTTTAACATATGATTTATACTTTTGTGCTGGAATTTAAAATGTTATAAATACTATATTTGTAATCAGCCAGTCCCTGGTTTTACAGCGCTGTATAATAATGTCATGTATAATACAGCTTCAAATCAAGTTAATACTCATCCATGTCATTTCCTTACCAATAGAGTAAACATTACCGGTTCTAGTGTTAATATGAAGAATACAATTTTCTGAATTCAATAAAATGTCAAAACTTCCCTGCAATACAAAACTTATGACATAACCTAGTCACACCCATAATTATAGCATTGCACAGACAGCGACAAGAACATGAAATGCAAATAAACTCTTCACACTTAAAAAATTCTATTCACTCTGCTGCGAGGCTAGACTACACTACAATAGTTCCTTTTATTCCATGTATTGCTTAGCAAAGAACTGTGCTTTCATATTATTATTAAAAACACTCACAGGTAGTAAATAAGCAAATATACGCATCAAGAAACAATACAAAACAAGTTTAGACAATACCTACAAAAAGTTTTCAACAATGGGTAAACTGGTAGCTTCAATTTTATATTTGAATGGCAGGTAACATGTAACTGAATTAATACTGATACCTTAAAGAAACTTCAGTAACACTGATACATTCAAAGGCAACTCACGACACAAAAATTGCAAACACCAGTTCTTTCAGAATCTTATATTGCTGAACAACTCTTTACAAGAATTAGAAAAAAATCTATACATCTATACACTGAATTATGACACATAGGATTTTTCATTGCGTGGTATTGCCCTCAGTCACAGTGGTGGAGGCATTGTAGAAAGCAGAACATCACTTGTGTTCCATGTGCGATGGGTAATGAATCAGAACAAAATAATCCCTGATTTTTTAGTCTGTCAAGCACAAGATATAAATATATAAAACACTAATGCATACCTGAAAAAAAAAAAAGACCAGTTGATTAACAATAGAATGACATGTTTCATTCTATAAGAACATCCTCATACTCTTTCAAATCACTTATTTGCAAGCACATTTGTTGGAAGGGAAAATCCTGGCAAGAAAGGCCAGGGAAAAAAATCCTTCAAGACTTGGCACAGTGTCTTTATTACTGTTCCTACTGCGAAATAAAACAATGAGCTGAGGACAGAGAACATTGGTTGCATAGACAAGGCATTACCTTTAGACATTGATGAAGATATGTACAAAAGTGTTTACGTTCAGAAACAAACAGATTAGTTAGAGGATTGTAGTTTCAAAACTATAGGACAGGATAGAAACAACAAAGCTAATAATAATAATCGTATGGCCTCAGCAACTGCGTGCAGACATCTGACTGTCTGCTCGTCAATTTCAACGCTCCATTTTACTCTAGTAGAGAGCAGAGTAGACCAAATCTCTCTTGGACGTCTATGGCTGAGTTTTTAATAAATTTTGTCGGGCGAACACCAAATGTGTCACCAGATATCTTTTACGTGCCAACATCATACGACGTGGAGCATCGAATGGACTTTTTTCCGCCATTCAAAGATCTGACTACCTCTGCCGGGTTTGAACCTGTTATCGTGGGATCCGGATTCCGACACTCTACCACTGTTCTACAGAGGCAGCTATTGTTACTATTATAATTTACTAGAGCACCTGTGCTACTCTGCAGCATTCATTATAAATAGATCAAATAAAGTGTCTTGATATAAAATTGCCCCATGTGCTACCTGGGTACATTTTTGAACGTTTACTTTCAGCATTTGTATTACCTGTTAATTATGTGTAAAATGATTATTTGTAGATGTCTTTATTGTGACAATGAGTTATATTTTACGAACTTTTCTTCTGCAATTTGTTTCATGTTGCACCGACGCATATACGTCTATGGTGATGATGGGATAGGAAATGGCTAGCACTGGGAGAGAAGCGACTGTGGCCTCAATTAATGTACAGCCCCCTGCACTTTCCTGATGTGAAAACAGGATCACAGAAAACCACCTTCAGAGCTGCCAATAGTGGGGTTCGAACCCAGTCTCTCCCGAATACAAGCCGACAGCTACGTGACCCAAACCGCGCAGCCACTTGCTCTGTTTTTACAAAATGTTTTTTAGCTTTATAGAGTTATTGTTGTGCGTTTAATTTAAAGTTTTAGATTATTTTGTTTTGTGCGGAACTTTTTCCTTTCGGCGGCCCAGACTGTCTGAGAAGTAGCTGATCCTTTCAAATAATAAAAGTAAGTGATAACTGTATTTACATGTCGTGCTACAGATATGATGTACACAATTCCAGTTGCCATTGGGACTCACCAATCGGCTAAGTGAAACCAAAAAGTGTACATGAAATACTCTCGACAAACCACGAGTCTAGTTATGTGGACCACAGGAAGGAAATATCAAACCACATGGTGCATGCGTGTGCACCCTTTAGAATTCCTGTCATGGCCAGCAGTGGACCAGCAGCTGACCTTGAAGTACTCGCGAACGCTTTGGCCAGTCAGAATGCTACATTTTTCTTTAATATATATGGCAAGAAATGTTTATGCTTTTAAAGACACTCAGCAAATCTGCAGGCTAAGAGCTATCATCAGAATGCTTTATGATGTCAATCGGTTCAGTCGGTTTCTCAAACTCATGGTAACAAAAATTAGCCTAGCGTTTTAAATACGCAGATTAAACGTAAAATTGTACACAATTAATACACAATAAGACATTCCATAATCATACACCTGTTTACAACTTTCGACTACCTTGTACATTTTATACATTCACAATAAGACTATAAACTGTATTCAGTTTGTAGCCATCCGGTTTATGTTGGCTTCAGCTGCATTAAGGTAAGTTGTCAAAGCATTCTCACAGTTAAGGTGGTGAACATGGAATTTTAACACTCAAATAACATTCACTTATAATATCAGGGACAAATTTACACAATCCTGAGCATATTTATGTATGCAAATAAGTGATATGAATGAATGCGAGGATGTTTTTATACTGTATAATGAAACATGTCCTGTTATAAATAAATTGGTCTCATTTTTTTCAGGTATGTAGCAGTGTTTTATAAATTTGTATCCTGTGTTTGAAAGAGTGAAAAACATTAATGATCTATTTAAAGTCAGGCTTAAAGAGCTGAACTTCCAGGACATAAGAGGCTGATTTACATTCTATTTCACTGTCAGTCTCCTCATGAATACATCGTCGCAAGGTAGTAAATCCAATTTCTCACCTCCATTGGGGGTGTGCCTGAGAAGAGCTGTATCACCTCAAGGATACAAGAATACAAGTTATTTCTTATACCTTCTTACCACGAAGTCAAATGGGGTAATTATGGCTGGAGGTTTCCCAAACAAACAATACACATTCCTTTGGTGTACGATGACAGTCAAAAAATAATAATATTTGCTTTATGTCCCACTAACTGCTTTTACGGTTTTTGGAGGCGCCAAGATGCAGGAATTTAGTCCCACAAGAGTTCCTTTACGTGCCAGTAAGTCCACCGACGCGAGGAGCACCTTCCAATACCACCAGACTTAGTCAGGGTCGAACCTGCCAAGTTCGGGTCAGAAGGCCAGCGCCTCAACATTCTGAGCCACTCAGCAGCCCACCAATGATTTATTTAAAGTCAGGCTTAAAGAGTTAAACAAGGATATAAGAAGTTGACTTACATTTTATTTTACAATTGGTCTCCTCATGAATACATCGTTGCAATTTCTCACCTCCATTGGGGGTGTGCCTGAAAAGAGCTGTATCACCTCAGGTATACCTTCTTATCAGGAAGTCAAATGGGTAATTATGGCTGAGGTTTCACACACATTTAATACACATTCCTTTTTTTGTATCATGACAGTCAAAAGAATGCTGTTCAGGTAGTTTTTTAATGTTCAGTAGCTGCTAGATTTTAGAGGCAGAGGAACCTGCCACAAAAGCCAAGTTGGAGAGTGGTCAAAGTTAATCATGTGGCTCCAGTATCAGCAGTTGTCTTGGAAGGCTCAATCAAATTTCCCATACAATGGAGGCCAACCATTCAGATCAGCGGAAATAATTGATAAAAAAACCCATCACATTGAAAAATCAACGTGAAAAGTAATAATAGCAGATGGATGACTGTTGAGAGAGAAAGGATTCAGAAAGTGAAGAAATTCAAATATCTGGGAGAGTTTATAGACAATAATCTGTCACAAAGAGAAGCCTGGTGGCCATGACCATTAAGGCATTGAAGTCTAAACGGTCTGACACGTGGTTAGCCGGTTCGAGCCCCATTGGTCGAAAAAAATTTCACCATCAGAATGTTAGCCGACAGGATAGGGAAGGGGGTAGTATACAATTTCTAATCGCTAGATTGTGTGCCAAAAGCCTGGACTAAATTTCAAACCTCTCCGCAGTGCTCATATGGAGTGAGGGTACATGGCGCTGTTGATGGGGATTATTCGTACATTGGATGGAGACGTTAAGCTTTGAGCAGACCCCTTGGTGCTATTCAAAAGGAGTAGGCTACATGCTGGCACCAGGTTTCACCCTCTCTCTTCCCAGTGTCATATATCACGTAATTCATTTCATCTCATTAACTCCTCTGATGAGGTTGACGTCAGGAAGGGCATCCGGTCGTAAAAACCTGCCATGACAGATTCATCTCACCTCACCTCAAACCCGACCCCGTAGAGAAACGTGACAAGGCTTGGACAAACCATGTCAGAAAGAGAGGCACTGTTGTTGAGCACCAACAAGATGAACTTGGCATACAAATTATGAACACTTACAACAAGATCTTGATCAACGCAAAACTCGGACACTACCAGACAGTGATCTGCCCAGAAGCTTTATATGCAGCTGAATGTTTAAACCTGATTTTTTTTAAAAAATTCATCAAGAAGTTGGAACTGGCGGAGAGAAAGATTCTGAGGAAGATACTGGGACAGAGGATGGATCATACAGAAACAAAGAAAATTAAGAATTATATCTCAATACGGAAAACATCTCGGATACCATCCAGAAGAGGAGAGCCATGTTCTTTGGACATATCTACAGAATGAACCCGGGAAGACTGACCAATTGGATAATGAGATTTGTTCAGGAAATCTACGGTGCGCTTGTATCAGGAGTTGAAGAAGGACGTGGAAGCGTCATGGACAGAAGAAAGGAGGAGATTGCAGAGTGAAAGAATGAAGGAGTACTAGACGAGGATTAAAGCCCACAAACAGACGAAGCTGAATTTGAATTAACGTGGTCAATAGTCGGCCAAAACAAAAGAAGAAGCAGGTTAAAATTGACAGATTGACAATACATATATTTCACTTGGCAGAGAGAGGTGCCACACCCTTTTTAATATTCTGTTTTGAGCATATATGAGTCTTTCAGCAACCAATGTTAAATAAAGTAGCAAAGGAATATCCTTTTAACAAACAAGGATCAGGCAAACTTCCTTGTTCACCTGCATTAATGAAGAAGTCATCAGAAAGAACTGGAAAGCCTCTTTAAAAGTTTGTATTTGTATCTCATTTCTGTAGATGAATAAAAAAATAACTGACAACACATGAATACACATTAAGGACAGATGTATAAATAGGAGAAAATTTGAAGCAAATATTATTCAACTGTCTCCCCCCCCCCCTTTTTTTTTTTTTGCAACATCATTCAGAAATCTAATTTTTCTCAAAGTAAGGTTTAACAGATATATGACAGAATGTATCACTGTTCCTGAATTTTAGGTTTTCTCAGGTCTAGAAACAAATTAACAAAATGCATCAATGGCATATATCAAGGCATGTCCTAAAGGACAGATTTTATACAAAGTAGACATAATTCTTCCATAAACACACAAAGCCATTTAGGATAAACATTTGTTTTTGTGATAAGGCAAAGCTATGTAAAGAAAAGAGAAACTACATTATGACATACTAAGCTTTTTATAAACATATGATTTCTTTGAGATAGGGCAGTGTTTTCATAAGAGATGCAGATTAACCAAATCATTTTATGACAGAGAGCAAAAAACATTGGAGTCATCCCTTGTGTTTGAACACAAACCTACAGAGTATTAAAACTGACAAGAAATAAAAATGAATCGCCCTCATTTGGAAAGTCAAAAAGTCTGTTAACATTTAACAAGGCAATACTTCACGGAATATTGGAGGCAGAGAGGTAATAACTGACACACATGATCGGCATGACATGGCGTTTTATTCACACAAAAATAAAGTACACAAAATGACCAACAGATGGCGCTGCACAGCAACACCTTGGGTACAAATGGCCACACATGCTTGAAATGACATGGGGTTTTATAGACACCGACAACTAGTGCACAAACAGGCCAACAGATGGCACTGGACAGCAACACATCAGTGATGCCGCATGAGAGCTGTGTACGGTATAAAAGGAGCTGTCCTGAGAGAGGGCGGTCAGTTGTGCCTGCAACTACGGCATGTTGACATTACCAGAAAAGGCACTGGTAATGAAGCTTCTTTTTTTTTTTTTTTTTTTTTTTTTTTTTTTTGTCAATAAAACCCCATGTCATGCCAATCGTGTGTTTCAATTATTACCTCTCTACTTCCAATATTCAGTGAGGTATTGCCTCATGAAATGTTATCAGACTTTTGGGTCATCCTGTACAGTATATACTCATATAATTCATTACAAGTTCTTGGTTTTCATTTATTCATTTTTGTGCAGTAAACCAACTCTTTCACTGTTACTTTTCCTCATCATGCATCATTAATCATTCAGCCCAATTTGAGCAAACAGTAAAAAAGTAGAAAACACTTTCAAAATCTATATCTGAATTTTGTCAAGATGATCTATTCAAGACCTTCACCATTCATATAGAAATGGCCACCAAAAAGTTTTCAGTTATCTCTCTTTTATGATGATTCATGACTTACAAGGAAGGAGAGATTAAAAAACACACAAAAGAACAGGTGATTATGACCGAAGAATATTTCTATTTTTTACCAGTCTCATTGATCCATCAGTAAGAGTCAAAACTGTATTTCTTTGGAAGTATTTTTCCTCGCTTGGCTATTGTGCCATAATTACCTTGTTAAAGTCACAACAACTTGCTTTACATCGCACCGACACAAATAGGTCTTATGGCGACGATGGGATAGGAAAGGCCTAGGAGTGGGAAGGAATCAGCTGTGGCCTTAATCCTTGCTAAAGTAAGCGTTTCAATTGTTGTAAGCACTACAACAACATATCAGACTGAAATGTACAACTTAGTGTTGAAAGTACAATAGAGTTATCCAGAATTTGAAAAACTTCTGTACAGTTCACAAAATTTCTCGACCCAGGAAAAAGGGAATATAGAAGTTCTCACTGTTATAATTACATCCCAACTGCAATGATTTCTTTCTTCTGGTTTTTGGGGCATCAAAATGAATAGAGGTATTCAACCGTATGTTCCAACTTTGTCATCCAATAAGGTTTGATTAAATTTCCCTTTTTTCCAAAGGTAGAAAATGTCATCCATTCTACTAAGCAAACCATGCAAGAGGGAAGGCAATAAGAATTACTTTTAGGACAGGACTCCTTAATAACAGTGAATATAAACAAAAACAACTTTCTTCCTCTTCCAACATACTTTAAGACTGATGATTACTAGGAGAAAGGATAGCCCTTTCCTTGAGCTAACCTACTCAAACTCATCAATCACCTGTCAAGCAACCAAATAAGACTATTCCAGTGAGAAAGTAATATAAATAAGTCTGCAAATAGAAAATAAGAGCAATAAAGAATAAGTTTATAGCACAACACATCCTCTACAGCATTCGAGACTTCAAAAAATCTGAGTAACTTAAAAAATTTCCTCTATTCAGCCTGATGGACATCATGATTTATTTATGATGAACACTCAGGTATATTTCAATTATTGCTTCTCAAACAGTTTAAATGACACACTTCTCCATACACATGTACAGAACTATTTATACAGCATTCTATTTACCCTCCTCAAGATTATGTATTCATTACTGTGGCACATAACACACATCAGGCACCTCTCCACAAGTGACTAACTCGAGTGATTATAAGTAATATAAAGGAACAAACAAGTGTCAAATCTAATTATATGTCAGAAGATAGGATGACCAATCGATGTGGGAAGAGGGAGTAAAAAAGAGAAAGAGAAGACAAGGAAAAACATGAGAACACAAAAAGGACAAGAATCATTTTCATTCACTGCCGTCTTCTCATAGATGGGCTCTCTCCTCATCAATTCCAGTTCTTTTACATCCATCTCTTCTCAGGCCCTGTCGAGCTCATTTCTGTTTTCGAGTTCCATCAAGAGGGCAGGCATCAACACTCACTGAGGGGCCATCTTGACAGATCTTCAGTCTCGATGCAGGAAGTTTAGGATAAGAAGAAAGCTGGATAAAGACAGGAAAAGCAAAGATAAATACACATTGTAAAGGACTAGATCACAGGGGAAAAACAGTCACTTACCATCTGTGTTCATCTTACGTCTCTTCTCTTTTCCAGTGTTTATCCAGCTTTCTTCTCATCTTACACTTTCCACAACAATTCTGAAGTTCTGTCAAGATGCCCCTTGGTGTGTGTTGAAGCTTGGAAGCAGAAACAGGCTCAGAACAGAATAGGAAACAGAAGAACTGGGACTGATAAAGAAGCGAGTCAATCTATTTGAAGATGACAGTGCATGAAAATGTGGAGACTGTCCTTGTCCTTTTGTATCTTTTCTTCTCTCTCTTTCTTTCTTTCTTTTTTCTCCCCCTCCTCTCATTTCCCGTCTTCTCCCACAGATCTGATATTTGGTCCTATTATGTGTTAATTTCAATGTTCCATCTTTCAATATATGTCTTGATTGTCACTTGTTTGTTCCTTTCCATTACCTCTAAAATAATTTAATATTCATTGAACACTAGAAACTTCCTAAGAAGGACCTGTCAAAAAAAAAAAAAAAAAAAATATTGATCATTTACAAATGTCCTCCTTTAGTGATAGAAGTTTGACGGCTTTGACACAGATGGAGTAATCCAGTGAAAAAGTTATATCCTCAACAAAAACATTCATCTAATTTATCTTAAATCCAGGGGAGCATTTGACTGGATCATTAATTTTTCTAAACTTAAATTTTACACTTCTCCAAAGTAATTTCCCTAAACCTTAAATGTAAATAATCAAAATTTCACCAGGTAGGAAAATTATAACATTTCATTATTTTTCCATAAAAAGAGATGATAATTCATTGATCATTTCACAATGTACATTATTTACAATCTATGCCACACAAACCCAACACAACCACTGACGGCAGTTATGGAAGCAAAAAAAACAACAGAATAAGGTTTTAATTTAGGTAAAGGCAAAAGTAGTGGAACAATTCAGGAAGCTAATTAGTTTTCATCATATAGGGGCGTGGCATCTCCACTGACAGAACTCTCCACCATGGAATGAGGACTAGTGTTGGTGCGAGGTGTCGACCGCATACTGTCGTGACCCGAGCCAGCGATGCTTCTTGGAGACTTGGTGCTGTTACTGTTAGCCACTGGAGGGTAGCCGTACGGTACCGGAGGAACAATACGGGCACCTGAACGTCCATAACTAGCACCACTACTGCTGCTCCGGGGTGTACCTCTTCCAGGATCGTCGTAGCGAGGAGTGGTTCGGCGGATATCATCATACCGCGGGGTTGAGCTCCCACTGCAACAAGTGGAGAGGAAAAACACGGACAAAAAACGAAATAAAGGAGACAATCCCAGTTGTCATTCACTTAGCTGCTATCTACCTTAACTTCTAAACTCAAACAAGATGAAGGTAAAAGTATACAGTTCATAAATAAAAATAATTACAGACTGGCTTTTCAGAACACTGAATCAATTTTTTTTTCAATTTGTTCGATGTCGCACTGACACAGATAGGTCTTACGGCGATGCTGGGATAGGACAGGGCTAGGAGTGGGAAGGAAGCGACTCTGGCCTTAATTAAGGTACAACCCCAGCATTTGCCTGGTGTGAAAATGGGCACCCATGGAAAACCATCTTCAGGGCTGCCAACAGCAGGGCTCGAACCCACTATCTCCCGGATGCAAGCTCACAGGAATCAATTATTAAATGATTCCATAATCCTCTACTCCCACCATGCATGGATACCTCCTTCATAAAATTTGGTTTTAAGCTATCAGGTCATGCCGACTACATATGGGACGTACGAAAAGGATGTTAAGTACAGAGCAAAAATAGCCAAGTGAGTACAGAAAAGACCCAGTTATTGCAGCTGCAACTGGCATACCCCTACTTCCATGTGCTTTGCCCCAGGTGCTCTTAACTTGGGAGCGTAAGTTGGTGACCACAGGGCCCTCAGCTGAGTCCTAGCATTGCTTCCACTTACTTGTGCCAGGCTCCTCACTTTCATCTACCCTATCTGACCTCCCTTGGTCAACTCTTGTTCTTTTCCGACCCCAAAGGTATTAGAGCACCCGAGGCCTGGGAAGTCTTATTTTCACGCCCTCTGTGGCCCTTGTCTTTCTTTCACCGACATCTTCCTTCTTCCAAGTATCGGATCCTTTCCATTTTTTCTCTCTGACGAGTGTTATATATATACACGGGTGAACCACACCCGAGCGACTGGAGTGGGACATTGATGATGATATACAAGGATTCATTTTTTAATAGTGGCATATATATATATATATATACATACATGGGTTAATTTCTTTTATAGTGGCAACTATGCTATAACAATGCCATAAAACGTAGCCAGGCAATATAATGTATACCTGAGGTAGCTTAGATACCCACCCTCCCTCAGCGTAAATGAACTCGCCCTCCACACGCCATGCACGTGTGCAGCAACACCAAGAACGTAGTTTTGAGCGTGCAATCGTGGAGTACAGCTGTAATGATTTTGAAGCAAGATCAGAAGTTCTGGTTGAAGGTTGAATACGCTGAAGGTCGCAATGCAAGGCAGTGTTACGAAAGATTTCAAGAGGCTTGCGGTGAAGGTGCATTACCTTACCGCACTGTAGCATGGTGGGCCAAGGTCTTCAAATACGGACGACAAAATGTGACAGACATGCCGCAGCCTGGTCACCCTGCAATAATAGGGGTGTAGACAGAGAAAGTTCGTGCCAGATAGCACTCGTGGGTAAGCGCAAGGCGATCGTCTTATGTTTCTCCAAGTCAGCTGCGAGTAATGTATAGAATGTGACAGAGTTTTCTGAGCTAAAGCCGATTGTATCTTCTCTAATTTTACTTCAAGATTATATTAATTAATTGTATAGGTATATTCCCTAGTATATTACGATTTTCAGCGTTTAAGCCTTAAACACTTGCAATATGAGCTACGGACCAGAAACGCTAAAACTAGTGGGAGGAAGGAAGAATTAGTACAGCGGTAATTAGAAAATTCTAACACGCTTTATTATCCAAATAATGAATAGGAGTTAGCATGCCTTTTCCTAAAGATTACAATTACTTGAGTATTGTACATTGATAAATATATAAATGTACCTCCACAAGACAAATCATAAATAGATATTTAAACACGCACTTGCTCCCCTTGCTTATAAACTTTGGTTCATGTATTTTTTTAAAGGTTGATGGCTTACATGAAACTGCAGATACAGCCTTTGTCCACCACCAAAGGCACGTGAATATTCTTGAGTTTCCCATTGCCGGTTCCTTTGAATATTTGACCATCAGCCATAAGGTGAAGGTCACTATCACAAATTTGCATCTGATGGATTATTTCGTATTTAGAAAATTGGAAATAGATGGAGCACCTGTTTCCAACTACAAATCATTGTGTTATGCTGGATACAGACTTTTCAGTGGAAAGTTTGTTTTGTTTATAAAAGGTTAATTTCAATCGGGTGAAATTCTAAAATGCAGTGCTGTGAAATCCGAGTACACAATTAAGACCTATAATGTGAAGCTTATTTTAGGAGTACCTGGTGACATTATAGGAGAGGAATGTGAACATTTTGCTGCAGCAGGCCCCAAAACATGTTGCAAGCATATTGCTGCTGTAAGCTATGCATTAGAGCACTTCCCCAAGACTGGTATTATTCAGTGTTCAGAAACATGCAGCCAAAATTTATAAACTTTTCAGCACCCCCCTACCAAATGGTTGAGGCCAGCTAGCCCTATGAAAGAGGAATACTTGCCTTTGGAACAAGTTTCGCTATTATAATCTTAGTTGCACCAGTTATAACTCTAGTCGAGGGGTATTTCTGTCTAAAAGCAAGGGGGCGGTTTTCAAGGACATTTTCTCTATCAGGCCAAATGTTCAACTCTTTAAATTGGCAGTACATGAAATTAACCCAAACATTAAATATTCTCCCAACAGTAGATTTATGGATTCTGAAGTTAAGGCCTAGTTCTTTGTCAGATTTGTTGGTCCTTAGCTTCATAACTGTCAAGAAGAAACACAGTCTGGGTTCAAGAGGGAATATCTGTAAATTGCATCTGTTTTCTCCCAGAACAGCAAACACCCAATTACAATGCTGGACATCTACAAACCCTGTATAAAGCAATATGGCATCAGGATTACGCATTGTTTGCTCAACAACCAAATTACTTGTAGTATTTTTTGAGTGCTGATGTCTTTGAAAATGTAACATTTACTTCTTCGGGTATATTCCCGATTTCTTCCCGTACTTCAAAGAAGGTGATTTCTGCATATTCCGATATTGTAGGCTTATCGTGGTAATCCGGCAATTTTCTCATGCATGACTTCCTTGATTTGTTGTGTTCGTGGTCCATGGAAAAAGCGATGGAACAGCACCCGGTTTTAATCTTGCTCTCTCACCTTTAAATAAAAACGCATAAATTCGGTGGTTGTTATCAAAATGCCTAATCAGTTTATAGATAGAAAATAGGAATTATTTCCCTTCGTAAATCGCACTTACCCAACAAAGTTTTCGTGAAGTCACCGGGTTGAAAATAATGGGAACACACTTTAATATTTTCGGTCAGATTCTTCTCACCGAAATTTTTCCTTCTAATAGCATGTAACCATTTCTTCCTAATTTCTTTATTTTGTGGAAACTGGTGAAATGAAAATGGGCTTCCCTGATTTTTTTCAAAGAGGAACACTGCAATAGCTCGGCATAGTCACGAAAATAACAATTTAAACAACTTAAATTCGTGGATATTTAGCGGCATGAGTACACAGGAGACAAAGAGCGCATTGCACTTACCCAGTACACAACAGCAGTGCGCTCTATCGGTGCTAGTTCTATACATCCCTACTGATGACGATGTGCAGAATGTGAACGCGTTAGTGCTGGCGGATCGGAACACCACAATTCGTGAACTGGCCAACGATACAGGGCTGGCGCCTTCTACTGTCCTGCAAATTCTGAAGAAGTGGCTGGAAATGTGGAAAACTGCCTCCAAATGGGTTCCACCTGATTTGACCAAACATAAAAAATGGCTGCAATATGATGCAACTCGTAGGCACTTGGAGCGCTATGAACGCAATAGTGAGGCCTTCTTACGGCGGATAATCACTACTGACGAGACCTGGGCCAGAGCTTATGAACTGCAGTTGAAACGCCAATCAGACTAGTATAGTCATCATGGGTCACCCCTCGCCCAAACGGAACCAATGTGAAGGCCACGTGTTGATCGTTGGCTACGACTGGGGTGCTGTTATCATAAAACATACGCTCCCCAGAGATGTACTATTAATGCGGAATATTACTACATTTTTGCAAAGGAACCTGGTAGCACCTCTAAGAAGACACTTCCTGAATAACCCACCCATCATTCCGCATGACAATGCAAGACCGCATGCAGCAGGAGCTGTGACTTAGCTGTTCAATTGCTGGGGCTGGGAAGTGCTTTACTACCCTCCTTATTCTCCAGATCTCAGCTTCTGCGACTGTAATCTCATCCCTAAAATGAAAACACCACTTTGAGGGATCCGCTTCTACACAGTGGATGACATTCTCCGGGCCACCGACCGCGACGATCAGGCGCTCTCAACGGCTTCCACATCGGTGGGAACGAGGACTACACAGCGGTAGTGATTACTTCGAAGGCCTTTAAAATGCCAAACTTTGTAAGTATGCTACGTATCTAAATAAAAAATAGTTGCAACTATTAAAAAATCAACCCATGTAGACCTATATAGAGGATGGTTGCCTAGTTGTACTTCCTCTTAAAGCAATAATCACCACTACCACCACCTTCCATGTGTTTTAATTTCAAGTCATATGCATATCATCTACGATAAATTACATTATGTGTAGAAACTGATTATTATTCAAGGGAAACAATCTGAACTATGTGCAAATCAGAACTATTAAGTCTGTGCTTTTAAAGAATATTAGCAGTAAAAAAACATAAGAAATGCAGTCGAAACCATCAAGGCAATTGAGGATCCTAATTAAAACCTGGCTCGGAAAGAAGAGGGCATCAGAGAGGTTCTGAGGAATCATTTCGATCTCCTAATGAACAGGTCAGAAGCAGATCAGAGAATGCTTTTTCTTTTTTTGCTAGCGGCTTTATGTCACACCGACACAGGTAGGTCTTATGGCAACGATGGGATAGGAAATGCCTAGGAGTTGGAAGGAAGCGGCCGTGGCTTTAATTAAGGTACCGCCCCAGCATTTGCCTGGTGTGAAAATGGGAAACCACGGAAAACCCTCTTCAGGGCTGCCGACGGTGGGATTCGAACCCACTATCTCCTGGATGCAAGCTCACCGCCATGTGCCCCTAACTGCACGGCCCACTCACCCGGTGATCAGAGAATGAAAGAACCAGCTTTGAACAGAGGAAGCTTACATTACATGGGCAGAAACAGAAGCAGCACTTAAGAGGATGCAACAAGGGAAATCCCCAGGGATCGACAAAGTCAACACGGACATGATTAAAGCAGCAGGAGTGCAGGGGTTGCAGTGGCTACAGAAGGTGTTCAATGCAGAGTGGAAGGATGACAAGATACCTGCTGACTGAAGCAAGAAGGAAATCACAAAAAATGCTCTAATTACCGGGAAATAACGTTCCTTTCTCATGAGCTTAAAATTCTCGAGAAGATCTCAGAGGACAGACTGCGAGTCATCTAGGAGTCACAGTCACAGGCCTAATAGGTCCACAGCAGACCTAATCTTCAGTGTCTGTATGTTAATGCTGAAATATTTGGAGAAAGATATGTCTACAGTTTTCCTGATATTGAGAAGGCATATGACATCATTGCAAGAGAGATGATATGAAAATGCCTGAGAAAGAGGAATGTGCCAGAGGGATTGGTGAGAAAAGTTCAAATACTATATTAGCACTAGCTGTGTGCAATTTGGGAGCTGATATTGATTCTGGTTCCAGTCCCTTAAGGCAGTGCACTATCCCCACTGTTATTAGCATCATGGATGACATAATGAAGAACATCACAAAAACCTCTGATGAACGTAACGCAATGCCTTTCGTTGATGACATGATATGGGGAGAAACTAAGGAACAAGTACAGTTGAGACACAATAAATAGAAGGTTAAGTTCAAGGAAAGCAATCTCAAGATAAGCAAAGCCAAAAAAGTAGCAATAGCAATGAACAGTGAGGGATGACCAGTAAACATCACGCTAGAAAACCATCCACTGGAAAGTGTGAAAAACTTTGCATACCTCAGCAGTGTAATATCTCCAGATACACTAGCCACAAAGGATGTGGCAAATAGAGTGCAGAGGAGCTGTCACTTTCACCAGCAAGTACGAACACTCCTCTGGGATCCAAAAGTACCAACATTAAGAAAAAGATGGTGGTGTTCAATTAATACTTCACACTGATCTTAACCTATAGTATCAAAACATGCACCTTTAGTAAGGACTCATCAAGTTCACAGGGATCTGAGATGAAGTTCTTGATGTCCAGAATTCAAAAAACAATACTGGACAAGTTAAGGAATAACATGGCTAGAAAGGAAGCTGGGATCAAGACAATATTGTTAGATCAGGTCAGCATATCCACACCGAAGTGGTTTGGGCATGTAATGAGGATGGAGCCAACAAAGACAGCTTATGTTAACTTGGAGAGGCATGTAGCAGGAAAACAGATGTGGGAAGACCAAGAACCCACTGGGTGGACATCGTAAAGATGTAGCTTGAAGATGGGGAAGGACACTTGAGAACGTTATTAACAACAGAACGTATCTCAATAAGACACAGTGGAAGAGGCTCGCCAACAGTACCCAGGAAACTGGAACTGTAAAACAATGAGTTGTCAGTGTTTAAGAATAGGTTTTAATGGAAGATCACTCTGCAAACCAGATTCAAAGATTTGTACTCTTCCACTTTGACGGGGATTTTGCCAAAGAGGTCGTACTTGAGCAACCGATCAGCCTGCGCTGCGGTGCGCATTCTGAGCAGCAAACTACCATGACCACATTATCTTTAAATCCAAAAGTTCGGTGTGGACACTTTTTGTGTACCTACTGAACACAACCAACTAATGTCTATTGGTTCTGTTAGCAACCAGGAACCTATCATGCTTTGCATCCTGTAAGGAATCAAAAGTTATAAAGATCTGGTGGCGGACCACCCTTCGCAGGCTTTGATCTTTTCACAGCCATGCCGAAAAGTAACCTCCCTCAATGCCCCTGACTCCAATCACAAGCAGATCCTCCAGGTGCCACACAAGGCAAAACCCCAACCCCCAGAGGTTCCTGCTCAGGCATTTGGCTGTGCAGGACATGTGTTATCAGGCGGATACTACTGCAGGGTACATGACACTTCCACCTGATGGGATACTGATACAGTCTGGGCTTTTGCATAGTCGTACATGAAGACGTCCTTCCTCAAGCAGTACACTCATTTAAGTTTTGAACTGGCAAAGCCTCAATGAGGCGACAGATGGCCACACCCCTTTAGTCAACTTCCATGACAGGCAACCACAGCCTCCCACCTGCAGGGAGTTCAATTCACAATTCCAATGCTGCAGTCCTTTGTCACGAAGGTCATCCTTTTAGTTGCCTCGTACGACAAACAGAGGATACTACAGGTGTATTCCATGCCCACCCATGGTAAGAGAAGTAAAGGGAGACCAATGAGACAATAGTTAGTAATAAGAATGGAAGTAGAGGTGGCCACAGAGCTAGTTGCAAACAGAGGATTGTGGAGGCACTTAGTTAATCCACAGATGTTCGTAGACTGAACATTCAAAGGTGTAACAGTTTATAATGAAGACTTATTGTTTTCATGTTTGCCCTTCCCTCTTTCTGTTTCTTCTTCTGCCCACACTGATCTGCCATTGTGTTTATATCTTCCTTCCCTGCCTCTGATCTTTGATGATTTATATTGCTGTATTATAAATGATGCAACACCTGGGTAGACAAGTATTAGGAAGATCTCTAACCCCACTTACCTGCCTTGACGTGGCGTGGTTCTACCATCCTGTCTAGGAGTGCCCATGCCTGGCTCTCTATTCTTCAGCTTCGCCCAAGCTTCAGCCGCTTTCCTCCAGTCCATAGGATCAGTTGTCTGAGTCACCGTTGGACTATGCACACACAAACAAAATAAATATCAGAACAGTCTACCTTGGACTTTAGTTCGCAGAATAAATTTCCATACTAGATTAATTAATTAACCTTTTGGAATGTAACATAATTTACATTAATTATACATGTCTTTTGCTATAATTGCTGAAATGTAAGTGTAATCTATAAACGATAAAATATAATAAATATTGTCATCAGAATTATATCATTCTCCTGACGCATAATCTTACTCAATTACAGGAAGCTACACAGTCAAATCACATTATTATGACCACCTGATAGGAGTGCCATCTGCACCGCATAGGGTGACTGGTTGGTGAAGTGGGTATTTAATGCGATGGAAAGACTGACTGTATCCATTGCAGTCCCCGATGTTATGGACAAGGGAAAGGATTTAACAGAGTTGCAAACAGGGATGATGATCAGCTTCTTTTTTTTATGCTGGGGGGGGGGGGAGGGAGGCAGGCATCATTTTGGAAATAGCGACGATTGCAAACCGGTTTTTTCCTCTGTGGTAGAGGTGTATCGTGAGTGGATGAATGACACCAGTGGGAATAATCATCAAGGAAACTGCGGAGCTACGCACCATTGATGTCTGAGATGAAAGTCGACGACAGTGCATGAAGGCCAACCGACAGGCTACAGTGGTACAGCTCATTGTCCAAATAAACTAGCGGTCATCCGGACACATTTCTACCACAACAGTTCAACGAACCCTTCTGAGAATGGGACTCTGAAGTAAATAAAAGGTGACTGCAATCGTACACACATAGGTACATCAACGAAAACAACTGGAATTTATAATAATGTTATCTTTATGTTCCACTAACTATCGACAGTTTTTGGAGACATCAATGTGTCGGAATTTTGTCCCACAACAATTCTTTTGTGTCAGTAAATCTACCGGCGACTAGAATTTGCTCGATAGTATGGTGACTAGACCACTTCTGACTGGCAACGGGTAGCCTTCTCCTATGTGTCACATATACAGCTGCAGAAAACGGATGGACGTCAGCACGTCCAGTGAAAAAGTTGGAGAACGAATACCCCACAACCACTGTTAAACAAATACAAGGCAGTGGGGCAAGTGATATGGTCTGGGGAATGTTCTCATGGTATCGTCTAGGTCCCATCATCCATGTTGAAGGCACTCTTGATTGATCTGGTTATGAATCCATCCTCGCCGATTACATCCACCTGTACATGATGACTGTTTTTCCTTGGGAGGATGGGATCTTTCAGTATGATAATGAGCCTTACCACACAGCTAGATGTGTCTGAGCGTGGCTGGAAGAGCACAATCAAGACTTCAAAGTTTCTCTCTGGCCCCCAAACAGCCCGATCTCAATCCAACTGAACATGTATGGAACTACCTTGATCGCTGAGTTCACCGTCCATCTCCTCCGCCATGCACCCTTGAACAGTTATGGTACTTTTTCAAAAGCTGCAGTCAAAGGTTCCACCTTTACAATACTAAAATATTTTTTTAATTTAATTAACAGTTAACAAGTATCGGTACATGTTTCGCCCATCTTGTGGACATCATCAGCCAAATAATTGTAAGAATAAGTACAATAGACAAGGACAAAAACACATTAAAATGATTCGGATTACCAAATACGTCAGTTAAAATGCATGTTAATTTTTTTGTTTGTTTGTTTGTTTGTTTGTTTGTTTGTTTGTTTGGAGAATGTTCTGGAGCACAAATGTCTGGTTCTATTAAAAGGAACACAAAGATATTGAACACATGTGATGGTTCATTCAATTGTGGTAATAGAGCTGTTCTTGTTGGCGTGATGATGTTGACAATTCTTAGTTATAAGACAGGCGGAATATTTGACTGTAATTTCATACATGGAGAAATTGAGTTGTAGTTGATTATCCCTAGAACGAAAATGGTGGCTATTAGCAACGATAAAAGTAGGCAAGGTTGAAGCATCTTATAATTACAAGAGAAATTGAAATAATATGCGACATATGACTACTTACGTCCTTGCCTGCCCAACAGTGGTTAGCTTGATACAAGTGTTAATGTTGTCGGCTAACTGAAGGTGAAGTGTGCTGGCCATGTGTGATGAAAACTAGTTTTATGGGAGAGGAGGGGAGGGTCGAATCCAGTGGGCAGGGAGCGAGTGTGTAAAAGTTTGTTGTGAGGCTTGTTCAAGGAGAAATTGTTGAGTAATGCCTCGAATAGCACCTTCACAATTTCCAAAATTTCATTTAAATTGTGAGCAAGATTGCATTTTTGGTCTATATTAATGAAGATGTTTTCTAAGATATTAAGTAAATTGCCCTTATTATTAAAGCAAAGAATTTTTAAGTCCTGCTCTATGGAGGTGAAGGAGTGATTGGACTCTTTTGTGACTACTCATGGCGGAATATTTATTGTGTCTAGAGGTGTTAACGTGTTCTTTATATCTAATAAAAAAGTTTCTTCCAGTTTGACCAACGTTACTCGCTGGGCATTGGTTACAATTTAACATGTATACACCTGATTTGTGGTATTTGTTACTGATGTTATCAACTTTGTACTGGTTTTAGAAAAGATTATCACTGTTATTGATTGATTTAAAAGCAATGTAGACATTATGTTTCTTAAGAATATTTGTGATTTTGCAAATATTTCTATCGGTGTAAGTGAAGGTGGCATAGTTATCTGCTTTCTGTTTTGTCTCTGAGCAGAGTTGAGGTGGTTTTGTTTACAATTTTATCTATGAAATGTTTGCTAAAACTGTTTTTTCTCGCAATAAACTAGACGGTGTTGAGTTCTTTCCTTCAATACGCGTCAGATAAAGGAACGTTAAAAAGCTCTATGAATTAGGTTATAGAATGTTGCTCTTTTTTTGAGAGTCCAGGTGCATAGAATCTTGATGAATGGTGTTTACGGTTTGGGTAGGCTTTCTTAGATATTATAAGAAAGTTTGTTCGAGCTGCTATTAATGGTGAGATCTACAAAGTTTAAAGAGTTACGGGTTTCAACTTCAGAAGTAAACTTAATCCATGGGTCAACCGCATTTAATTGTTCAAGGATGATATCGCCATTGGTGATGTTGTGATCTATTAAAGCAAACGTATCATCAACATATTGCATCCAGAACACAATTCCTTTGATTTTGTTACGAATCTGGGTATTTTCCAAATGGTCCAAATAAATTTCTGCTATTATCCCTTCCCATCTTCCCATAGGAAGACTGTCTTGCTTATAGATTTTACCATTAAAAGTGAAGTAATTGTTAGAAGTTAAAAAAAACTTTTCAATTTCCTGTGTGCTTAATTTACTAATGTTTCCAAAAATTATCCTTGATTATCTTTAAGGTTTTTGTGACCGGTATGTTGGAATACAAGTTTTTTACGTCAACCATTTTATGCTGTGGTTGTAAAACTAAGCTTTCGGTGAATTTACAAAATTCTATAGAATTTCTAAGAGAGCTAGGGTTCTCAAAATTGTAATTTTTTTTTTTTTTTAAAGTTGTGAATAAATTTGAAAGTCTTGTAAGTTAATTATGGGTCTTATGGGAATGTCTGTTTTATGAACTTTGGGCAAAGCTTTGGCTGTGGGAATAGTGGGGTTCATGTTGATTATTTTCTGAGAATCGTAGTCACTGAAAATGAAGGATGTTTGTTTTAATTTCTTGTGAATATTATTAGTTGGATCTTTTTTAATCAATTTAAAGAAATTTTCCGCAAAAAATTTGGTTTTTTGAACATAGGTCTCCGTGTTCATAATTACTGTAGCACTGCCCTTGTCCGCTTTCGAAACTATCAAATCATTCTCGATTTTTTGTTTCAAAGAATCAATGGCCTTTTTGGGGAATAAAAGAGCTGTCAATTTATTGATTTCAATTAGGTTGAAGAGTTTTTTTACGAACATTAAATCTAATTTCTGTTTATCAACTGGCAATTCAGATGTGTTGCATATTATTTCAATTCCATTTGTAATTATAAGATGCTTCAACCTTGTCTACTTTTATCGTTGCTAATAGCCACCGTTTTAGTTCTAGGGATAATCAACTACAACACAACTTCTCCATGTATGAAATCACTGTCAAATATTCCGCCTGTCTTATAACTAAGAATTATCAACATCATCATGCCAACAAGAACAGCTCGATTATCATATTTTATTGGAACCATCACATGTGTTTAATATCTTTATTTTAATAGAACCAAACATTTGTGCTCCAGAACATTCTCCAAACAAAAAATTTTAACATGCATTTTAACTGACATATTCGGTAATCCGAACTATATTTCAATAAATCATCGTGCCAACAAGAACAGCTTAATTACCATAATTTAATGAACCATCACATGTGTTCAATTTCTTTGTCTTCATTTTAATAGAACCAGATATTTGTGCTGCAGAACATTCTCAAAAAAAAAAATTTTTTATACATGCATTTTAACTGACGTATTTGGTAACCCGAATCATTTTAATGTGTTTTTGTCCTTGTCTATTGTACTTATTCTTACAATTATTCAGTTGATGATGTCCACAAGATGGACGAAACATGTACTGATATTTGTTAATTGTCAATTAAATATAAAACCTTTGACTGTATACGAACGACAATACAGGCTTTGCAACGAAATTTATTTTATGCAGTTATGGTACGCAATGAAGACAGTGTAGCTCCAGATACCCGTGGAGACCTATCAGCACCTGACTGAGTCACTGGCAGCATGTCTAGCAGCTGTCTGTGCAGCAAAGAGCAGTTACTCTGGATACCAGCTGGTGGTCATACCAATGCGATTCAACTGTGTACAGTGGAACCTCGATTCTCCGTTTTTGGTGGGACAGCAAAAAAAAAAAAATCGTACAACACGGGAAAACAGAAAATCCGGGAACGAATGAGCCATCAACAATTGACCAAAATATCACAAAAATGAAAACTGTATTATCATAATCTTATAAACACTCCTAAACCAAACCAAACTACAGTCCCAATGGACCTTCCGCCTACCAGGCGACCCCTACTCATCCCGAAAGCCTGCAGATTACTAGGTTACACAGGGTCAGTGTAACGAATCCTCTCGGCCGTTATTCCTGGTTCTCTAGACCGAGGTCCCCATCTCACCATTTGATAGTTCCTCAATGAAAGGTAATCGCAGAATGAGTGAAACTGGAATCAGCCCTCATATGCAGGTAAAAATGCGTGACCTGGCCGGGAATCGAACCCGTGCCCTCCGGGTGAGAGGCAGACAAGTTAGATCGCGGGGCCGGCTTCAAACATTAATTACCGGTACGCGACTTAAAAATCTCTAAACTTCACATTCAGTTCTAGCGGGGAAACTTCGTCCGTGAAAACTTCTTTTAGTTCCGCAACTTCAATCAGCCAAACTTCGAAAAATCTAATACCGGTAACGCCAAGCCAAACAACAATCGACCGCAAGTAGTTTTTAATTCTCTAATCTAATGAAATAAAGCACATTAGACACAAAAGCTCCCAACATGATGGCGAAATCCCTTTTTTTTTAATCTTCCAGTTTAATTTGGTCACCGGTATTGTACCATTTCATTGCCCTGATAATTTCGAATCACGGTGTTAAAATCGTCGTTTTGCCGTGAATAGCGATAAAGTGTCGGAAATCATGCGGCAGAAAATACGAATTATAATATACAAACATATAGAATCAATTAAACCATGATCGCGATGTAAGATAGTCAGACTTACAGAATCCAAATGGCTGTGAAAAAAAAATGCAGGGTGTTTCAGATTGTTAAAAAAATTATTACTACTATTCACGGAAAGAAGAAGGCATTCCAAAAATACTTCTACGGAGCAAGAATTGAAGAAGAACTAATACGTCAAGTAGTATTAAAAATTGCGCCAACCACATACATATATATCAAGTTTAACGAGGAGGAAATCTTAAAGAAACGAGGATGAAATCGTAATTAAAGAAGGAGGATATATATTATCGAAGAATAAGTTTAACACCGAAAGTTGACGCGAGTCACCAGTTAAAAATAAATTATCGCCAATTAAGAATATATTAACGAAAGGCTGAAAGTGGACTAGAATACTATTACAAAGTTTCTGACGTAGAATTAACATTGAATTTTGGTAGAATAACTTGTTAAAATTGTAGTTAGATACAAGAGAAGTTCCTCAAGAACAACTAGATTATGTCACTAACTATGATGTTGGATATGTTTCCATTACACGCAATCAACGGCATCGTCATGAGTGGCTAAATCCGAGATGGGATTGATAACTGACCAACTCCACGCCAGCTGATTCTACAAGCCCGTAACCAGTTGCTACTTCCAATATGTGACGCAGCCATGACCTGAAGGCGGCCAGCTGCCTACTATAAAGATGACGAAGAAGAAGTCTAGCCCAGTCCAGTAATGCCTGCGGATAAAGTTAAGTTTCATGTAATTTTATTTATTCAAAGTAAATAGTACGTAAATTATAGATGTAGTAATTAGAGGTTAGAGGCATGATTTTCATGCAGGTTGCAATTAGATCTTCGAGATATATTTTCAGTGAGCAGTGTCGTCGCAAAGAAGTTACCATAAGCGCTTTTAAAATATGGAAATAGGTAATCTTCATTTACGGAAACCAATATCCTTATGTAGGAATGTTTTTAGACAGATATGGAGAGATTTGAAATAATGCTTCGATGATTACCAAGGAAATGTGAAACGCATAATGTGTTATGATCTAACCGTAATACGGAGAGGAGTTAGATGTTTTTTTTATTGGTTATTAAGATCTGGTTATCGGCAGTACGCAGTCACATGTGAGTAAATATGAACTTGATTTGTTCATACTTGTATTTCTCTTACTGGGATGAGTAATTATATGTTTTTGAGTAGAAATATAACCCATTAATACAATGTTGTCACTCGGTGATAGAATATTGAGACTTTACGCCGCTTAGAAGTAATGTTAGATATTTATATGAGTAATTAAGAGTTTATTCGTCGTAAATATGAGATTATAAATATAAATATTCTGAGGGATGTGTTTGTAGGGATGAATTAGGTGAAGTAATGTTTACGGTTGAGATATGGAGAGAGATGCATACTTGAGATTTATTGGTAGTAATCACATACTGTAATACTAACCACTGATTATATCTGACGTGTTGGCGGCATGAATTTAATAACATGATAATATATTTTTGGATTAATGGGATATTCTTGCGGTAAATACGTGACCCAATTCGTAGGTTGATAACAATATATATAACCATATTTACTCATCGAAATAACATCTCCAAATAATAAATATTGAGGTAAACCTGAATTCTTCTAACAAGATTTCGCATGTTGTAACGAGTCTTGATCGGTATTGGTTGTCAAGGTCATCATTTATGAAAGGAAGCATTTTCTTGAATTAAGTCTCTGCCGTTGGTAAATAAATTTTGTTACTATATTCTCTAAAATTCCATGAAATGGTAATTAACTTAGATGCAATCTTGAATCTCGACATATGTAAGACCTCATAGGATTATGACAATTTATTGTGAAGCAATACCTACATCTATTTCTTAGGAAATAATACGGACATGTTTATCCAGTAACTTGGAGAAACTGATTGATATATATATCGGAATATATTTAAATAGCCATTGGGAGCTATACTAATGTGGAACTTCGCTTTCTCCGCTAGCATTACATTTGGAGATCATAGATATATGGAATGATGAATAATTTTAAAAAATTCAAAATAAGCAATTTCAAGTTAAATGAATGCGATTCAATTTTGATGTTAACCACTTTTAATTTATTTGCTTGAGACTTTATTCATACTTTAACGTAAATAATACTTTGATTACATGGATATTCAACAAGAATACTATCTAGTTACGACTTATGCCACTCCTTAAAGTTTTCTTTGTTTTTACGTTGTAAGAATTATATTTTTTTTTAACGAGAAGAATGATTAAGCTTAATCATAAATTTTACCGATTTATCCTTTCAATGAAGAAATACTGAATATAATTGGATATTATTTTACGATTTTATTTCATCCCATATTAATTTTTTGAATAAACCAAGTATTTACATATAATTTAATACTATTGTAGTTTATTTTCATAAATATAGCAGATAAGCTTACGCCGAACAATTACATGATTATTCTTAGTTGAATGAGTTTGGATGATGACTATTGGTATTTAAGGATCAATGGATGTGCTGGTAAATCATATCAAAGGAAATGCGGGTTCCCAGTCGGCCTCACGTTAAAATAATATACCTTATTGATGCACATTAATTACCCCTGAGACGTATCGGATAGCAAGTCGGAGATGATTTTAACGCTTTCAGCAGAACGTAGAATGGTGAAATCTGCTTAACCACCTGCGTGCCACGCGCCGATCAGATCGGCTTTTGCTCCTCACGCGAAAAGTGCCAGAGCCGACTGGATCGGCGCGATGATTTCCTAGTGTTTAACAGCTTCTGCTAACAGAGGCCTCTGGGTGTTTTATTCCGTTAGAAAGCTGAGGTTTCAAGCTTTCACGAGAGTGGCATAGTTTTGGCCTTGGAGATCTTGGACACGAACGGAGGGAGTTAATAATCTGTGATGTTCACAGGCTCCGAGTTGTTGACAACATGGCGAGCTCTAGTAGAGTTAGTTTGGTTGCCGGCGTGGATGACGATAAGCTAATAGCATATTTAGAGGAAAATGATATAACAGCAGATGAATTAGAATCGGAAAGTGATTTTGATAGTGACGCGATACCAGGAACACTGCCATTATCACCAGTACCGAAAAGGAAGTGCTATTCTGGCCCCAGTACATCGGGTGTTCAGGTTAGTAGGTACTCAATTGCAGTCCATGGAACCAATTAAAAATTCACTACCAGTTCTGAGTGATTCAGAAAGTGACAATAATGATGGAGCTATGGATGATGCGAGTGATAATGACAATAATAATGAAAGCAATGTGAATGCTAATGTTTGTTTCCGAGAAATTTTTCCGAACCAGTTCGATAGGCCTACCACTCCCGTAATTTATATGGAACTCGCTGGGCCTAAATATGCGCCTCCACATAATGCCCCTCTAACAGATTATTTTCAGTTCTTCACTAATTCATTGATAAATTTGATGGCAAATGAAACAAATACGTATGCCCAACAATTCATCTCAATATATGCGTTTTCACCACAATCAAGGGTTGAAGTTTGGCGGGCTACTTCTCTATTGGAAATGAAAGCATTTCTGATTGTAATTTTTAAGGGTGTATATTGTTGAAATATGATCATTGTTTTCACTAATAATTATTGTGTACTCCAAAAGGGTTATGCATTAAATTATTGTTCAATGCCAGGTACGATTGACAGTGGAACAAAAATTTCAGTGAGGAAAATGGTGAGTGCAGATTTTTAAAAAATACGTTTTGGGGTGGTTGTAAGTAAATTAATTAAATTTTTAATTACGCTGTTTTGTTTAGAATTGTATGTGTATTTTACCTATGTTCTTGGATTTAGGCAATGTTACAAACTGTATTTCCAAAATTAGACTAAAACTTAAAAATAAAAATGAAAATTAACAATTGTTAAATTGTTGCCAATTTCAAAATACATTGGAGATGTTTTTCAAATTTATAAGCATTTCTTGGTAAAGTCAGAAGTATATTTTATATAATACTGCAAGAATAATGCATATATTTAACAAAATCAATTTTTAATTAATATTTCTCTGAAAGTCTGCAGAACCACTAAAAATAGCTTGGCATTCTTAGCCAGAATCTCAGAAAATGGCTTGGCACTAAGAGGGTTAAATTGGAACTTGTGCAAGCGTGATGAACTTATTATACACCGATTAATGGAGACAAACATAGCTGCCGATACTTGACATCACTATTAATGCATGATCCATTCAGTTGACTCCAATTTCTGATGCAATTGGAAGGGGGAAAAGCCGGTGCAATACATGGGTCGCCCGATAGGGTTCTAGAAAGAGTTTCCCCCGAAGGATGGTGCAGTATACAGTTCGTAGTCAGTTGATGGAAATCATGTACTGCGTAAATTAGGCATACATCGAGTTTTGAAGGTTATGTTGGACTCGAGAATATGGTTACGAATGTAGATATCGATTCTCGAAAATTCTTGAAAACATTATATTCAATCCTGCCTGTCACTAATCACAATCAAATTGGAAAGAGAAAAAATATCATCAAAACTTCAGAAATTACAGTTATTCGTGACCTTGAGCTCAGCTGAAAAGCGCGCTCGCTGTACAAGTCGGTACGGGTGCGAAATGCCACAAACTATTAAAATGTAACGTGCGCAAACAAAACGACTGCGTTTTTAAATACATTTTAACACAAAAACATGAAATTCCCAGTCTTATATTAGGACCAAAACAGTAATAGGCAATCTCAAAACCTCCCATGGCTTTATGTATGTAAGGTGCAACATCTGTTTTGGTTTCGATAACATAATCGTATACGATGATATTAAAATAAATAAATTTGTGTTAAAAAGGAGCAGTTTCGATTTCTGCCTGAAAGCCCAGTGACTATACACTGCCCTGAGGGATTCCTGTTTGGCGATGCAATTGAAAAAAGTAAAAACTATAAACATCTAACCCTGGACATAATGTAGATGTTTTGCAAGTACGAACATTTGACGAAACTCGTTCCGTCTTCAAGTAGAGATGTCAAAGTGCGCTCTGTCTCCTTCCAATTGTTGTGGCGACTCTCTGCTTTATGATTTCCGAGGATTCTCTAAACAATATCACCCGAATGCGATGCTAAGATGGCCCCTTATGCAAGTTCATTGCCGATCGCTTTTCCAATACAGTACTTCCTCTAATTATCGAAATGACGGAACGTTAACACTAAGATCCGTAAGTATGCTGTAGCCGTCCTTTTGTGAGATACAGTTTCTTGAAAAATGCGTGATCGAGGATTTAGTGTTGATGGGACTGAAATTTCTGGACGGTTGATCCGGGAAAACATTTCTTCGAGGAACGGATAATATGGGATTTTTACAATGTGATCTAATTAGGATGCTCGCGGGACCACGTAATTTGAACGAGTAATATGGGAAAACTTAGTTTCCGGGAACATATAATTGAGGTTCTACTGTATTTCTATTTACATCTGGAATATTGAGAAGAAAATAATGTACTGAAGTACCATATGTTTTCAAAAAATACAACTGTCCCATGCCGTCTGTGAAGAGGCTAAGAACCCATTAATTTACAACTTGAATTAATAGATGGAAACAGCATAACTGTGCAGGGAAAATTACAAAACAGTACTGTAATAAATCAGGTCTATATTTTCTGAGCTTGTAGGCTGTGGTACAGGAGCATATGATGATCTTGGACCCGACCTACAAGCCAGGAAAGTACAGACATGATTTATAATGCCGGCCACGAAAGCCTCACATGTCTCAAATATTATTACAATACAATATGATCCACTATTTCATATGGTCAAAATTTTATACATAATACATAAAAGTCAATGGTACATGTTTCACCCTCCTTACGGGCATCATCAGCCTACATCAATCTTAAAAATAATACATATGGAGTCATTCTAATCTTATAAATTATAGGTTAAAATGTTGAAAAATGATTTCGTAAAACATTATACAATAACCTACACAAAGAAAGAACTTTACCGTCCCAAGTATGAACAAAGTCCAAGATAAAGTAAATGTAATATGGTTAAGGAATGAAATTAGGTCACTATACAAGAAGAAATCCCAATTGAACTTACAACTATATACAGTTCATTTAACGGTAGCTCAGACATTAACCCCATTAGAATGGAACTCTTTCCAACTTCACGTAGACTACAAAATGATGGTTTTACTTGACAAGAAACAGGCTACTTTAAACAAGAAATTATCACATTTAAAAGAATCTCAAACGCAATCCATTGTACAGAATACAGATAAACAAAGAACAAGTACTTCAAATGTCCACACACCCACAATCGTTAATTTAACCAATGTGCAGTTTTCTGGAACAGAAACGGAACTCCTGAATAAAGGTCCAAAGAATAACTGGCCTAGTGAAAAAAAGGACTTAGATATTATTACCACAGTGGCTGAGGTAGAAGCTAATATCTCTAAACTCCCCTTTGAAGTTCAAAATGACATTAGATTTGACATAAAAAAGAAATTACCTACACTAGCTAAAGAACTTAATGCTAAATCCGACACTAATCAAAAAACTTTAATACGTAATTTGAGAACGAAAATAGAAGATAATAACATCATAGTCACAATAGCTGACAAGGGAGGGTCTATGGTGTTAATGGATAAGGACAATTACATAAATAAAACTGAAGAGTTTTTTTAAGGATAAGATTTATACAATAGTTAGCAAAGATCCTATCGTAAGAATACAACGTAATTTAAGATCTATAATTAAGAACTCCACATTCCTTCTCAATGAACAGGAACAACAGAGACTGATCAACATGAACCCCAGCATTCCAATAGCCAGAGCCCTACCTAAAATCCATAAAAACAACATTCCCGTACGTCTGATTATCAATTGCCGTAATAGCCCTACCTATAAAGTTTCCAAATATATTCACGGTTTTCTAAAACAACATTATAAGTTTATTATTAAACTTCCTTTAAAGAATTCAATCAAATTTTGCGATATTTTAAGTAAATTTGACTTACAACCTAACCATGTAATGTGTTCCTATGATGTCATAAACATGTACCCAAATATACCTACTAATGAAACAGTCAAAATTATCTATGACAATATTTCAAAACATAGCAGCCTGAGTAAGCTGGAAATTGATGAATTTATGAAGATCCTGAATTTTGTATTGAATAACAACTTTTTCTCCTTTAATGGTAAGATTTATCAACAGACTGGCTTAGCCATGGGTGACCCTTTGTCCGGCATCTTGGCTGACATTTACATGGACTCAATAGAATACACAAAAATCAAAGAACATATAAAAGGTATATGTTTATGGCTAAGATTTGTGGACGACACTTTTGTAGTTATTGACAAAAATGTTACTAACAGCGACGAAGTTTTAGAGAATTTAAATAAAATTGACCCTAATGTAAAATTCACTAAAGAAGACGAAGTTAAACAGTCCTTAAATATTTTAGATATAACGATCACCCGCGCCAATAATACTTTCGATTTTCAAATCTACAGAAAAGCCACACAATCTCCTATAACCATAAATAGTTCCTCTTTACACCCTAAATCTCAAAAACAAGCGTCATTCTATAATTTAATACACAGAGCCTTAAAAATCCCACTTTCCCCTAATAACTTAAAAATAGAATTAAACTACATAAGGAACTTGGCTAAGCTTAATGGGTTCAAAGTTGAAATGATTAACCAGTTAATCAATAAAATTAAACTATCCACGAATCTCATTCCTCATAAACCTAAAAAAACTAGTTTCGCTAGGTTTACATACAATAACCCAGCCATCCACCAGATCGCCAACACAGTGAAGAAATACGACACTAATATTGCTTTCAGAACAGTAAATACAAATCAAAGTATATTTTTTAATCATAATAAAGTCAATTATAAAAACAGCCATTTTTCGAGATCTGGTATTTACAGACTAACTTGTGCTTTAGTTACGTTGGACAGACTGGGCACAGCTTTTATACGAGATATATGGAGCATTACAATGCCTTAAAGCACAACAAATATTCAGCGATGAGCTCACACATGAGTGAAACAGGACACCAGTTTACATCAATTGATAAAGATCTCACTATTCTAAAATGTATAGGCAAAGGAAAACTTATGAATGAATTAGAAAATCTTTACATCTTTTTAGACCAAGCCTATAACAAAGACCATAATCTTAACGATACCACGGAAGCAAAAAATCCTTTATATGAGCTAACTCCAAAGTTATTAGGCATGGTGAATGCAAAACATAATACAATCCCGCAAACTTTTAGAACTTCTTGTTCTAAAGCTTCCACCACCTCGTCAAATCTTAGGCCCGCCCATCTTGCTCCTAACAGCCCTCCAATAACACATGCGCGCAAGGATCCACCCACCATAACCCCCCCCCATGTCCTTCACTGCCTCAGCCACACCGTTATAATACTAGAAGTAGAAAGCTCAGTCAAGCTAGCGTTGCTGGAACAACCCGACGTACTTAATACGCACCGTACGAGTAAGTACCGCCTTAGGCATTTTTGACGTACGGGAAGTCTCTTGTACAGTACGGTATTATTTAACCAACTTTCTTCTACATTTTGTTTCAGAAAAACTTGATCATTCTTCCAACTAATGTTTCACCGGAATTATAACATCAACTTGACTGTCTTTTAAATCCAATCGACCACCACATAATTACTGACATCCGCTAGCTTTGACATACGTTTTATCATTAGCAACGCCTCTACAAGAAGTTCCATTTTCTTTTCTACTTTCAGATATACCAACCGTCTACATTTTAACATGTTTATTACATTCACACTTCCGTTTTAAATACCTGACAGTGATTTTACCATCTTGAATTCAAACTATGGGAATTGAAGAAACATCCCCCTTTGATGATTGTGTTTACATTCAAGGCCATCACAGTCTTAATGATATTATAAAAAAAGGATCCATTTTAGTTTTAAACTCTCAAAATTCTTGTTTAACCACGTTTTAATCTTCAAAAACAGTTAATTTACTCTTTTTTTTTAACATACTTTGGTGCATTATCGTTGTTTTAGATGTTATTGTATAATGTTTTACGAAATCATTTTTCAACATTTTAACCTATAATTTATAAGATTAGAATGACTCCATATGTATTATTTTTAAGACTGATATAGGCTGATGATGCCCGTAAGGAGGGTGAAACATGTACCATTGACTTTTATGTATTATGTATAAAATTTTGACCATATGAAATAGTGGATCATATTGTACTGTATTGAACAGGTGGACTTATAATATTGTAATAATATTTGAGACATACGTCATCTTCAATACGGAACCAAAATGAGAATAGTTACTTGTAACACGAAAGCCTCAACCGCAAAAGTGTCATGCTCAGCAAGACAGTGGACCGCTAAATGTTAATATGAACACAATGCTAGCAGATGTCTAGTACATTCACTCCGCTTGCTGTACATAGAGGCTCGGAGGCTCTGCAGCAGGTGATACTCTTTTCTTTTTCGTTCATGATATTGCCGTTAGGAGCATCTACCAGCGATCTGCGAACTGTTACAAAATTATACGATACTAGCGCGGGAAGGTAGGTTTTGTTGTAGTTTTTCTTGCTGTGCGGGCAATATGCGCCACAGTGATAGTTAAGAGCCTTTCAAAGGGAGTGTGGTTATGACATAGATTGGCCTGGATTTGTAAAGATAGGTGTCAGCTACTAAATTACATTTTTTTTCTTGGCGTGCAAGGTAACACCGTGTTTTTAATGTGCATGGGTTGGTAATGGAAGCAGTGAGTTAGGAATTCTGGGAATGACGTCATGTCAGCCAATGGATGTGCTCATACCTGGCTGGCTAGTGGTTCATTGCGCGTGAAATCTTTCATTAGGTTATAAAAGTAAATGTACCTTTTTTTGAGCGGGTTGGGTGGGTCCCTGGCATTGGTAATGAACACATCTCTCTTTTACAAGCATTTTAAGGTATAATTCATATATATCTCTTAGCGAAGTTGTGTGTTATAGACTGGAGTGACTACACTAGATTTCTACCACAATGCCTTTAATGTATCTTTAACTAGCAATCCTAAGACAATACAGAGTGCCAGAACCTTCCCGTATAAGAGACTATTTAACATAGGCAAAGACATGTGTCTTTACCATTCGAACACGCTTAGTTGCTTACCAACTGTGATAAACTTCAACTCCATAAACTTGAAAATGTGAGCCTGACTATCCCAGTCCACAGCTGAACTTTCAAATTACACACATCCACAACAGATAAATCATATCAACTGTATTTCTTCATTTGTAATAATACAAACTCCTACTACTATCACCACCACTTAACAGAAAACCTGCACTGAATCCAGGAACAATAAACAAGAACTTACATAATCCTGGCTTCTCTTGCCACTCGGTGAGATGGTGTTCTATGCCCTGGTGTCACAGAACCAGGATGCAGGAATGGTCCCTGGTGTGATGGCGTCATCTGAGGTGGTTGCTGCGGCGGAGGTTGTTGATCGTAGCGAGGTGTTTGTGTTGTGTGAGGCGTATGGTAGGGTGTCATGAATGGTGTCTGTCCAGAGGGTGTGTATGGCTGCAATGGCAAAAAAAGAAAATAACAGTACTGTATAATCAAAAGGTAAAGGATATTGTTAAACAAACCATGAAGATTATATGTAATGGAAAAGAAACACAAAAAATATAAATATCTATTTAAGAGAGAAAGGAATTGGAAAAACTACAATGGTTAAAAGGATAAGGTCAGTGAAAAAGGAGGGACAAACTTACATACCGTACAACCCCTTTCTAATGAATCTCTGGAGGATTTAATTTCTTTTCCCCAAATAGGTGTTATGATAAAATGCAATATATTAAATAACAATACAATTGTCTCCTAAGCTAATTAGATGTCACTATTAGATAGGAAAACCAATAAACCAATAAAACCAAGTGGAGTGCAGTCATGACCATTGTTTATCGGGCAGTGTGAACACAGGTCACCTCAAGAACTTGGCCACGCCCGCTTCTAAATTGACAGTTCGTAAAACACATGAGCATCATTTTACCTATGTTCCCAGCACTCTACTGCGGTAAGAACAACAGATGCAGTACAATTATGGCACACAGGCCTCGTGAAATGTAATACCATACTCAGAAAAGCTAATGAACCATGAGTGAAAACTAATTCACAAAAACTTCAAAGATGCTGTATGCTCTTACTAACAATATTCTTCACTGGAACTAAAATACATTACTAAGAATAAAATGAGAAAATAAATTATTCACAGCTAATGGATGGCACAGGAAGGAAGTTACGGCCAGCAAAGGGAATACTCGACCGATCTCTCTCACTTTCTAGCCACTTACCTTTCCCAGACTACACAGAGGTGTATACACAGACAAACTAGATACACTAACATATGGATGTAAATAAAACTACTAAACCTATAAAAAACTTCAGGCTATAATTTTTTCTAATATTTGCTTTTCTTCGCATCAACACAGATGGGTCTTATGGCGACGATGGAATAGGAAAGGTCTAGGAATGGAAAGGAAGCGGCTGTGGCCTTAATTAAGATACAGCCCCAGAATTTGCCTGGTGTGAAAATGGGAAACCACGGAAACCAGCCATTTTCAGGGCTGCCGAAAGTGGGGTTCGAACCCACTATCTCCCAGATGCAAGCTCACAGTTGCGCGTCCCTAACCGCACAGCCAACTCGCCCAGTAGGCTATCAAACTATCTTATGCTATGCTAAACTGTAAACTACACTATAATGCACAACACTAGAGTGATAAAGACTAGAAATCAAAAGCCTTTTCACAGTCTACAAAAAAGATATACAAATTCCTTTTCCTATCATTCTATCAACTCTACAGTGTGTTGGCAACCAAAATGTCTCTCTGAGAAGTAGTTATTAATTTTATCTTCAAGTTTCTTCTTTATTATATGCAGCAGAATTTTGGATGCACGAGGACATACTGTAGCAACCATTTTCTTTGGAACAGGAATAATTACTGGTGTACGAAATTCTCCTGGCAAAACGTCATTCTGATATATTTCCTAGATAAGGTTGTGTAGTTTTTCGTTCAGTTATTCTACCATCTTGAAAAGTTTAACTAGGAGATTGTCTAGACCAGATGCCTTTTCATTGCGAGTAGATCTTATTGCTTATCACAATTTACCTTTGGATATTGGAAGAATGTCTTCTTTGTTGGCATTAGGATGATCAACGTGAGAATATTTGAAGTCCTCTTTATATAGTGCCATAACAGATACAGTAGAAGTCCCTTAGAGCAAGTATGGCATATAGAAAGAACCCCATTGTTATGACAGTTTTCTTATCCCCTCATATATTCCTACATTCGTCTGTGAAATATCTTTTGGTTACAACAAGAACCCTTTCACTGATTCATCCATTATTACAAGCAAATTAGGGCACATTATTTTTTATTATTGATCATTTACTTACACCAGCATTTATATTGAATACAATCGATCATCTTCCATTTTGATTTCTTGCAACGAGCATGAGCAAGCTCTCCTTGGCATTGGAAGGTACAGTCAATATGAGTAATAATACCCAGTGACTCAAGACACCGACTGGTGTAAACAAATAAGTTTGAAACAAAAGGGAAAACACTTCTTTGCAATAAGTGCGTAAATAATGTGGCCAACAGCACTCCTTAGAAATAAAGGCTGAAGTAAACAATCACTTCATTTTAAAACCAGTTCCTAAAATTAAATAAGAATGTGATACTTCTAAAGATACTGCAGTGTGCATCACCGATTTCAGAGGTTAAGTTATATACTCCCGCATCTGGTTATATTTCAGAAAGGTTATTCCCACGTAATATAGCAAAAGGGTTAACTCTACAGGGGGCTTGGAGTTTGTTTCCATAATATATGCATAGTAAAGTTAGCTTACAGGATGACGTTTCAAGTAAGAAAATTGAAACATTCACAAAACAAGCCAAACCGAATATGCACGTTCACAAAGGATTGGAAACGACAAATGCCGTAACTAGCAATTAAGCTGATGTATAGAAAACATCTGCAAAAAGTTTTGAACAAAATGACTGTTGTTTCATCCCGATTTTAATGTTTTCTTTCCGGCATCACTTTCAACTTTTACAGAAATTTGGATATAATGACAATCCACTGTAGCAAGTAAATTTATCATCGTTATGAAATCTCATTACAATGGACTTCTACTGTACTTCCCACTGGTTCTTGATTTGTTGTTCTTCCACAATAAGGGAGTTCCTGTCATGCTGCAAAGCTTTTTGAGTTTTTGTTACTTAAATGAGAGAAATGGTCAAAAAGTTTGTTTCCTCAGAGAAAACACAGCTGTTCAAATATGCTGAAGAGTTCATAAACCCACAAAACTATCATGTTCTGAATTCCAAGCTGTAAAATGATCATTTTTTGCCATCCTTAAAGAATAAGGTTATTACATAAAAGGAACATTCACAAAAGTAGAAAAGAGATTTTGCTAAATACTCACAGTATTGGGATAAGTAGTGTGAACACTGGCACCATAGGCAGCTCCACTCGGAGTGTGCGGGTAGTGAGGTGTCTGACTAGCCACCTGGGACAGGCTGTGTAACATGTGGGTAGGCAGGGTCTGTGCTACTCTCTGGATGGCTTCTGTGTTCATATCTGTGGACAAGATGACAGCAATGTCAAAATACATGGCAAAAGAACTGCTGCAGGTTGAACTGTCTAGTGTTCCAGTTATATTACCCAGCAAACTGGGTAACAGAAAACCATGTCTATACATACATCTTAATTCCAACATACCGTACTACAGCTCAAAGACTCTTCTATATAATTATGGCAAAAGTAACAAAAACATCATAATCATATAAAAATTATGATAAAATTAATCAAAATTATTTGAATTACAGAAAATATTAATTCTTTCTGTACACAGAATAGAATTTTCAGGATATAAATCAGTTTTGAAATATGATTTTTAGGAATGCAAGAATTGTAATCACTTCATTCTCCGTTTTTGGAGGGACCACGGAAAAAAGGCTTACAACACGGGAAAATGGAGAATTCGGGAACGAATGAACCATTTGGCTAAACATCACAAAAATTAAATATGTATACTTATAATCTTACAAACACCCCTAAACCAAACCAAACTACAGCCCCAATGGGCCTTCCGCCTACCAAGCAATTGCTGCTCAGTCCAAAGGCCTGCAGATTACAAGGTGACGCATGGTCAGTGTGATGAATCCTCTCGGCCGTTATTCCTGGCTCTCTAGAGCAGGGTCGCCATCTCACCATTAAATAGCTCCTCAATTAAAGGTAATCGTAGAATGAGTGACCAGCCTTCATGTCCTGGCCGGGAATCGAACCTGGGCCCTCCAGGTGAGAGGCAGGCAAGTTAGACAGTGGGGCCGGCTTCAAACATTAATTACTGGTACCGTATGCAACTAAAAAAATATTCAAAACTTTACATTCAATTTTACCAGGGAAACTTCATCAGTTTCCTCAGAAAACTTCTTTCAGTTCAGCAACTTTCATCAGCCAAACTCTTCGAAATATCTAATACCGGTACCCGTAACGCCAAGCCAAACAACAATCGACCACAAGTAGTTTTTAATTCTCTGATCTAATTAAATAAAGCACATTAGATACAAAAACGTCCAACATGATGCCGAAATCCTTTTTTATTTTCCACTGTAATTTGGTCAGCAGACAGTTTATGGAAATCTTGTACCTCGTAAATTAGGCCTGCATCGACATTTAAAGGTTATATTGAATTCGGGAATATGGTTTCGAATATAAGTATCGATTCTCAAGTTTTGGAATGCATTATATTCAATTCTGCCCATCACTAATAACAATCAAATTGGAAAGAGAAAAAATAACATTAACACTTCCAAAATTACCCCATCCGAGACTTAGACAATGCAATGAAAATAAATTGAGATTCTATTATATGGTGCGAGAATACTTCCCAAGTCATTCTTTCAAATTTATCTAATATTTTCTCAGATAGTGAATGCTTTCTTATTTATGCATCATTTTAAGGAAAATAAGATCCACTTTCTTATCAATTTTAATGAATATTAGTGTTAAAACATATATTTAAAATGTTATTTCCTAAATTTTCCAATTCAAGCAAATCACATTCTTGGAACTTGAGAATCTTTCAATTCCCAACTTATTCTTTGCTTTTAACTCATTCAGCTGCAAGAGCTTGCATGATGATAGAGGGGAGTTTCTTCAGCATGGCTTCGGAACAAACATACTGCCTATATTAAGTACAAGAACATTAAAAAAATAAGAGAGATACAATAAGGAAGCAAATAAATGATTTGAAAGTAGACATATCAATGAGAATGAAGATGCAGAGAACATGAAAACCATGCAACTGGAAGAAAATATGTCAGAAAAAGTTGTACTTGCGGCTGGCAAAAAACAAAACATAACTTTAAAAAAAAAAGGAAGGTAATCGCTGGGCATTTTGCACAACACGCTCCTATACAGTTAATACCAGACAGCACACACATAACGACAACACAGGGGCGAAACTAGCTGATTAAAAATATCAGGGAAAGGTAAGCGAACCACATGACAATTCCGATAAACGTCTACCGAAAAGTATGTGAAGATTATAATGTGTTTCTTAAAACAAATTTATGTTTTACTGTATTCAGTTTTGGGGTACATCATTATGTAGGATTAATTTAGTGTATATAAAACACAAATTAAAGATCTTTTATATCTCTACTAAAATTAGGGTGTGAGGATTATTCGATGATGCAGATTATTCACGTATGTACGGTAATTCCACGGTGATTAATGAAGTAGTTCTGGACATAATATAACTTATTCTTACAAAAACAAAAGTTGTTGGAAGTGGTCAATGAAAAAGTCTGCAAAATTTTTAATAATAATTTTAATATCTTAATGGTTAGCCAGTAAATTAAAAAGAATTAATGGGCTATACTGTGAATCTGTGGCATACAATGAATTGTGATTATTCTTTTAACCTAATGTCAAGATGATGCTACCTCAATGACACATCTGATAAAATCAGATTAACCTTTTGATCAGTGAGTTTTTGGTGGCACTCACAGGCTACCAGGAATGAGTTTTTTTTTTCCTTGAGAATTTTGAATTCTTAATTTTAAGTTATTATAGTTCTAAATTTTCTCTATTATTAAATTTATATCATTTACACTTACGGTACATAAATGATGCCTTCAATTTAATTGAAATCAGTGGCGTTGAAAATATTTTTCTCAAAATAATGAAAGGAATAGTAAATTGACAAAAATATAATTATTCTCTGTATGTACTCTAATCACGTTTGTACCCTTTACAAGACACTGACCTGATTTTACAACAGTTTTACCTATCAAAATATCTTTAGGGTATGGTAATGACCCAGACAGTCGAGTTTTTGATCGCGTTCAACTTCCGTATCATTTCCAGTACAAACAATAAACAAAACAGCTGCCAGGAAAAAAAGAGTCTCTATGGTTATGCCTTGCCACTTATGTAACATCGACTTTTTCTTTATGTCTGTATTTTCCGTAACGAATAAGTAGTACTTGTTCATTTCTGACACTATGAAGTTCATAATATTACGATCAACAACTTCTTTGAAAACCGACAATTCAAGTTTTGAATTACTGTAATTATCATTCAAATGTAAATTATCACTAACCCCTGAATTTGATGGATCAAAATGAGCAAAAAGCACAGGAAGAACTCCACTTACTTTCTTCCTTCAGTTTGAACAGCTGACAGCTTAGCCTTGTTTGGGACAGCGGAGCGCTGCATTTCGTCCTCAATTACCGTGCTGTTGCCTTCCAAGGAATGAACAATTTCACTCTCATCGGACACAATACAATCACTATCACTACCGTAAATATCAATTTCTTTGTCAGACCCCTCGTTAGTCAAAATATTACTTATATCTTGAGGAGCAAGCTCACATCCTTGATTCGATACCGCCATTACAACGTGTATTTATTTACTATCAGAGAGAGGTTGTTTCTATGGAAACCAGAGATGGGGGAAAAGAAAAATAATGTTTATTGTCACGGAATAGTCATGCAATGCACTCAATGGAAACAGCAATAGAAAACAGTTCCCGGGTGTTGTCGTAATTTTTGGCACAATCGCTTAAGAATTTAGGTTATGTAACTACGGATGCTTCGACAGAACGTCATCACAGAACATGAGATGTGATAAAACACGGAATAATGTTCACTAAACATGTCAAACACCTCCCAACTTTGTTCTAAACACCCGCCAGTACGATGTCACGAAAGAATTTCAAACATTCAACATGAAAAGTGAATAGATGACGATACTGTTCAGGCGCAAACTTCAAAAACGTAAATAGACAGCAGTACTCCCATGGGCCACGCGCAGCACTGCCGTAAACAGATGACAGTACTGCTCACTGGGTTACGGTGCAATCGAACTATGAGATTATTGGTACCATCTGAGAAATTCGGTACCCATCAAATGATCAGAAATGCTAGACAACATGGAAGGCATGTATACATCCTGAAAGAAGTGCAAAATTGTGAAGCACGATCTTCTTTGTAAATGAAACCTTTGTGAAATAAATAAACAAACGTATAAATACATACATACACAAATAAACCAATCAATCATAACAGAGTACATAAACTTACTGGCAATATTAATACTGGGCGTTGCTGTATGGTACGGTGTTCTGTTGGTCATATTTCCACGTGGTGTACTTGGTGTGCCAGGTACTGGGTCTCTGAAATGCTCCTTGAACCAGCGGAACAGAGCACCCAGGGAGTAGAACAGCTGCTGCCGGAACCGGAAACCTTCTGGGGTCACGCTTATATACTCGTGCCGACAACGCGTCCGTGGCAGGTAGGACAGCATGAACTTACCAGGATAACTCTGGAATAAGAAATTTGATGTAAATACAGTATTAAAATGGAACCTGAACTCACGAGTTGAGTTAGAGAAGATAGAGCTGTTTAAATAAAAAGTACATTATAATAACAACTACTCCAAATCCTTCTAGTAGGTTCACTGTTTTAGTCAACAATGAAGTGATTAACGAAATTACATTTTGTTGGCATACCCACTTTTGGAAACATCTGATGTTGTTTGGCAATCCTGTCATTACTCTTTAAGGAATCTTGTATTTACTCAGACCAGGCATGTCAAGGTCATGAGCTGATCGACAGCTCTGCTTGCATAAGAAAGAGCTACTTCGAGCACTAGTCCAGGATGTTAACACATTGTGCAAGCCTGAAGGGGTGTACATTATATGTTCATAACTACGGTACTCCATGCAATACATTTACATCAAGACATAAATAATTAAATGTCTTCAACATGGTGTTTGCATAAAATGCGTGAAACATCATACTTTGTAATCACTGTGTTCTAGGAAAATAAATAAATACTTTAAAGGTTGTCATAAAGTAAAAAATATAGGGCATTTATTTTTTTAGGGGCTTAACATACTCAACTCTTCTTTGAATAATTATGAAGCAAAATAATGTCAAATACTATATGCCATTTCTATATCGCTTCTGTAGCAAAATGTCATATTTTTATATACTTAAACAAAGAAAAGAAGCTTTGGTAGAAGTAGCATCTCCTCTTGTAATCACGTTGTTACAAATGTACACAAACACACAGTAACAAATTACTGTGTGAATCCTTATGCCAAAGCCTATGTTTTAAACGTTGCGTGTCAACCTAAACAGGTAACTGGAGCATGGGCACTGTGCTTACGGCAGGCAAGGTTTGACACCCACGACTCAGACATTTTTAAGTGTCTACTGTAAGGATTCTAAGTCTCACATCCATAAGTAAGTATTGGTAATGCTACAGTTTGGTCTGGACACGGAGGTCATAGTTGTCAAAGATTCTCAAAGCTGCTGAGGTGCACTCACTACGATGGTACTGAATTGCAGTCTTAAGGTCATGTTTGTTGAGAGGTGGTGGTGGTGGTGGTGGTGGCGGCGGCGGCGGTACAGCTGGGTAACCATCTCTTAACGTTAATCCAAGGGAAAATGGAGACGTCCAATCTTCTGAAGAATGAAGGTAACGGCAAAAGAAAGGGAAGGGTCATGAAAGGTGTCAAAATAAGACTTCCTAGGCAATGAAACCTATTACGGTCGCTGTCAGAAGAGACCAAGAGTTAACCAAAAAAGTTGGATAGGAAAGATGAAAGTGAGGAAGCTGGCACAAATACATGCCATACACAGACAGAAAATTAAGTTTCTTAAAAACTATAAAAATTAATCTGAAAAAGTCCAGTTCAGTAAAATTGTAAGGAATATCTATTTTCAAACCTGGGTGCCCAGTAAATCGTAGTTTATCGGGGATAGGAACAGAATCTACACAGTTGGGAAATTTACGGTACCTGAGTGTGAATTGTCGTCACTACCCCCCGTTGCAGGTAAAAAACTATTTGGAGAATACCACTGTCGTCTTTATCACAATTGATATTTTCATTATCACTAGGTTGAAGCCTCCGTGGCTCAGAAGGCAGCGCACCGCCTCTCTCTGCAGGATACCGTGGTTCAAATCCCTGTCACTCCATGTGAGATTACTGCTGGACAAAGCAGAGGCAGGGCAGGTTTTTCTCCGGGTACTCTGGTTTTCCCTGTCATCTTTAATTCCACGAACACTCTCCATTAATATTTCATTTCATCTGTCAGTCATTAATCAATGCCCCAGAGGAGTGCGAGAGGCTTCAGCAGCCAGCACAATACATATCCCCGCTGCTAGATGTGCTTCATTCATCCATTTCTGACCCGGTCAAATGAGTGGAAATAGGCTGTGGATTTTCATTATCACTAGGTTCACTTCAACTCTCATTTTCACTACATAAATCATTATAACGGTAAAATTATCTTTGAAAATATAGTCATTTAGCAAAGAACATGAACACTGTGCGAAGAGAAAGCCATAGTATAAACAAACAATGGCTAGCATCATTCTTTTGTCTCTAGCTCAGCAATGCAATGAGGATAAATACTTAGAGCATGTACTTGGGCAGACAGTGAAGGAGTTAATGTTAAGTTCTAGGTTAATACTATTGTATGTTAGGTTAAAGATATTCAAATTAGTTTGCTAAGTCATCGTCTGTTTGAAAATAAGCACACAGCCGCACAACCCGAACCATGCAGCCAATATCCTGTCATCAGTTATGCTATACATACCTTGGAAGCACTCACGAAGTAGTGAATTTTGGCGGGGTTTCTCTTCTTCTCCTCTTTGAGCAATTCTTCTGCTTTGTCTTTCAGTCCTTCTGTCTCTCTGTAATATTTAAATTGTAGGAAGTCACGAGCGTGGGCAGCCATAGGGTTGACATAACGAGCAATGATTTCATCCAGATCTTCAAACTCCTCATTTCCTATCCACAGGGACTGTCCCAAGCTGAAGGCATTTTCCTTGCCCTCCTCCCGTACATCGATGTGCTGGTAAACTCCATCAGCAACTTTCCACGTTACAGTGAGATGATCGGCACCCTGAAACAGAGGAAAAAAACATATGTAACTAGCATAAGACTCATGATGTATAGCAAGAGAGGGATATGAAAAGAAACACTAAGCTGCCATTATGTTCGTACTGTTGTGTGTTCCTTCTCTATCTCCCTCTACATGTCTTAACTTGACACTTGTTTGTGTCTTTCCAATCCTTATAGCATAAGAATCAAATATCTTCTGAACAAAGCATGAAGTACAGTTATGTACAGAAAAAAAAAGCAAGCCTATCCACACACATAAAACTAAAACACAACACAGTTATAAAACCAGAAGCACCATATGCAGCAGAGAACCTCTTTCACCTGAATGACCAACCAGAGACAGGCAGACTCCAGAAGACTGTGGCAAAGGTTTTAGTTCCACCTAATCAATACCAAATTGATATACAAACTACTGTATTATATACATGTATGTACAAATGAGCCTAGTTTTGACACACAGTTTCATCACTACCACAATAGACCTGCACCTGTCCTCTTGGCTATACATTCCCATCTGATTTTCATGACTTGGCATTGGAAGGAAATTCCCACTGTTCTCGTATTTACAAATTATGTACCATAATATATAAAACACAACAACAAATTTGTCTGGTTTATAACAAATCAGCTGAACCCAGGATTGATGACAACAGGCAAAACATAACATCTGGTTCTACCAACACAACACAACAACACAACTATGGCTGTTTACAATATTATAGAATGGTCGGACGTCTCAGAAGGTGATGGCTGAACTGAATTAAAAATTTAACAAAAAATGGAGACACACTGGATGATGTAACGGGCTAAGAAGTTTACAAAAACAAAAAGAGGAGGAGGCTTATTGTTCACAAAAGTCCTACACAGCCTAACAGTAAGGTCCACCAATGATGGTCAATGTGTTATCGTAGTTTTAGTGGAGGCACAGGAATGGTTTAAACATCGCACGGGGAGAAAGAAGTGGGCTAACAGGCCGGCAAGCAGAAAGGCCTTCGAAAATCATTACACTCAGCTACGTACGATACGTACATCAGAGAAACAACTACAGTAGTCTAGAAGGAAATTTTATGGAGGCTTATCACCACAAACTCAAAACTGCTCCTTTGTGAAGCCAGAAAAGGTCACTATGTAAGTATATTTTTTCAAGGACAAAGGATTAATACAGTGCTAAAAGAAATGAAAATTAATTGTAGAAGTAAAATTTCAACATGTAAAAATGAAACTTTACCTTGCTTGATGGTCGAACAATGACTTCTCCTTGATCTGTCTGCTCCATTATCTTTTCTGCTTCCTTGTACGAGATGTTCTGGAATGATGGGTGGACAATAACACGCTTAATGTATGTCTGCCTCTGCTTCATTTTCAACGCGTCCTCTTCTGCCTTCAGATCCTTATCCTCAGCCTCAGTATCGTAAAAGGGATCCTTCGGAGGCCTAAATAAGAAAGCATTTTCTTTCTAAAGATAGTTATGCATGAGTTATGAGGTATATCTACATTATCCATCTTATAAGAAGAACTAAAGATTCAGGATTATTTCAAAAACATAGATATTGATTTAAAGCAAAAGAAACAGGAAAATGATTGCACAAATCTGGTTATAAAACAGAAATTGTAACATGGATTAAACCAATTTTAAAATTAACCAAATATGGTATGAATGTCAAACTTTATTGAAGAATATTTTTTACCGTTCGTACCTATTGCATCATGGGATCTTTTCCAACACATCAATACTTCACAAACAAATATGAAGGGTAAAAGGTCCCACTGACCAGATGAACAGAAGATTTAATCCCAAAACTGGAAAGGACAGGATGCTGACCATGGAAAACATCCCACCACCAATGCCAGAGAAAACACCACATGATGTATCCGACTGGAATATTGACTTCTTTTTTTCCCTTCTTTTTACAATAAACATGCCAATGGGTAGCAAACAAAAGAAAACTTCAGCCGTATTAAATAACGTCAGCTGCTGGACTCCCTACAAGGTTCATAGATTTGATATGGTCTCATACGTTGGAATATGTCAACAGCACAGAAAATTATTTACCTATCTGGTGAGAACGCACACAAGATGCACAAAACATGGGTACACCATTTGGTTTTATAATTAGAGAGTTAATTTATTTCTGTGCTACAGTTGACACTTCTATTTATACCAGGAAATTCACTGAGTTTGGGGAGTAATTTGATAACAGACTAATGAAAGATATTTCCTGCAAGATCAAGCAACCTGCCGTACACCAAAAGGAAGACAATCTCCACTGTTTTGACAACTGACAAGGTAACTATTTGGGTTGGACCACATAGATTTTGGTTAAAGTTGGGTGAAAAATTAATTAATGTATCCTAAATTTAATGGTTATAATCATTGTGTACACTGATAGTTCTATGTTTTAAGTTACATAAAATACTTTACACCAAAAATGAGATTTTGGTGCAACTTCTGCAAACCCATTTTACTAACACGTACAATATATTATAAACATACCACGATGTTTAGCGTTTTAATACTTATATATTGATATAATAGAGTGTAAAATATAATGCAGCATGAAATCTTGGTCATCCTGATCAATATACAGGATGTATCATAACTACACTGACAAAAAAAAAATAAGGATGCTCTTCATGTTAAGAACAATGGTGTGGCAGAGAAAATGATTCTTTTCGAGGAAATGAGCTTACTTTGTTACTTCCGGGCGTGCGATTCAAATGGGCGAACTTGCCGTATTTGTTACGCCAGAGCACAAGCCACTGCCGTGCTTCAGAGAAGACCTGTTGGCCAGCATTCTGATGGAGAATTTTTTTCCATCATCGGGACTCAAACCAGCTAACCACAGAGACTTGACACCTTAAGGAGAGAATGAATGGCCTACCCGGCTAATGTTAAATTTGCTCATATCATGACCCATTTTCTCATGAAGTACATAATGCAACTTAATGAAACTTTCGCATGTTACTTATACATGCTTTGTGTACTTACTCCTCTACTTTGATTGCAGTATGCTACATATTCTAGAAGATATATTTTTCTGTTGTTTATTACAATTTTTCCTTACATTTTTGAGCATTTTACTGCAAATATACAAGTTATCTCTACCATTCTAGAGGTATAGTGTCATAAGGGTATTATACATGAACTGTGAAAAAATCAAGGGTATGTTCTACAGTACCGGGGCAAGTTGGCCGTGCGGTTAGGGTCGCGCAGCTGTGAGCTTGCACCCGAGAGATAGTGGGTTAGAGCCCCACTGTCGGCAGCCCTGAAGATGGTTTTCCGTGGTTTCCCATTTTCACATCAGACAAATGCTGGGGCTGTACCTTAATTAAGACCACAGTCGCTTCCTTCCCATTCCTAAGCCTTTCCTATCCCATCGTCGCCATAAGACCTATCTGTGTCAGTGCGACGTAAAGCAAATAGCAAAAAATGTTCTACAGTTCCTGAGAAAACGGGTTATTTGTCTGAAAAAAAGTTCTTCAGAAATTACAATAAAAATTAATTTAATTTAAAACTTGCTTTTTAATAGAAACAACAGTCCGGCTCCAAGGCTAAATGGTTAGCGTGCTGGCCTTTGGTCACAGGGGTCCAGGGTTCGATTCCCGGCAGGGTCGGGAATTTTAACCATCATTGGTTAATTTCGCTGACACTGGGGCTGGGTGTATGTGTTGTCATCATCATTTCATCCTCATCACGACGCGCAGGTCGCCTACGGGAGTAAAATTAAAAGACCTGCACCTGGCGAGCCGAATATGTCTTCGGACACTCCCAGCACTAAAAGCCATATGCCATTTCATTTCAATAGAAACAACAGCTAAAATATATCAGCACTGTATTCTTCATCATCATCATCATCATCATCTATATTGTCCAAGTGCATCCTCCTCCTCCTCAAAGAGTTTTGGCAGGGAAAAAAGAAAAAAAAAGAAAAAAAAAAAAAAAAGGTAAGTGGCGAGAAAGGAACAGAAGTACCAATTGGATGCCGTTATGCATCATTAGACCAAGCGCCAAAAGTTGGTTTCGAGATATTCGCGTTTAAGTTTATGTGTAAATTCGAGCAAACATAATTGTGTTACACATGGTATTCTTGGTGTTGTAGGATAATAGATTGTACCTTCTCACCAAATTTCAACATTTTTATATTCACAGTTCATTGATTTTCTTGAAAAAATGGCGCTTAGCCTACTGATACAATTTAAGGTATTTCTCACGTGCGAATAATGCATCACAATGCTACACCAATAACCCCTTACTGGCGAGTATCTAACTGAGTAAGAATTTTAAAAAATATGTGACCGCAGTTGTGATTAAAACCTGAATCTCATTACTGCGCTAAGTGCTTCAACCATCGCAAGCCGTGTCACAACTCCAGCCCATTATTCAAGTTTTAGATGGAGAAACTCTAGAAGGGGAGTCATTCCCTAAAGTCATTGCTATATCCACTTACTGATTTAACGAATTTCAACTGATCTGAGTCAAATACAAATGGTAAGAAGCGAGCCATTGTAGTCTATGCAATGCATAGTTATTTATGGATTTTCCTTCATGATAGGCCTATTATGTTATGTTCTGAGAATACAGTACTGACGTGATATTTTCAAGCCTATGGGTAAGTTTTGTTCTGCTTTAGACACACATTAGTTGCTAAGTAAATTACTTCCATGTATTCACAATCAAATTTAGTTTTGACGTACATACTGAACGGCTGTGATTTCAAGAACCGGATTTCTTTTAGTTTTTGCCAGTTTATCTTGCAACCATGGACATCTGTTTCCCGATACACGATTTAGTTTTTCAAGTTCTGCTGAAATGAAGAATGACGTGCCTTCCGTCTGGCAAACAATGAGGCATTTCCGCTTGCAGTTTCTCATTACGTTTACGAAGTCCTCTGCAGTATATAAACGCTAATGAAATTTGCGGGCACGCTAAAAATCTGCAAAGTCACTGCTTTCATTATTCTGATCTGGAATTCATTGATTTGGTGCGTATTATCTAGCATAACATGTTAAAATACTGTTACAGTGAAGCCTTCGCAGCTTCCCCCACAACGCAATGTGAGGAATGAGGGGCTTGGTCTAATGACGCAAAATGGAACGTTGCATAGTCTACTGATGCAAGTTACAGTTTAACCAATTCCCACTATGTCGCTTAGGTTTTCAGTTTACTGACAACTAATGCCCTCTTGTAAGACAGTGGGGAGTTTATTATAAGAAGTTCAAGCTTTCCTCTACAAGATAGTGCTAACATCTCCATTTTCATCAAATGGCATTAATTGTCTATTGATGCATAACTCCATCCAATTTTTCGTGCGTATTTTTTCATTTTTGTGCTCCTGGCACTAAAAGCCATATGCTAAACAATTTGTCTTCCCGTACTTCAGGTACGTAATAGCCTATTCTCTAAAATGACCCATTGTGATCTAAAGTGCTGTATTACTATTATTATCATTATAATTTTGCCTAGAGTCTCTAGAAACCTGCACCCAGACCAACAGAAATATCAGCAAACTACAAGCAGTGGAAATGAAGTTCTTAAGAACTTTAATTCAGAAATCAAAGAGGGACAAAATAAGAAACGACAAGAAATGCCATCTTGTCCAAGTGAAACAACCCCTTACTGAGATCTGTTTCGAAACCAGATAGAAATGGTTTGGTCTCTCAAAAGAATGGACCCACAAAGGACAGCTAGAGTGTGGTTTGAGAAGGAACTCTAAGGCAAAAGATCAAGACGTCAGCCAAGTTAGAGCTGGGTCAATCAAGTTAGAAATTATCTAGCTGGGCGGGGTCTGAATTTGCAGCAGGTTACGGAAGAAGATACCTACATGGACACAGATATGTGGAACGCACTCATTCACCACACCTGGGAAACTGGAGCTCGTTCAAAACGATAACTGTTTTCTAATTCCAATACCTTTATACATTTCTTTTCTCTGATACAAGGTTCAGTCTGGAGGAAGCACCTGGCAGTATACTGAAATTATGGAACAGTTAAGGGAAACATTCGCAACCTCTGCGCACTTAAAGATACGGATGCCAGTCAACTTTCTGAAAGATTTTAGTTTTGTTTTCATTAGTAAGGAATTTCATGACTTTTTCCGTATCCATAACTAGGCTATCACAAGACAAATATGCACCACGCTAGTCAATTTCACACGATTATGCTCCTAATCCAAATATAGGCTACCGTATCAAGCGACAAAACTTCACTGTACCATTCAACACAAAATAAATTTCTAACTTCTGAATGGAATGTGAAATACAAGCACAAATAGGCTCACTTTTTCAGTGATCACGCAACTGTGGCGATGGTACTTACCCGAGTTGTAATCATGTTTCTTTCACAAGGGATGACAAGTAACATTTTCAGAGCTAGGAAAAGTGTGATCGTATCGTACTACGTGGTAACAGCAAAAATTTGTGACGCAATAAGCAAGGTATTTTTATATAGATTTAATACAATGAGAATCGGGACTTCACATTTACGACGTGCTAAGCAGGAAAACATGTTAATGAGGAGCGCACTAACGAGGCTTCACTGTATGTCATTTTTGTTTGTGTGTTATGGGGGTTATAATTAGTGTTCGACAGTGAAAAGCTTCAAAGTTACAAAGAAATTCTTTGTTTATAGTGTGGTTTTTTTTTTACAGGTAGGTGTTATAATTAGCATTTGACAGAATGAAATGCTTTAAACTTACATTAACTGAGTTGACAATGGAGAGGTATGACCTACTTCTTCAACGAACTCTTACTATCAGTACTGCAAGTTACCTGGCCAGGATAATCCACCATCTCTCTTTTATAGCTTTTGGAATGCACATCTTAGATGTTGTCTGTGATCACCTGAACTGATATGACAAAGACAACAATGTGGAGCCAGATAACAGTGGTTGATATCAAGTCCTAAGCAAGTCTGACTCGTGCCAACTGCATTGCTGTCTCTATGATAAGGAAATGATTATACAAAATAACTCAGGAAATGGACAACAAACTGAAAGAGCAGCCAAGCAGGTGTTATGGAGAAGATAAAGTTCTTCCTTCAATCATGGGTAAACCGTCATGGCACACTGATTCACTCCTCAACTACTATGTTCTGAACTAAGATCACAATCAATTCAGAGCAAAGTCCTTGCAAGACTAGGACAGGAGTGGCAGAGGTGAACTGTTATTGGTTTTACACCCCAAAGCAAATGTTATGGTTTTTAGAGACGCTGAAGTGCCATCATTTTTTCTCTCGGTTCTTTCACATGCCAGTAAGTTTTTTCATTTTTCAAGATACAGAAAAACCTTGTTAAGACATTTCCGCAGGGGCCAACAAAAATGTACGTGTTCTCAGTGGCCTCCACAGTATGCACTAGCCATACGTCTTGGTAGGTGTACTATTTACCAACTGATGATACCTCAGTATGGATAACATATTTTCCCCATAATACTCCATCATGCTTTCTGAAATACAGAAGAGATATGGCGATGACATTCCTTGATTTAGAAAAAGGTTACGATAGTGTATCCAGAGCAAAGGTAAGGAAAGTAATGCAACAGGAAGAACTTGGAAAATAAATTATAAATATGCAAGCAATGTACAAAAATTGTTGCAGAAGTGTCCGGACATGTGGGGAGGCCAGAGTGGTTTCAGAACGAAACTGGACTGTCGCAAGACAGTGTGCTGTCACTATGACTGTTATTCATAATGGTTATGGATGAAACTGTGAGGAAACAAAGGTAAAACATACGAGCACAGAGAGTTGAAGGTAAATTTTGATTGCAGATGATACTGTGGAGTGGGGAGCAGACAAACAGGGAGTACAAGGGCAACTCGATACGTTGAGCGAGATTATTGAAAATTACGGAATGAAAACCAGCATGGAAGCGAGACAGACAATGTTGAAGGGAGAAGATGCACGGCTGGACATGGAGATCAGTACAAGGATTCAACAGGGAAATGCATTCTACCAGAGAGTGAGAAACCTGGTGTGGAGGAAGGAAGTACCAATGAAGTGTAAAGAAGGTGATGTATAAAATGTACTACTGGAGGTAGAGAGACCTGGACACTGACGAAAGGACAGGAGAATAAAATCCAGAAGTATGATAGAAAATGCAAGAAAATACGGAGTAAGAAATGAGGATTTTAGGAAGGAAATCGGAGTGGAAAAACATTTAGACAGAATGGAGAGGGATAAAGTTAGGATGGTTTGGACATGTTACATGGATGGAAGAGGAAAGGATGCTGAAGTGGATGATGTGGAACCAGATAAGAGGACTGAGGGCAAGAGGTAGACCCAAGCTTAAGTGGTTGAAAACTATCAAGAAGAGTATAAAAATTAGAAGAAACCTGGTTTGGAACACAGTTAAGGAGTGGGAGATGTGGCTGGATAGATGGAGAAAGAAAGGTGTCAAACATCCCAATTCAGCAGGAGCTTGACTAGGGAAATGGACGACGGTGATGTCATGTTTTCCCTATATCTAAAAGTATTTAAAACACCTAAATATCAATAGACTGTGCCCTGAACATTGGAAGCCAATGTCTAACTATGCTACAAACCTGTCCACTACTAATAAAAAAAATTCCAATGCAGGGACAGCCAATTTCAGGCCTTAACAAGTGCCTACAACAACACACCTACCATGAATGACTAAATGAAACTAAAAGGTATGTGTACCTGAGCTCATTGTTCTTATCAGTGAGATCTGAAGATTTAGAGGTACATTCCACAGAGAAGCGCTCCACATCAATTTTTAGAACGCGGCAATGAATCGTCATGCCTCGATACACCCTCTCTTCAGGATTGCTCACATGCTTGTCGGAGAGGTTCTTGATGTGCACATAGCCTGTTAGCCCATTGTCCAGCCGTAATCTCACGCCTGTGGCTTGACCAGGACAGCCACCGGCATCAAAGTGATTCCACACCTGAAATATTCATCGAAAACAAAGAGTGATGATAAAGAACACATTTTACTTCAGACTACTACTCCTCTGACCATATTTAATAGAGAAGACTACACTATTCTTTCTCAATATTCAACATTAACATCGAAGTTAGTTTGATTATTGGGCACTCAAATATAAATGCAATTCCTTCTGCCCAGCTGAACACTTCACTGCAACAAATTTCACATAAGTTATTTATGGAATTGTATATAATTAACCCTAGAGCTGCTACAGGTTTAACTACCAAGTGCTGCAATTATATTTCCTTGGCGTAATAACAGATAGGAGAAAACATTCTCTGTATAGTTGACTGACTCTTGTATATAACATACATATGCAAATAATCCTCATATATATTTTCTCAAAATTAGCAAGAGAAAGTTGGGGTGCAGGTATTATTTTCATCAAGCTTGATGCAGTGTTCTGGTATACAGGAATATGGAAGCTGTTATTTTCCCACCCACTCTGTTGGCAAATCTGTTGTACCAAATGCAAGAAGTGTGCCGCAAATGTACTGCATAATTTGCATGGCGTCACTGGTATTGTGTTTAGGGTGGCTGGTGTGAGTTTTTTTGCAAGTTGTTCACCGATAAAGAAAAGCTCACATTATTGAAGAGGCAGGGCACATTCGTAACTGCACTGGAGGAAGAAAGTACAATGTGGATAAGAACTCCTCCATAAGTAATTGGAGGAAAAATACAGCTTGTCTTAAACTGGCGAACAGTAACCATTAGACATTCCACAAATGAAAAGCAGAGTTTTCAGAAATTAAAAACAGGATATGCAAATATGTGAAAGAAAAGAGACAGAGTGAAATATGTTAATTGAAAGCCATATAAAAAGCAAAGAAACTTACAAATTACGGGTTGTAAGGCTAGCTCTTGCATGTTCTTAAACAAAATAACTTCAGTTTTTGCAGGAAAACTGCGAGACGCTTCCAGCAATTAAGAAAATATTGCTAATTTCCACAGATTCATCATCAGTTTGTGCCAGAGAAATTTGTATTTACCTTCACAAATTGCTAATGCAGGCCAGATGTATTTTATTGTAGTATTTATGGTTTTCAATATTAATACCATTTGGCATATGATTATTTTGCTTCATTAGACACCAGGAATGTGATTATTTATTTACTTGTTAAAGTATTAATTTGACAGCTAAGAACACTCAAGTTACATTTCACATTCCGATTTTTTCATGGAGGTCATATGTTATGCGTGTTAAGAAAGCCATCCGTCCACTAATGCTTCTAAGGGCAGAAGAATTTGTGTTCGAATTCTGAGAACGACTCCATTTTTAACTCTTTTTGCTACATATAGAATCGCTACAACAGCTCAAAGCATTACAAGGTATTTATTTCTAAACCGACATCCTTTTTTATAGTACAATTTACTAATTTCTTATCCTCTTTCATATCAATACAAAATTTGGGAAACTGTTTCTTCCTTCTTATGATGATGAGAAATCATATTATTATTATTATTATTATTATTATTATTATTCAAAAGTCTGATGCAATTTAAGGTCCGAAGATCTAAATAGGGTCCATTTCTTAAAACTAATGTAGATCCTATACATGGGAGAAAATTACTTTTGGATAATAAGGTCCATAAATACACTTGTGCTACCTGCGAACGTAAAATTACTTTACAAAATTACAATAAATTGCCATAAACAATCACCCTACTGCATTTCCACTTTCAAAACATGGCAGCGACTATACCCATCATTGTAGGAAAATGGGTTAACTAAGCTATACAGTTACAATAAAAAATATTTTTCATCCCATTGGATAGGGACGTTCAGCCTTGAACATGCTCCTATTATCTGCGCACTTTTTAGTGATAGATTTCTGTTCGAGGTGAGGAGTAACGAGCGAGCTCTCGCAGTTCCGGAAGTACTGCCAACGGAATGGAAATGAAATCTGAATTGAATCGATATGACTGAATCGATATGTATATGTTACAACTTTATTCGGTTGAATCCTCAGAAACAGTACTCTCACAATCGTCACTGCTCGCTGCCGTACTATTAATTATAATATCGTCCAAGGCTAATTCCATTACACCGTCGTGCCTCCAGTATTCTTCTTCCAGTTCGCGCACCTTACTGCAGTACCCTTTCCAATCTTCGGCAGATACGGATCTGAATGCCTCGATGGTCAGTCGTCGTAGGTTTCCTGCTGTCATGTCTCCCGTTATATTGTGTCCTCTGAACTCGCGTTTTATTTTTGCCCATGCCAATTCCATGGCGTTCAGATCACAGTTGTATGGGGGAAGACGAAGGACGACGTGACCGTTTTCAGCAGCCATGACGTCAACAGCATAACTTGTTTCAGGAGGTCTGTTTTCCTGAACTAATCTATACAGGGCCTCTTTTCTTTGATTTATGTCGCAGACAATGCCTTTCCCCTGTAGCCACTGGACCATTGTCACGCGTGTATCATACCGCGATGGTACTTTATCCACCTGTCGGGAATGGTATGGTGCATTATCCAGCACTATCACAGATGCAGGAGGCAAATTAGGGAGCACAGATGTTCTGAACCATTTCTCAAAATTATCGGAATTCATTTGTCCATGGTAATCGCCTTGGGTACTTCTGGCTTCAAATATTAATTGTGCTTCTCTAATGAACCCTTTCTCCGATCCAACACTTGCAATAATTAGCCGTTTCGACGAGCATCCCCATGCTGTAACACCCACAACATCTTTTTCTCTCTGCCAGCATTTTCCAGTTGTTATATTATTGTCAATCCAGGACTCGTCCAAGTAAAACACTTCCTTGCCTTCTTCCCTAGCATGTTTTATTTGGACGAGGAATCGTGCTCGCCAATCAACGACGTCTGCCCGCTCCAGCAATAAAACACGTTTGTTTTGGACTCTCTTCCACACAAAGCCCATATCTTTCAACACCTTTCGGAGAGACGTTGGGCTCCACTTCCACTTGATTTCCTTCTCCAGCACAGGGATCAGTGTCTTCAGCGTAGGCACCACTTTTTGGACGGTATAGAAGTTTTCGATGGTGTCCCTTATCACACGTTTTTCCTTATCGTCCAGTTCTATCTTCCCTTGCGTTCTCTTCCTGCGAGAAAGAGGAGAACATCATATAACACTTGCACATGACAACCTACTACTATCCATAATGATATTGGTTTGAACAGATTAGGTATACTGGTTAGACAGACCTACCTCTTTTTTCCAGGTGTGGGTGGAGATTTGCCGGGGTGAGAGGCAGTAAATGCCTTAATCCTTTGAATAGTGGCCACGGATTTCCCCGTATACGCGGCAGCACGTTGAATAGACTTACTTAGGGGGAAGAGCAGCTCTTTGTTTTTTTTCTCCATAGCACAGCACTCCGTGACGTGTGCTATAATTTTCCGTCCCTCGCTGTGTATAGCTCTGGCTGGTCGTTTTCGTTTAGGAGTACCAGGTGGTTCCCGTGATGTACTCGGCTTATTTTCCTCACTCATGTTCCTTCTAACCTAGTATAATGGTGGCTTTGTTATGTAAACAACAGCAGTACGTAACGTGTACGCCAGATGTCGCATGGCGATGAATAATCGAGTCATAGTTTGTGTTCAAAGGTTGTCAGTACGAATCTCGAAGATTGCCGTGATCGATCTATTGAGCACTCGGGTGAAAATCTATCACTAAAAAGTGCGCAGATAATAGGTGTTACTGTATTTGACAGGAGTAGGCTATGTGCCGACACAGGTTTCACTATCTTCTTTCACCACCACCACCACCACCACCACCACCACTACCCATACGTGCAGGTCACCTCACCCACGGGTATCAAATAGAAAGACCTGCATCACTTGAGCTGAAAATGACCTCACGTACTCCTGGCACTAAAAGCTATACGCTGAATAAATCTTCATCATCATCAGCATCATCATCATAGTATAGTTCCAGTTTCCCGGGTACTGTTAATGAAATTTTTTTTAAATTTCCCTTCCTAAAATTAGGGTGCAGGGATTATTCACGTATATACGGTAATTATGGCAAAAGTAACAAAAATATTATAATCACAGAAATGAGAAAATTAATTTTAATAAATGCTTGCATCAATGGCCCAACCATCTTAGTCTGGGTCTACTTCCTTCAATCTTGGTCTCCATGATCCTTGTCGATATCCTTCCCACTTCCATCCTCTGAACATGCCCAAACCATTTCAGTTTATTTCTCGCCATTCTATCAGAAAGCTTTTCCACTCCAATTTCCTTCCTGACATCCTCAATTCTTATTCTGTCCTTTCTCGCCTCTCCTATGATACTCCTTAAAAATTTCATCTCAATGGCCTGGATTTTATTTTCCTGTCTTTTTGTCAGTGTCCAGATCTCTACTGTGTATGTCAGTATGAAATAATAAAAGACAGTATAAACCACCCACTTTACACTTCCTGCTTCCAGCTCTAAGTTCCTCACACTCTAGTAAAATGTGCTGAATTTTCCTGTTATATCCTTTTACTGATCTCACTGTCCAGCCGACAACAGAACTCATAAGACGTTCCCATAGTAAATGGGTTTCAATTTTTTTAAACACAACGGATGTTTCACAATATACTGAAACAAAACAAGCTTGTGCAATCACTCGATGACACGTACTAAAACCGCTCCAGCAAGCGTTACGAAGAACATGTCCAATAGATACTGCATTTGAATTACTGCATTCTTCAAATACTATGAACAAGTAACTTTTCCAAAAAATCTATTGGAGCTGGAGGTATGGAGTACATGTGCGCATATACGTTGACACTAGACGGCATTAACTGAAGCTGTCCTACTGCACAGCTGAAAAAGCTTCATTCCATAAAATGTTACAGGAGTTCATGGGCACTTTCAGCCGCTATTTATGGTAGATGTCTGGTTGACAGTGCTCATACACTGTAGGGAGTAGGCTATCGCTTCCATAACGTGGAACTTGATGCAACAATTTACTTTTTGGAACAGTCACAGTTACATAAACGTTACAGGAACGTCTTGCCGGATATTGTAATAATGGATTCACTAAGCATCATTTTTATAACTATGCCGTTAAGAATTACAGACGAATAATTCTTCTACCATAACAGCAAATGGATGTATGCTTTAGAAAACCTCAAAAGGAGAAGGAGATTACCAGGCATAAGGAGAGGCGGACTTGATCGACGGAAGGAGAAGAGGAACCAAGGATTCAGGTAGAAGGAGCGTTGTTACCAGATGACATCTGCAAGGAGAACGGTGAGCAGCATCCGATGACTAAAGGAAACCTGTCAAAGAACATCACACAAATAACAGCCACTAACCTACTAAACTACCACACACAAACACATAATCACACGTACTGTGCCTTATTTTGAACTCAAATTCTTAAAAATATGAATAAGGTTTAATAATAATAAAAGTACTATTCAATCGCATTTGCTTTTCTTTGAAGAGGTATTATAGCCTAGAACGTTTGCCCCGAAAGGAGTTTCTTTGATATATCAGTAAATCGGCTAACACATCTGATCACATTTAAGCACGTCTATAGAAAACAGAAAACATGGCCGATATATTTACAGCACCAGCCTCAGTCGAGTTACTGTTTATTCCCAGTGTGTGTCTGAGTGGATAATTTTAATTTTTCCAATTTGCTTTACATTGCACCAACACAGACAGGTCTTATGCCGATGGTGGGATAGGAAAGGGCTAGGAATGGGAAGGAAGTGATCATGGCCTTCATTATAGTATAACCCCCAGAATTTGCCTGGTATGGAGATAAGAAACCACAGAAAGCCATCTTCAGGACTGCTGACAGTGGGGTTCTTACCCGCCATCTCCTGAATGCAAGCGGATAGCTATGTGACCCAAACTGCGCATCCACTTGCTCAGTAGTGGACTATGAAATAGCCACCTAAACCATATAGTTTATACATATTTTGATTATAAATTTTCCAGCAAACTCAATCTTGGTTGCCAGCTTATCAGATGATAACTAGCTGGAAAATGTATCATTTCCAATAAAGGGCCTATTATAATCAAATTATTTTAACATTATGTGTTCATATTTGTACTGTCAGTTTACATCAAGTGTTTTACTTCATTCTGCATGTGCGTTATTGTGATAATTTTGCTGACAATTTCTAAATAATGAAGATTATTGATGTTCACTCAGATATACTCTTACTTTTGCATGTGGTTAGGCAACCTTTGACAGTGATATAAAGAGCCCTGAGACCATATAGTTGTCAATCTGAACTAAACCTAACTAGCTTCTGACCGAAATTAATAGAAGGAAGGAACGAAGGTCAATATACAAGTAACTAATCTCATTTTGTTCCGTATTGAAGATACAATAAGTAAACTCTTTCAAGATTAAAATGATTGTGTCCACCTTTTCAATACAAATATATATTTTTAGTGGTTAAATTCTACATGAATGAAACACACCAGTTAGGGACATGTTTCGCCCCAGTTATGGGCATCTTCAGCCTATATTAATCCTAAGGTCAAGAATTAAAAATATAAACATTGGAACTTATAGTAAACTAACTTAATACTAAATACAATTGTCTTATGCTATTTACACAGTTTACAATAAGTACAGTATGTACAATAAGTGCATTAACCTTGCCAGAATTTATGAACAATGAATTACATTTTTTACAATGACCAGACCTCCAATTGCAGATTGGATTGATCACAACTTGAATTGGGGCTTCTCAATAGTATTGACTAGAATTTATCACTGCGTGTTGTAAAAATTCTTATGACTCAGGCGACTATAACAGCTGAAGAAACCCCCTACTCACGCAGTGATAAATTGAGAAGCCCCAATTCAAGTTGTGATCAATCCAATCTCCAATTGGAGGTCTGGTCATTGTAAAAAATGTAATTCATTGTTCATAAATTCTGGCAAGGTTAATGCACTTATTGTACATACTGTATTTATTGTAAACTGTGTAAATAGCATAAGACAATTGTATTTAGTATTAAGTTAGTTTACTATAAGTTCCAATGTTTATATTTTTAATTCTAGACCTTAGGATTAATATAGGCTGAAGATGCCCATAACTGGGGTGAAACATGTCCCTAACTGGTGTGTTTCATTCATGTAGAATTTAACCACTAAAAATATATATTTGTACTGAAAAGGTGGACACAATAATTTTAATCTTGAAAGAGTTTACTTAAAGGTCAATATGTCGGGAGTTGTCTCAAGAGAAAACCGCTGATAAACCTGTGACTGTAGGGGTTCTGGTGCCAGGTATAAGGCCTATTGTATTATGTTAACAGATTTATCCATTTCAATACCTTGCGTGTAATATAGTGTAGTTAAATATTTTCAATATCTGCGGATAACAATTCGCGGATGCAGATAACCATTCGCGGATGCGGATGAAGGAAGTGCGGATGCGAATGGTATTTTGTATATCCGCCCAGGGTTCTAGTTATAGTTAAGGTTATGATAGATTAGGACAGGACTGTGTGTGTTTTCACCTGTGGATTTAGTGTGAATAGGACTTTCACAATGAGGGAAATGTCACTGTCACAGTCGTCAGTAAGGTTACAGCTGACGGTCAGGGAAAAGTGGTAGGACATGCTCAACAAACCACCATTAAAGCATGGGAACAAGAGAGAGCCACAGACACTGTGCGAGATGGCCTGAAAATATCACTTGGCGATTCCATGAGCTCCAATTCCAATGATGAGAGAGGCAGTGATGTGGACATGGAAGCAACTGAATCTCTCCATTACTTTCCATTACAGTGGAACCTCGATTCTCCGTTTTCGAGGGACCACGAAAATAAAACGTACAACACGGGAAAACGGAAAATCCGGGATTAATGAAAACCATCAACAATTTGGCTAAACACCACAAAAATGAAATATGTATAATTATAATCTTATAAAAACTCCTAAACCAAACCAAACTACAGCCCCAATGGGGCTTTGCCTGACAAGCGACCGCTGCTCAGCCCAAAGGCCTGCAGATTATGAGGTGACGCATGGTCAGTGTGACAGATCCTCTCGGCCGATATTCCTGGCTCTCTAGATCGGGGTCTCTATCTCACCATTAGATAGCTCCTCAATTAAAGGTAATCATGTAGGCTGAGTGGACCTGGAACCAGCGACCCCTGGATGAGAGACAGGCGTGTTAGCCCGCAAAACCGCTACAAAATCTCGATAGGGCTACTTTATATTCAATTTTATAGGGGAATCTTCGTCAGTTTCCTGTGAAAACTTCTTTCAGTTCAGTAACTCTGATTAGCCAAACTCTTCGAAAAATCTAATAACGCCAAGCCAAACGACAATCGACCACAAGTAGTTTTTAATTCTCTCATCTAATAAAATAAAGCACATTAGATACAAAAGCGCCCAAGATAATGGCGAAACCCCTTCTTTTCTTAATCTTTCATTGTAATTTGGTCTCCGGTATACTGTTTGTAGTCAGTTCCTGGAAATCTTGTACCGCATAAATTAGGCCTACATCGACTTTTAAAGGTTATGTTGAAATCTAAAACATGGTTTTGAATGTAAGTATCGATTCTCAAAAGTTCTCGAATGCATTATATCAAATACCGTCTCTACTGTATTTGATTATATTCAATTCTGCCCGTCACTAATCCTATCAAACTGGAAAGAGGAAAAAAATATCACAAAACTTTGTGACCTTCAGGTCATCTGGAAAGCGCGCTCACTGCACGTCAGTACGAGGAGTTGGAAATGATACAAACCATTAATAAATGTAACGTGCACAAATAAAACGACTGCAGTTTTTGGCATTTTAACATGGAAACGTAAAATTCCCAGTCTTACATTAGGACCAAAACAGTAATAGGCAATCCGAAGGCCTCCCATGGCTTTCTTTTTTAATGTAAGGTGGTCTTGCTAACATAATCGTGTACGATAATATTAAAATACTACATTTGTGTTAAGGAGGAGTAGTTTCGATTCCTGCCTGAAAGCCCAGTTACTCTACAGCGTCCTGACGAAAATGCCGAAAACCTCTTCGGCAGTATGATCGAAAAAAAGTAAAATATAAACATCTAACCCTGGACATAATCTGGACGTTTTATAAGTGTGAACATTTGACTAAACTCGTTCAGTCTTCAAGCAGAGCTGTCGAAATGCGCCGTGTCTCCTTCCAATTGTTGTGGCCACTCTGTGCTTTATGATTTCCGAGATTCTCTAAATAATACCACCTGAATGCGATGCTAAGATGGTCCCTTATGCAAGTTCACCGCCAAGATCCATAAGTATGCCATAGCTGTCTTTTCGTGAGATACGGTTTATTAAAAACGATTGATCGAGGATTTAGTGTTGATGGCAATGAAATTTCTGGACGGTTGATCCGGGAAATCGTTTCTTCGAGGAACAGATAATGCAGGATTTTTACAACGTGATTTAATTACGATGCTCACGGGACCACGTAATTTGACGCATATTCCGGGAAAACGTAGTTTCCGGGAATGGATAATCGAGGTTCCACTGCACTTATATTGATCACTTAGGCTCCTTTTCTCCTTCTGTGTTTGTCACCATCTATGTTCATACTTGTCTTAGTCTCTTCCTTTATCCCCACTTCCAAGACTGACAATCTATCAAAATGGCCTCTGAATGAATGTTAATGCCCGCCCTCTAGATGAAGCTGGGAAGCAGAAACAGGCTTATAGGGAGCTGAGAAGAAACTTATATAGAAGAACTAGGATTATTAGGAGAGAACACGTCTACAGCTCCGTGCAAATTAATCAGAACATGACAATAACACACACATTTTATATATATTTTTTGCACTTTTTCATCTAATACATACTTTTATGCCCGGTTTCTGTAATGGCGAGATATCTGTCCGATACCTATTGATTTGTTACAGTTGTCGACTCGATAACTCTTTGCTGCGTTGCACAGCATAACAGCAGCGAAGTTACCAAAATGTCAACTATTGGCTCAATGATCAAGTTTCATAACTACTCACTAGATGTCACCCTTCACACTGCTTTGTTTTTGTCCATAAGATTTGTTTCCTAGACTGTCAGGCACAAGTAACACGTCGTATTTGAGTTTTTTCATGCAGTGAGAAATTGGTATTCTGACTAGTTCTTGCAGGCATGGGTGTCAGTTTCGTAGGCTGTAAGGACAGTCAAAAGAATTCGATATTGTTTGAGGATTTCTAATGAAATATGCACATCAGCAACACGTCACGCATGATCCAGTATGCACCGAGCCTAATAAATATATTGTACCTATCCCCTGTTATACCAAAATATAAACAATTGTTTGACCACAGTATAGCAATAAATATTGCGTACCATAATTAACTTGCATAAACTGTTAGTTTCTTGTAATGTAATATTGTTAACTAAAAACAATCCCATGATAAAAGTATATGTCCACTGTCAATGTAAGTAGACTTACAGCACTACCTACTCTAAATTTGTAATTATCTGTTATATTCAATTACCAGTACCACTGCTTTTATGGACACGAATGTAGTTACAGATACAAATATGATAAGACTCAGTAGTATAAAAGCATATCGTAATTAATATTTGATCGAGCGGGGACAATGGAAAGCTATTTTTCACAGGACGAAGAGTGTCACCTATAACCTCAAAGAAACGTATGATGGTATATTTATTTTGTATGAATATGTCTTTCAATTCATCCTAACTACACATCATAAGAACACTAGGCCGACGATGATAATCCTTGTCATTCTAGAACGTTAATCATATCTAGAACTTCTTCGACGAAAGATTTGAGAAAGCACAAAAACAATGTATTAGCTGGTGATATACAGTATGGTACTGCGGATGCGTCCACTAAGTTCATGAATAAATATCTCTTGATCAGGGCCACCAGAAGTCTACAAACAACATCAGAAACTTGCAGATTTATTCCCCTTCCTCTTAATTTGCAAGTTACATTTCTTTCGTCATCATCATCATCATCATCATCATCATCATGAACCAGCTCCAGTTTCCAGGGTCCAGTGAACGAGCGCTCTCCACTTATTTCTGTCAATGTAGGAGAGTCTTCTTCCATAACCCATTGCAAATCCAGACCTCGTCCAGCTAGATCATATCTAATCTGATCAATCTATCTCTTCTTTGCCCAACGTCTTGATCTTTTTACCTTTGAGTTCCTTCTCAAACCACACTCTTGTTATTTTCTTTGTAGGTCCACTCTTTGAGATGACCAAACTAATTCTGCCTGGCCTCAACACAGATCTCACTGAAGGGTTGTTTCACTTAGACAAGATGGTGTATCTCATGCTTTCTTATGTTTGTCTCTCCTTGATTACTGAATCATAGTTCTTAAGAACTTCATAACCACTGCTTGTAGTCTGCTGAGATTTCTGTTCATTCTGTAGGTTTGCTCTAGAGAGCAGGTACTAGAAGAAAGAAACACTTGTTACAATTAATTCGCACGGTACTGAATGTGAAGATAGGGGTGAATAAAGATTTGTTTTTGCTACTTGTTTAATGCCACACGAACACATTAAAGATTTTCGGGGACGGTACGTTGGGAAAGGGCTAGGATTGGGAAGATAGCGACCGTGGCCTTAATTACGGTACAACTCCAGCATTTGCCTGGTGTAAAAATGGGAAACCATTGAAAACCATCTTCTAGGCTGCCGACGGTGGGAATGAAACCCATTATCTCCCGAATGCAAGCTAACATCTGCGCGACCCTAACTGCACGGCCACTTGCTCAGTAGAGTGAATAAAGATGTGTAGATTAATCTTGTCTTCTTATGTTTACATATTTGTCCTAGGCTCTTCCCACATCGATCTGTCATTTGTGTCATTCATATCATACACATCATCATCTGTCTTGAGCACATAAACACTGAGAACATCAGACTCTTGAGATTCAAGACAGTGTGTTATTAATGTCCCCAGCTATTGCTGGTCTTGCATTAATGTGTCACTATAGTGTATTGAAACACATAAATGCCAATGTACCAGGATTCAAACAACCTGAAGAGAGGGAGTGAGAATCTGAATGATAACATTACTGAGCTGGTCAGTTCAAAAAAACTGGGTATCAGCACATAACGCTTTGGGGTCCAATTAATTTTCTGCCTGCTTCTTGCACAGGTCCAATTTAACAATAGTTAACTATGGGAAGGAAATATTCACATAAGTAAAATGCTGAGTTTTACATTAAAAACATAGATTGCAAATTTCTTAATTATCCATTATGTTAAAAAATTCTCAGCAATTTTTTGTGAAAATGTGGTTCTTCTGGAGTCATTTGTTTGGGCGCAGTCTTGGGTTCCCTGGACAGGTCTCACAAGAAAATGATGTCTCATTTCTGCCTCCTTTCACTTTCCTGGCGAAACACACGGCACAGTCCTTAGATTTTTTGGTCCACGACCGTCTATGATATTTAGCTTCCCATTCAGACAATACTTCAGGTCGCAGATGCTCCGTCAGCAGCACTTACGGGTATTTTGTTTTGTAACGTCCCTCATAATTCCCATGATAATGAGATCCCTGAAAGGCCTGGGACTCACTTCAGGCTTATTTTCTGCCTTTATCTGCATATGATAGAGTTGAAAACTGTTCACTAAAGCTACCGATTTCTTTCCTCTATTATGATGGGTGTATCCCATGTCTAGGTTGTGACAATACTTCGAAAAATCGCGGTCAACTTCAGTCATCACGCCCTACATCACTGTTTTCACCAATCTCTTCCACTTTAATTTTCTCCAACTCACTCGATTTTTTTCTCGTATTCGAGAACACGAATTTCACTTTCAGAATCTGTCAACAAATCAATGTCAATATCGCCACTACCACACAAACCACCACAAAAAATAAATCATCAGGTCTCATGCCGCAACTGCAGATGCCATGTTGATAAATATAACACAGCAACGACGAACTATCTCCAAAGAGAAAGCAACTCAGTTAAAACAAATTAACAGTAGATGGCAACACGGAACAGAGAAATATCCAGGCTAAATACTGCGTAAAACTCTGCGCCATTTTCACTCCAACATTCTGCATATATAACAAAGTTGTGTCAGACTAGGTCTGACATAGGACAGGAACAGAAAATTAACGATGTCGGACTGAGTCCGAAATTGGACCCCAAAGGAAGAAGGTACAGTTGATAGGAAGGGAGGAGATGCATGAAGACCAGGATGAGTATAACTGTACTAATATAAAACAGCTAACTGAATAGGGTATACAGGTAATACATACTTCTGACAGCTCTGGGAAGTCATTCTTCAGGCAGAAAGGGCACTGCCAGAGACCTGTCTCGTCATTACGGACTGGATTGGCTTGATCGAGCTGATCTCCTTGTGGTTTCCTGCGCGTGATACCTTAAATAGAAGAAAAGCGAAGGTTCATAATTCCATTGTAAGTTTGCATACTTCCTATACTAGTTATATACCAAAAACTAGATCAAATACTGCTTCAGTATTATCGTTATCTATATAACCTCACACTTAGGTTTTGGACAATGCAGGAAAGGACAAGGACTAGGAATGCAACGGTCATAGCCTCAAATAACGCCAGAACCAGCAAAGTCAAAACTCTCTTTTGGCAGCCATTTTGTAAAGAAATTACATGGTCAAATATTTAGTTGATTTTGAGTTTTTCATATATAATAATATGGCATCGTTATTCATCAGTGTACAGCTAGAAACTTCCTGATTACAAATATTGTATTTAAAGAATTATAAATTGAAAGAAGAAAGTATAAATCAAATCTGAAAAACAAAAAGAGTAAAAAGTCAAACTCAAATATAAATTCATGTTCCTTATTATACAAAACAACATGTGATAAAGTACGATACACTTTAAAGGAATTTGAACATTGCACATATATTTCTCAGGTATGTATTTTTCAATTTGCTTTGCACTACACGGACACATACAGAGGTTAAGGTGACAACAGGACAGGAAAGGGCTAAGAGTGGGAAGTGACCTAAGGCCTTAATTAAGGTGCAGCCCTAGCATTTGCCTAGTGTCAAAATAGGAAACCACAAAAAACCATCTTTAGAGCTGCCAAAAGAGGAGTTCGAACCCACATCTCCCAAACCGCGCAGCCACTTGCTTGGTTCTTTTAAAACTGTTGAAGACTGTCTACTGGACTCTACCATAAAAAGCTTTGTTTACATTTAAGACAGGACTTGTCCTTCACACACAGAGACCGAAGCTATGGATGAAAACCCAGTAATGAGCCTTCTTACACTTGTAGGAAGACGAAATATGGCACATCACACTATCTGTTAGCAGAAATTAGAAACAAAATGGAGATACTGAAACAAGTCAGTACACCAATGTTGCTGGTAAAGAGCAGGGTGAAGAGTTGATTCATCGACTGTTGCTAGTTCCTGGGATAAGATACTGTCCTAACATTTGCCTGGTGTGAAAACAGGAAAACCATGGAAAACCATCTTCATGACAGCTGAGGTGGTGGTGGTGGTGGTGGTGGTTATTATTTTAAGAGGAAGTAGAACTGTGTAACCATCCTCTATTAACACTAATCGGAGGGAAAATGGAAGAGGCGTGCCACTTCGAAAAATGAAAGGCAAGGACCACGAAGGGCATAAAAATGAAAAAAATTCCTGGGCCTTGCAAACCTGATACCATTGGGTTTAGAATAGAAAAAGAACTGACCAAGGGAGGTCAGATAGCACAGATGAAGGTGAGGCACCTAGTACGAGTAAGTGGATAATGATGATAATAATAATCATCATTTATTGGCTTTACGCCCACTAACTGCTTTCACGGTTTTCGGAACTGCTGAGGTGCTGGAATTTAGTCCTGCAGTTCTTTTACGTGCCGGTAAATCTGGGGACATGAGACTGCAGTATTTGATCACCTTCAAATATCAACGGACTGAGCCAGGATCGAACCTACCAAGTTGAGGTCAGAAAGCCAGCGCCTCAACCATCTGTTGTACAAAAATAATATGAGTCACCACCTTATCAATACACTAATTTATTTACTTCCAAACTGGTAAGTAAGGTCAAGACCGGTTTCGACCCCTAAGGGATCATCTTCAGTTGACATACACAAAAATATCTACAAAAACATCACATATAATGATTAATGTTTAAGTTAAATTCAATTGTCATTAGAATGTTGGTAGGTACATCTTAGTTTGGAAATATGTGTTATATGAGATTTATGGGCCTACTCTATTTGAGCTGTTATGTATATAGGTCCTATGTTCCCCTGCATACAGTGTCAAAAGTATTGCATTGAATATAATTCATCAATTTGACAAAATGCTAGTGAATTGATTACTAAGATAGTAAAGTATGTACATTTTCTGGGAGGTACATGGTGTTCTACGTGTTATCACTTTACATTTACATTACACAATATGAAGTAAAATTATTTTTGCATTTGTACACATTGACAATATTAAGTCCAATGTAGGGTCTTCCAGATGTAATACTGGACTGTCAGTATCCTAATTACATTTCATGTAGTGGTTTATAAGGTTTTCTTGTTCACTTTTACAGTTCAGTCAAATGAAAAATGTAGAAGGACCTTGTTGATTTGGATTCTTATGACTAAAGTATTGGTATATAGTACCTTGTTGACATGGATCCTTAATACTAAAATACAAGTTTGTAGCACCTTCTATTCTTGTTTTATGTCTTAAAATAGAGTTGTACCTTGACACTGTTTGTTTTGTTAAGTGCAGGCATGTAAAAATCTTGTTAAAATGAACCCTTAGGACTAAAATACTGGTATGAGATACCTGTTAAAATACTTTACATTAAAAGTACTAATATGTGGTGCTATATGCACATTCTTCAGACGTAAAATGGGGTTAACATAGTTTGAAACAGTACTATGGGTTGTTATGATTAGTTGTTATAGTTAAAATATAATTGGTCCATTAGAAATATATGAATGTTTACACAAATAGGACCGAATACATATTTGTACTGTGTGCTTAACGAGTCAACCATCTGAGCCATTCAACCTGGCTATCTACCTGTATTTTTTAAAAAATTAAATCGTATCTTTTTCAGGTACAAATTCTGTTATATGTTTTCTTTTTCAGATATTTTCTAAATGTATTTTATTCTAAAATAGTTTCGACAGACTGAAGAACCTCACAATTAGAAACTTCTGTTATATATCATACCCGTTATGTTCAAACACTAAGAATCAGAGACTGAAAAATGAAAATCCACAGCCTGTTTCCAGTCATTCGATTGGGTTAGGAATGGAATGAATGAAGCCCCATCTAGCAGTGGGGATAGGAATTGTGCCGACTGTTGCACTCCTCGGGGCAATGATTAATGAATGACAGATGAAATGAAATGATACTGGAGAGTGTTGCTGGAATGAAACATGACAGGGAAAACTGGAGTACCCTGAGAAAAACCTGTCCCGCCTCCCCCTTTGTTCAGCACAAATCTCACATGGAGAGACCGGGATTTGAACCACGGAAGCCAGCGGTGACAGGCCGGCGCGCTGCCGCCTGAGCCACGGAGGCTAGACTAAGAATCAGAGACTCTGATAATGAAATAGTGCAGGCAAGTGAAATGAAATTCTTCAGTAGCAGAATAAGAGCTACAAGAAGAAAGGAGAAGGTGCAGGGAGTACTGAAAGAGGAACCCCTGCCAGAGAGAAATGTTCACTTCAGCATTACAGGCAGGTCAAACAAATGGAGGACTCAAGGATACCCAGAAGAATGCATGAGGTAAAAGTGGATGGCGAGAGGCTGAGAGAAGATGGATGGCTGATGAGAGAAGCAATGAGTTCAGAAGAGAAAAGAGAAGACTGGAAGTGTCCACTGAGAGCAGATAGAATGACAAGAAATGTGGAGAGGCTTGTATTTCAAACAGACCTATGTAACAAGTGGCAAGAAACAGTTTATTAAGTATAAAATTGGCTATAGATGTGATGTTTATCATAAACCACGTACACATTGCAAAAGTCAAATTATGCTCAGGTAAGAAAGCTAGTGTAATGATCATTGCTAATAAACGAAGAAACAAATATATGTCTGGGAAACAGACAGAGAACAGCAACTTACCATGGGCTCAAAATTTTCGACTGCAACCTTTGTCAGTGGAGGATGGAATAATAACGGTCACTGTTGGCAATTAGACGCTATGAGAGGTGTGGGGAGTGGGGAGACAGACAGACAGACAGACAAGAGAATAGAAAAAAGGAGCAGTTATCTAATGTTAAGGAACCTCTGAGAGTGAGAGGTGAGAGGAAGTAGGGCAGGTAAAATGTTTGAGGACTTTTAACTGTGAAACATTCATCGAACATGGTTTGCTGGTGCCTGGTGTAAATGGGGACAGGAAAATCTACATTGGGGATTTTGCAGGTACTGCGGTGGCTGTATATATGTTTAGCTAGTATATTGCTAGTTAAGCCAATGTAGCAAGCTGGACAGAGTTTCCACTGAAGCTAGTAGATAATGTTGGATGAAGTGCAGTCATGAATACCTTGTATGGGGTAAGACTTGCTGATGTTGCTACTACTAAGTTATGCTTGGCAGGTTTTAAGCGACTGTGTTCACAGGGAAGAGAGAAGTGGATGGAGGTTGGTATGGTTCATAATGAGTGAGAATATTTTTGAGGTTTGGTGGGCACCTGAAAATGACTGTGGAGCTTCTTGCAAGAAGATCCCAGGTGTGGGGTGACGATGGGAGAAGATAGAATGTTTGTTTTACTTCCCACCCTCTCGCCTCTAGAGATTCTGAAGTGGGACAAGCTCAGGTCCAGGAAAGCACCCGGCCTTAACATTATATAACCGCTCCTTCTTTTCCATTTTTTTGTCTGTTTGTACCCCCCACCCCCACTTGCCAACAATGACCATCATTCCATCCAACACAGACAAAGGCTGCAGTAAAAAATGTTGGACCTATGTTTTTCTTTTATGTGTACTCTATGTATACAATTTTAAGTCCCTGCTCACCATCTCTTTCCCAGACATATGTACATATAATTAATTAAATTTTATTTATTTATCAGCAATGATCATTATGGTACTGATAGCAAACAAACAATCTCACGTGCAAATCAAATGAAAAACACAGTGTAAAACAGCAAATTCTGCAACGGATTGCCCATGAACTGCCATCTACATTTACCAAAATGCTTTTTTTCTTTTTTTCTTTTTTTTTTTCCTTTGCTATTTGCTTTACGTCGCACCGACACATATAAGTCTTATGGCCGTGGCCTTAATTAAGGTACAGCCCCAGCATTTGCCTAGTGTGAAAATGGGAAACCACGGAAAACCATCTTCAGGGCTGCCAACAGTGGGGCTCGAACCCACTATCTCCCAATTACTGGATACTGGCCTCACTTCCCAAGATGCAGGGTACAAGCAACTACTTGCTAGTACATATAGCAACTGAACATTTTAAAATTTTCTTCTTTCTCAAAATTCATTCACATTACATGTTAGAAATATTCCACTCATTAAATTTTGATGACTTAGATAGGAATGAAATTAACTGATACAAATGAATTAATGGGGCATATTTAATAACAAGATGCAAAGTGTAAAGCATACTCACCAATTACAGTGGCCAACACCATCTTCCCAATGTAGAAAGTCTCAGGATTTTCTTTCGTGAGCATGTCAAAGAGCTCCTCAGGGTTAGGTGATGTATAAGGGCTACGAAGATCTTTGTACCGATGGTTCAACTCAGCACGAATATCATACAAAGTGATGCTCTTGTTACCAAATCCCTGCCTCTCAAGTTCCTCAGCAAAAGCATCCAAATCCAAGTCCTTCAGTCTTTCTGGAGCTTCTAGAATCTCCTCTAAGGCACCTGCCGGATTAGCATCCTCATCGTCATACTCCAGAGCATCCACAGCCATCTTGCGTGCCCACTCGTACGTCTCCGGGTGCACTCTCGAACCGTCAAGTACTTCCACATAAGCCTCGGTACTGTCTCCCAAAGAGTTGGTGTCGATCTTGATAAAGCCCGCACAGTTGATGAACACTTTAGGACCCATGTGGCACGCAGTGACAAGCTGGGTCCTGTTCTCCAGCCGCTGATTGTTCTGCTTTAGAGCCTTCAAGAGGGCTGCTGCCTTCCTTGGACCAAGACCACACACAAACTGTACCAGGTTCGAGGTATACGCCTGCTGCACGGCCAGGTTGATGTCCACTCCGACTTCATTAGTCCGGTTCACAAACTCCAGATACAACGCCTCCAACAGCTCCTCACGTGGAAGTTGCTCCTATTTCATTGACAAAACATAGGCAACTTATTTGAGACTGGTCCAGAGATCACAAGATTTTATTTCGACACATTTGGTCTGTTACACAGGTCAGAAGGAAAAAAAAAAAAAAAAAAAAAAAGACAGAAGAGAATCATAGTGAAGATGTGTTACTATAAGTATAGGAAAGTAACAAACAGTGTCAAATCAAGTCAGAAAGAGAGAGGGGAATATGAAAGGAACACAATATTTCTGTTGCTCCCCCCTCCCACACAGATCTGCCATTGTGTTTGTCCTGTTATATGTGTTCCTTTCTTATTTCTCTCTCTGAAACTTTTGAACATAAAACTACAGAGGGTACAAAACGCATGGGTTCATTACGTGACAAATTCCAGGCGTAATTAACATGTAACATCCTATTACATACAGTTGCAATGGTTGAAACTCCATGAACTCGTGATATCTCGGTGGCTATTGCTACGCATAAAATTCTCTAACTGAAGACCCCATCCTACCTTTATAATGCATTGGCACGTGTGGCCTTCGAAGAGGCTTGGTGCAGGTCTTTCGAGCTGACGCCGTAAGGGCGACATTAAATCTATGGAGTTAGTACATAACAGAGATAATAGGTTTACAAAAATCTACCCTTCAAATTTCCCTACATTGTACCACTAAATTTAACAAACTCTCTGTTTGCACTGAATCGCGTATCTTTAACGTCCTTAGTCTTCACCATTTCGTAAATAACACTAACTTTACTCAACTAAAGCCGTCCTTAACATCTATCTTCTTGGAGGAGTGTGCAAGAGGCTGAGATCATGCATTCTTGTGTCTAACAATCAGAAAAAAGTATATTAGAGAATTGTTTTACTTTCTGCTTTTGGTTTAGATTGATTAGATTCTTGCAATCTAAAATTATAAATGTACTGTATGTTTTAATTTTACAGGATTTGGTATATGCATTTTAATTCATTTTTAAGTTTAATGTCTAATTTAATATTTTAAAATTATTAAATTTAGTTAGCGAGTTCATAAACCTGTATATTATTAGATGAAGACACCATATAAAGGGGCTTTTCAGCCTCAGTACATGTATATTATCAATAAATTCAATTCAGTTCTCTATGAGGTATCTCTGAATCCCTACTTAATATACAATAAATAATGGTTACTTAAAATCAACTGTAGATATCAAACATAAACCTATTCATGGCTACAAACTGTAACAAATGTAAGTTTAATTTTAGTTTTCTCTTTAATGTTACATTTTAAACTGTTTAGTAAGACGTGTATCATTGCATTTCCTGAATGGAACAGCCTCACTTTTTCTGAAAGTAAAAATAATAATATATTATATAATGATAATTTTAAAATACTATCATTATTATTAATATTATATGGCCTCAACTACCATGTGTTAATGCCATCCAGGCTGTCAGTTTCACTATCAGACGGCAGAGAAACTAGACCTCAGTTAAGTAACCAAATCTGTCACTGGAGATCTTTTACGCACAGGCATGTGGCATGGAGTGCTGAACGGACCTTTCCTCGCCCTTCAAAAATCCAACTCCCTCTGCCAGGTTTTGAACTTGAAATCTTGGAAAATGAAAAACAACTCTATAACGGATCCACAGAGAGCTTATAATTATAATGTACATCTTCAACACTCCAAGGTTTCTTCAAAGCTGCTAAGAAAACAAGTGAACTCTCCTGATGCATTTTTCTCCAAAGTTCCTTTTTCTTTCTTTTTTGCTTTATGTCGCACCGACACAGATAGGTCTTATGGCGACGACAAAATTAATTTTATAATGTCATCATTCAAAAAGCGATGTCTGTACAACAGTCATGAACTTTCAAGCGCTCAGCAATTAATATATTCCCAGAGTGATAAGCAATCAGTCAGTCTGCTTCTGAAAAGACTTAAGCAGCACCAGAAACTCTTATTTACACCTATTATTATTATTGACCCATTCAAACACTGCCAACATCTGCATTTAACTGCTAACTTCCTTAGATACACCTGCCAAGTAATGTTCCATTTACTATGGAACCATTGCTTCTAATATAAGAGACAGATAAGGGTCAGTAGACTGGGCACGAGTCACACATTCCTGACCAAGCTGAAACTGATGACGACTTCTATGGCCTTAGGGCCAATGACTTGGATGTTTGGCACATTTATTATAGGGTTTCACAGTCACCATCCACATTCATGTTCTACGAGAGATGAACCATGTCATCTTTTCACCAAGGCAGTATTAACCGTGCAATGACTGTCTAGGTCAGAATTTACCACAAGACTGCTTGCTATACATGCCTAAGATCTTTACACCACACTTACTTGTAGTGGATGGTATCTGAGACACAATATTTCTTCATCTGTTGTACAAAGCTGTGAGAATTCTATGAGAGGATCCTGCATTCTCCTTGCTATAGAAATGGCTTGACGCAACAAGTGAGGGTAATCACGGAAATCATTCTGCAAAAGACAACAGAGCAATACATTAGTAATAGTTAGTACAGTAATGTTAAATTCAAACACAATGTCTCTGTGAAATTTTAGAATAAAAATTATGTAAGTATAACAGAAAACTATAGAAAATTGTAGGATATTTTCAAACAAGAGAGTTCAAACAGGCATGGACATTAGAATTACCATACAATGTTTTATTTTTAAGTTTTATATCTATCAGAGAGCTTTCTAGGATGGAACGATAGTTTTTTGATGGGTATAAGATGTCCCTTTTCCAAGTTGCTGATAACCTTACGTCTCTACAAATGTTAGTATGTTATCTGACTGATGAATACAAGGCATTTAAATTAAAACACTGCCATCTACAGAGACCTATACAGTTTACTGAGGTACTGAATCAGTAGTAGTAGTAGTAGTAATGTTATTTGCTTTACGTCCCACTAACTACCTTTACGGTCTTTGGAGACGCCGAGGTGCCAGAATTTAGTCCCGCAGGAGTTCTTTTGCGTGCCAGTAAATCTACCGACACGAGGCTGTCGTATTTGAGCACTTTCAAATACCACCGGACTGAGCCAGGATCGAACCTGCCAAGTTGGGGTTAGAAGGCCAGCGCCTTAACCGTCTGAGCCACTCAGCCCGGCTGTAGTAGTAGTAGTAGTAGTAGTAGTAGTAGTAGTAGTAGTAGTAGTAGTAGTAGTTTCTGGAACAGTCTGCACCCAAAGGCAACTCACTATGTCTACCAGGAGCAGTCCACTCACAAAGTGGTCTCTGTGTATGGCAGCATTTTAATTTGAAAGCTCTGTGTTCTATAATCTACATCCTAGAACGTCCAATGACCTGAAGATCATAATTATGAATCTAAATTCTTGTTTTTTATTGCTGCTGTTGTACACTTGTACGTGGATTGGGAATATTGCTCCCCAGTCCTTCACTATACTCCCCCTCCCCTCCCAATCAGGTGACTGGAGATAAAATTGTGGCTCATCAGTGATTAACACCACTAAAGAGCGGTCCACAGTCCAAATCCAGTATCTGATGTGCAAATTCTAATAACACTGCTCGGTGCTGGGGAGTACGTTGTACATTAGTCACGGGTCTTCCTGACCTTAAATTGGCTTCCAGAACTTTTTGTTTTACAAGCCCTCCTATTTACGACATTTATTACTGCTTTGAGACAGTTTTAAGCCTTAACCACTGAAGGTCCAGGAACCTGTCATCTCTGACAGTTGCAGACCTCCAATGGCCTCATCTATATAGTCTCTGATAGTTACCGAGTTCATGGAATTGTCTCAGAGCATACTGGACATTTTCGAATGATGCAATAATCACATGAGCAGCATAACAAATGCTTTCTCTATTCTCAATTAATGATATAGTTCTTGTAGCATCTTTCCAATTAAGAGGCATCTCTACTCAACAAATGTGAATGAAAACTGAAGAAATTCTGTTATCTATGAGATAATTTGTACTATTTATTAATAATCCACAAATAGCTTCTGCTCCGGTATCACAAAGGCTTTTAAAACTTAGGAAGTGATATTGCCTGTGGGTGGAATAAAATCAGCACCAAGAGGCTCATGGAGTGGCATTTATAATTTATGAAGGAAATACCAATGAAGTGTACAATATTGGCTTTATGTCGTACCGACAAAGATACGTCTTATGGGATAGGAAAGGACTAGGAGCGGGAATGAAGCGGCTGTGGTCTTAATTAAGGTACAGCCCCAGCATTTGTGTGGTTTGAAAATTATAAACCACAGAAAACCAGCTTCAGGGCTGCCAACAGTGGGGTTCAAACCCACAATTTCCTGGATGCAAGCTTACACCAGCACGCCCTGACCACGCGGACAACTTGCCCAGTTCAATGAAGTGTAAAGAGGTGATGTATAAGATGAGAATAAAACCCAGGTCAGTGAAATGAAATTTTTTAGTATGATAGGAAAGACAAGAAAGGACAGAATAAGAAATTAGGCTGTTAGGGAGGAAATCGGAGTGGAGAAGCTTTTCGACAGAATAGAGAGGGATAAATTTAGATGGTTTGGACATGTTAAGAGGATGGAAGAGGGAAGAATGCAGAAGCAAGGGACCAAGACTAGCGTGGTTGAAAACTGTCAAGAATAGTATAATTAGAAGAAATGTGGATGGGAACACAGTTAACAATGGTGGTTGGACAGAGGAAGATAGAAAAATGCCACAAATATCAAAACATGCTAGATAAGGGAAATGGATGACTGTGATCTCAAACTGTTGAATATATGTTTCTTAGTACATAAAAACTCAATAAACAAACTACCTGTGTATGTTGGGGTTTATTTTTTTCTGATTCAATTTTTAGGAACTGATTCACTGTTTCTGCCTGTCAGTGTACTTGATTTCGCTGGTCACCTATTTCCATTTCTTATCCAAGTAATTTTACAAATACTGTTTGATTCTCATATTGTATAGTGTTCAATTTCAAGAATAAAAAAAATATTAATTATTAAAAATTAGCAAAGTATTTCACTGCAGCTTCTTTAAAAGTAGCCATCAAAACATGATGGGCAAAAAGGAAGGGACAGAAGCAGCTGTATCAATTGCAATAATAATAATTATAACTATTAAACGCACAATCAACCAAACTTACCTCTCCTTTGATAGAGTTGGAGTAGATCTTGGCAAGTTCATTGTCGCAGATTTCTACAGCTATGGAAGGGAACTGCTCATCTTCCACCAGGTTTGCCACAGTCTCCTTCATATCAGCAGCAACCATCATAGCCTCCCGAGATTCTCCTCCAACACAAATTACGTGAGGCTTCTTCGAGGCTATGAAGTTGCGTAGGGCCAGCAAGTCAGCTTCCTGAAGTTAAAATCACATATTCAGTAATCAAGTAAGACAAAAGGGCATGTAAAAAAGAAATAAGTAATTACATTATTCATCTATATATATCTATATATTATAAAACTGGATGGTGGTATGTTTGAAGCTAATAGACTCAAAAACTACTGGACCGATTTCGCTGATATTTTCACAGTTTGTTCTTATTACATCTAAGAGGGATTATGAAGTGGTTTGAACAAAATCTGATTGGTAGTTCGGCACTAAGGGGTGAAAAATAAAATAGGGGAAGATAAGCAAACCGCAAGACAAGTCCAATCAGTGGGTTGCCTACCCAACAGTATGTGAAGATTATGATATGTTCCTTAAAACTTATTTCTGCTTTTATCTTCTATGTAATTATATAAAAATAAAAAGTCCAAGCTCTGTCCCCATGGCACAGGGGGTGAGAACGTGAGAAAATGTCGCAAATTAGAGTGATTAGGGTGAATGTGTGTATGTTCCAGCATAGCTCTCAACCAAATTTGATACTCATATAACTTACTATCTGGAAAAATTACTGTAGGGGCAAGAAACCCTTAGCACCCCTAAAGGAAGGGGGTGAAACTTAAAAATACAAAAATGACAATATTAGTGACGAATTCATAGTCTTTGAGGTAGCTGAGATGAACTGTGACACTCTGAATGCCGTTTAAGTCAAAGTTCGTTCCCAATCGGTATGGTAAACATATTATGACTTACTGTTTGGGAAACTGTAGGGTAAGACACACATACGGGCGGGATCGTATAGTACATAAAATGACTGTCATGACTGATGGACTGATTCATCACTGCCGAACCAAAACTACTGGACATAAAGAAATGAAATTTTGGATTGTTTCCGGAAATTCCTTTTAAGGGGGGTGCAGTGAAAAGAGGTTAAAAAGAGGTTGAATACTTTTTACGAGGATACTTATATCTTAAAAACTGAAGATGTTACAGATGTTAAAATTTGTGTTTGGAATCTTCTTTAAAAATAAACACAGTTTTTATTTTTGGAAAATCCAGTTTAATAGGGGTGAACGGCATTGACAAAGGGGGTGAGTATTTTTTAAAGACTATATATATCTACAGTATTTCTCAGAAAGGTAACATTCTACACACGTGAAAATTGGTATTTGGAATGTCCTGTGAAAGTAAAGAAACACAGGTAATTTGTTTTCGGAAAATCCGCTTAAAGGGAACTGAAAAAGGGGATGAATTTTTTAAATTGAGCGAATCAATAGCATATATCAACACTTAACATGTTACAGACGTGAAAATTGGTATTTTTAATCTCTTTTAAAAATAGAGAACCACATATTTTTTGTTTCCGGAAAAAAAATTTAAGAAAGGGGGTAAAAAGGACTGCTAAGGGAGTGGAATTCTCTCAAAAATTGAAGATCTTACAAACGTGAAAATTGGAGTCTCCTTTAAAACTAAAGAATAGAAATTTTTTGTTTTTCGGAAAATCCACATAAGGGGATGAAAGAATTGAAAAATTAGTTGAATTCTTTGTATAAGGATACTTATATTTCAAAAATTAAAGGTGTTGCAGACGTGAAAATTGGTACTTGGAATCTCCTTTAGAAATAAAGAAACACGATTCCTTTGTTTTCGGAAAATCCACATAGGGAGGAATAACTGAGACATTAGTTGAATTATTTTTTACGAGGATACTTGCATCTCAAAAACTGAACATGTTATAAACGTGAAAATTGGTATTTGGAATCCCCTTTAAAAATAAAGATTCCCCCCCCCGTAAAATCTACTTAGGTGGATTCGGGGTAGGATTGATAAAGGGGTTGAATTATTTTTATGGGGATACTTATATCTCAGAAACGGAAGATGTTACTGACGTGGAAATAGGTATTTGGAATCTCCTTTAAAAATAAACACTTTTTTTTTTCTTCGACTTGAGAGAAGAATATTTCTCACACCTACAGTTCTAAGTCGCATCTTAGAACCCAAAAGGCAATAGAACAAATGTGGTTTACAAAGACTTTCTGGGGTAAATGAAACTCAATTCCTCGGTGAGTTTTTATACTTTAGGGATTTTCAGATAATGTCTTAGTACAGTACCGAGGAATGATTACTTTTATCAGATGATGAAATCCACGCGAGCGAAGCCACAGGTAACTGCTAGTATCATATAAAATTGGATGTTGGTATGTTTGAGATTAATAGACTCAAAAACAACCGGACCAATTTCTTTGAAAATTTCACAATTTGTTGTTATTACATAGGAAAGGGTTTATGAAGTGGTTTGAACGAAATCAGATAGGTAGTTTTATTATTATGAGTAATTTTATGTAATTTTATTAAATTGCAAAACTGCAAAACTTGACGGACAGATCACTGCTAAGCGACAGCAGCTTACACTGTATCGCTATAGTCCGGTAATAAATGCTGTATATAGGAGGATGGGAACACGCCACCATGTTTTATAAAGTACCTTTCTCGATAGTAGGTTCATTCTTATGCCTTTTATTTGGAAACAGCAATCCAACATGCTGTGATTGAGATGTACTTTCATGTCAAAGGAACAACTTTGATAGGTCTGCCCAGTTTGAAGAATGTAGGTGCGTATTAGATGTGCAAAATATTTAGGGAACTGTGAAAACTATAGAATATCAACAGTTGAATGACACAAGTTATCACCCACTCCTAACAAAGAGCAACTGGGGTTTCCCAACGAGCAAAGCCGAGTCTATGTAATCTATCTATAGGTCTAAATATAGAGACGTCATTGTATATATTACATCTCCTAAACCACCAGAGCGATTTCAAACAAACTTGGTACACTTGTGACTTAGTATCAGAACACAACCCTCGTGGGGGCAAAGACACCACAACACCCTTAAAGGCGAGGGGGCTGAGTTATAAAAATAATCTAAAATAGTGTTGAATCCATAGTTTTTGGAGTCGCTGATATGAATAGTGACATTCCAGATTTTTTAAAGTCCAAATTCAACCCCCTTTGGGTAAGGGGGAAGGGCGAGTGATACATAAAAATAATTGAAAATAGTCCCAAATCCATAGTTTTTGGGGTTGCTGAAATGAATAGTGACAATCCGGATATTTCATAAGTCCAAGTTCAGTCCCCTTTGTGGAAAGGGGTGAGGGGAGAGAGTGAGATAGAAAAATAATTGAAAATAACGTTGAATCCATAGTTTTCGGGGTTGCTAAGATGAATACTGACAGTCCAGTTTTTAAAAAAGTACAAGTTCAGCATCCTCAGGGTTGGAGTGAGGGGAGAGTGAGGTATAAAAATAATCTACAATAGTGTCGAATTGAAAGTTTTAGGGGTCACGGGGATGAACAGCGACACTCCAGATTTTCTTTTAAGTCCAAGTGTAGCTCTTTTTTTTTTTTTTTTTTTTTTTCTATTTGCTTTACGTCGCACTGACACAGATAGGTCTTATGGCGACGATGGGATAGGAAAGGCCTAGGAGTTGGAAGAAAGCGGCCGTGGCCTTAATTATGGTACAGCCCCAGCATTTGCCTGGTGTGAAAATGGGAAACCAAGGAAAACCATCTTCAAGGCTGCCGACAGTGGGACTCGAACCCACTATCTCCCGATTGTAGCACTCTTTGGCACAGGGGTGAGAAAGGGAAAATAAATGAGCAAAATGGCCAAGATAATGGAAGTATGTGTGTATTTCCAGCACAGCTGTCAACTAAATTCAGTACAAATATTATTACTATCTGTGAAAAATACTGTTGGGGCAAGACACCCCTAGAACCCCCAGGGGAGGAAGTGAAATATAGATATAACTAAAAAGGATCATAATTAGTCTCGAACCATAATTTTCAGGACTACAGGAGCGATTTCTTTCAAACCTGGTACACATGACTTACTATCAGGAGACTAACCGTGTGGGGATAAGACACCTTCCTAAATTTAGGGTGTGGGATTATTCGGTGGCGGGTATTATTCGCGTAAATACGGGTATTTACGCGAATAATACCCGCGCATTTTAAAAAAAATTTGAGGCATGAAATTGGGATGCGGTTTTTTGCATCAAAGTTGGCATTTCTTTTTTTCAAAATAAGCCTACCTAAAGTTAGGGTGCAGGGATTATTCGCGTAAATACGGTATGTTCTAAAACAATGGGTGCTGAGTCAGTATTTTCCCACGAGGTCATTGAGCCCTAGTAAATTATAAAAGGAATACCCAGATGTACAGGTCGCCCATGGACATCAACTAAAAAAGGCCCGCACCAGGCCTGTCCAGACACCACACGACTTCACATCACAAGAGGAATGATTTACCATAGTAGACCTGCTTTGTGAAAACATATGACGATGGAACAAAGGAAACTAACCATTTACAAATAGTTTCTAGTAATTATTAAAGTTTCAATAAATCATCCACAAACAGTTCCCATAATAACAAAATATGACATTGAAAAGAATCTCAGGGAAAATCTGCAATACGGTACTAGGAAAACTACTCTTTTTCTGAAAAATCTTCAGATTTTATGCTGTAGAACGAGGAGTTGCTCACTGAAATATGTTTTCTATCTCTCACAATTTTCATTCATTGAAAATGGTTTAACAAATATAACCTATCTGAAATAAAAGTAATTATCCAGACTAAACACATGGGAGACTACCATATTTGAATATGCTACCCTCAAGAAATTGCAGGATTTTAATGATGTCTGAAATCTTTTCGAGGCTAGGGAAAGCAATGATTGTAAAAACTTTTGGAATATTTAGGAAGATGATACTTTCCTCTACACAAAAATGTTAATTATCATAATTATACAGAAATTTATTTTATATAAATTTAGGAAGGTAAAAAGTTCTGTGCAGTGAGTAAATGTAACAAAAAAACACCCTATAGTACATCTACTCCATACAGATTCTCACATATGGTTTAGAGGAATGTACTCTACTAAACTATGACTACAGCAATGAGAACCATTAGAGCTATGAATCAAACTACTCGAAAGGACAAAATCAGGAATGAAGTAAACAGAAAGGTAGCTGGCACTGAGGTCCCTACTACAAGTATAATAAAGAAGCCTGGACTTCAGTGCTGTGGGCACATTATGAAAATGAAGAGCGAGAGATCTGCCAGACAATACTTCGACCTTACTGTACAAGGAAAGAAACCAAGAGGAAGGCCAAGGAAATGCTGGATACACACAATGGAGGAAACAGGTCTCAAATGGGAAGATGTCAGGGAACACAAGATGTATGCAGGCAGGAAGAAGTGGCGAGCGCTTGTACACCACACCCAGGAAAATGGAGTTGGAAAACAATAACAGTATTCTCCCCAGAAAGTTTTGTCAGCTGGGTAGCAGCAATGAGTAGCTGGGCAGGGAATACTACGTAAAAAATGAATATGATTGCAGTTCCATGCCCAGTTACTTGTCATTGGACATTAGTTTTTATGCATGTCGTCATACACAACGGATCGACAGTGCTCGTGACATCGGTACAGAACCCGATACTGTCGCTATAAGAAAGCAGAAATGAATTTAGACGATAAACAGAAGTAAGCCCGCTCTCACCCATTTGACGATGGATCCAGTAAACGCGCAGACATTGTTGCGATTGACAGGGAGAGAAACATCGGCGTTGTTATTGATCCAACAATAAGGTTTGAGAGTAACAGTTCACAGGCCAAAGAAGTTGATTCTGAAAAGAGACACTACCAATCCTGTTTTAAGTACTTAGAAGAAAATTATCACATACCCGCCAGTCGCTGAGAAGTGATTGGGTTACTCTTCGGTGTGCAGAGATCTGTCCCAAAATTTTCAATGAATTTCTTCCTTCATTTTAGTATTCCCCTTTCGTATCTAAAAGATATTTGTTTAGATGTTTTACAAGATTCATTGGCAATGGTAAATCATAATTTGTACGGTATGTGTAAAGAAAAGTAAAGTTTTCCTGATTGGGGATAGCTGTAGGGCTACAACAGGGGAAATTCAAAATTTAAAAAATATATATATAAGCTCATTCTATCCTAAGATAAATAGTGCGAAAATTATTATTTATCTGATGCTGTTACCGCACGGTACCCCTTGTTCTAGGGTAGCTACAGAGATGCCAACTTTCAAGAAAGGCCATTCGTAATGCAGCCGTTACGGCACGGAGGAGAAGGGTGGGGGGGAGGCGGCCGTAGAATTTTTTTTCCCGAGATCTTACTATAGAGTATATTAATATATTATTTTGGGTCCAGCTTTTCAATGCAAAATGTAAATAGTAAATAGCTTAAATTACATAGTTTCGACCTAGTAATAGGTCATCATCAGCCTGAAGTAAATTAAAGCGTAAATATCGAAGAAAAATAAACAATGTAAACACAAGTACAGTCTTTTTAAAGGTACATACCATGTGGGATATCGAGTAGCAATATATTAAAAATAATAACTCTTCCAATTGACAAAGCACTGAGCGGAAGTTATGTTGTTTAATTATGAATAAAGTTCAGTGCGCCGTATAGCATTAAAAGTCCAGTGTGCACTAAAAGATGTTATAAAGAAGAATTATCAATTGAATGGTGGCTTCTTGAGTTTGCTGTTGTATATTCGAAGAAGTTACGTCATTTTTTAAGGTATTCATAGACGTCAAAACACATGGATGTTGGAAAGGCTCTTCAGTTTTTTGGAACTAGGTAATTGTTGCGTGTGGAGGCTTAGGAGTCCAGAGAAGCGCTATATTATGTTAAAAAATAGAGATCCATAAAAAAGGTCCCGTGCGTCGTATAAAAATGACAAGTTGTGAAAGTGGAAATCGTAAAAGGTTGGTTTTCAAGCGATGATGTTGTTCATTCAGAGATCAATTGAAATTAAAGTACTCTAACATTGTCTTCTCAAGATGTTCATAAACTAGAAATAATTGTCGATGCGAAGTAAGATGCTAGAAGAAAGCTCTTCTGCTTCTGGAATCGTGAAGGACGATGGATGTTTCACAAAGCGGAATAACATATATGGAATTAAATAAAGGTGGATATAAATTCGCAGTTCAATGCGGACCATAAAATTGATTCTGAATAAATGGCAGTAGGAAATAAATAAATTTGGTCAGGTGGAAGAAAATGTTTAAATAAAATATGTCATAAGGGAATTTACGCGTGTTGTGATAAGCTGAAGCGAGAAATGGTGGTAGGTAAGGTTCAAAGGAAATCTTGAGGAGGTGAAGGGAGAAAAATAAAGGAAGGAGAAGAAAAGGATATTTTTTTTTAAGGTGGGGCTGAGGAATGTGGGAATATGGAAGAATGATTAAGAAAAGTACTATAAATAGAATGAAAAATCGGACCTTTAATATAAGGTCACTAACGTTTTTAAAAAACATGATGTTAAAATCTCCTTCAGAACCAACAATAATAACACTGAAGTCTTACACAACTCATCATCTGTTAATAGAACTGATCTTTTTTTCAAAATCTGGTGTATATAGGGTCAAATGCAACAGCTGCAATTCTTCTTATATTGGACAAACAGGAAGAAGCTTTAAAATACGATATTTGGAACATGTCAATGCCCATAAACACAAATTTTCTGCAGTTGGTCAACACATGAATGATTATAACCATAAATTTACTGACATTAAACAAGATATGGTAATTCTCAAAATTATGAATAAAGGACCCCTCCTTAACATAACAGAAAATTGCTTTATAAATCTAGACCAATATTTTAATCCTAATTTCAATCTTAATGACATTTCCGAAAAATCGAACATTCTTTTTGACCTGCTCATTCAACTTTTCAGACAATCAAAATCTAATATTAAAGGTCCGATTTTTCATTCTATTTATAGTACTTTTCTTAATCATTCTTCCATATTCCCACATCCCTCAACCCCGCCTTAAAAAAAAATCCTTTTCTTCTCCTTCCTTTATTTTTCTCCCTTCACCTCCTCAAGATTTCCTTTGAACCTTACCTACTACCATTTCTCTCTTCAGCTTATCACAACACGCGTAAATTCCCTTATGACATATTTTATTTAAACATTTTCTTCCACCTGACCAAATTTATTTATTTCCTACTGCCATTTATTCAGAATCAATTTTATGGTCAACATTGAACTGCGAATTTATATCCACCTTTATTTAACTCCATATATGTTATTCCGCATCGTGAAACATCCATTGTCCTTCAAGATTCCAGAAGCAGAAGAGCTTTCTTCTAGCATCTTACTTCACATCGACAATTATTTCTAGTTTATAAACATCTTGAGAAGACAATGTTAGAGTACTTTAATTTCAATTGATCTCTGAATGAACAACATCATCGCTTGAAAACCAACCTTTTTCGATTTCCACTTTCACAACTTGTCATTTTTATACGACGCAGGGACCTTTTTTATGGATCTCTATTTTTTAACATAATATAGCGCTTCTCTGGACTCCTAAGCCTCCACACGCAACAATTACCCAGTTCCAAAAAACTGAAGAGCCTTTCCAACATCCATGTGTTTTAACGTCTATGAATACCTTAAAAAATGACGTAACTTCTTCGAATATACAACAGCAAACTCAAGAAGCCAGCATTCAACTGATAATTCTTCTTTATAACATCTTTTAGTGCACACTGGACTTTTAATACTATACGGCGCACTGAACTTTATTCATAATTAAACAACATAACTTCTGCTCAGTGCTTTGTCAATTGGAAGAGTTATTATTTTTAATATATTGCTACTCGATATCCCACATGGTATGTACCTTTAAAAAGACTGTACTTGTGTTTACATTGTTTATTTTTCTTCGATATTTACGCTTTAATTTACTTCAGGCTGATGACCTATTACTAGGTCGAAACTAGTCCCTATGTAATTTAAACTATTTACATTTTGTATTGAAAAGGTGGACCCAAAATAATATATTAATTTACTCTATAGTAATCACAGTTCAATACGGATCTATCATTATGAAACTGAGATCTTACTAATAAATTAATACACAATTCAACGAGATGTAACATATTCAATGACTGGCGTATAAAGGGTGCATGATTCTTACCTGCTAAAGTGATCTGCAGTACATATCTGAGTGGAGGTTGAAGGATCAATTCTTTTGTTAAGTGTCATAGTTGCTACCTTAGCAGCTTGTAGTTCATGTTTGGTAAACGTACACTGGTGACATGCTTTTTCTTTTGATATCATGTGCATCCTCTGCACTGACAGAGCAGTTAACAGTTCGGAGTTCATATTAGCACGGAATTCAGTCTTGTTCTTCCTCATCGTGTGCATCTGAAAAATCGCGGCTACACACACTACAAAACAAGTGTGAATGACATTTTGAGGAATGTAGTAAACAGGGCCATTCTTTGAGTATTGCTCCCTAAATTTTTGAACTATTTTGGTTTATTACTAGCGTCAATAGTCACGGTAACTTAATCACACCCATTCTCCTGGACAAGAAATCGCTTCACTATTTCAAACCTTTCGCATTTCGTAACACACCATTAGCATATATCCTAGAAGAGCAATATATGTAAATTTGGCAACCAAAATTGCAATAAATACTTCAACCGCTGCGAACACAATATTCACAATTAAATGGAGTTTGTCACCACTTTGCCGCCAAAACAAAAAAAAAAGAACTCTCATACTTGCATGGAAGTCTGATCATGTGACGAACAATGACAACTCCGCAAGATATACCGCTTCACAGGTGCCTATATTTCCGGTACTACAGCACACACTGTGTTTGGCGCGTGAAAACTCAAAATATTCCTAAACAAGGGACAGGAAAGGCGTATAAATGATTACTGAGAAATCCGAAAATAATATTCTGAGAATTCAAGACGTAATGGCATTCCTTGTGTATTCTTTTGAACACTTCATACCCTTAGATTTAAAAGTCAACAAAAAATCGTAATTTGTGGTGTGTGATTCGTAAAGGGGTAATTATGGGTAAATTCGCAATTATTACGATTGAATCATAATAGTTGGCATCTCTGCAGCGATCTCTTGTGGATTCTCTCTCTCTTTCTCATTTTCAATTTAAAAATTATTCGTATGCTTTTTTCTTTTCCTGTATGATGTACAGCGGTCGTTATGGAACCCGAAACAGACATTGAGAACTTAATCACTTTAATGTCGGTAATACCAGTGGTCGTCTCCTGTTTGGGAAAGCGTGATATCATTTAGACCCGTTATTAAGAGAGTATCTTTAAATTGAACCCATCTTCTTCTCTAATGAAATGTGAAGGACACAGCACGCGTGAACTATTTTTTGTGAAGACTATGATTGTCCACATTTATTACCATATGGAAAAGTGTGTTGAATATGATCAGTTGGAAAGTGTGGGGAGTTTTGCACCACTCGACCCATTGTGTATGTAATAGTCAGCGGAAGCGGGTGCGCGTTTTACTCCCACGCCGTCTGAAGCAGGCCTCAGTGACTTATATACGTAAATTAAGCCTACTGTGCTTACATGTGTAACAACATACATAAATTAGGCCTACTGTACAGCTGACATGTTGGTGCTTACTTTTATGTTCGTAAATAAATTGTGTAACATACATAAATTTATTAGGCCTACTGTATGTACACATAGTGGTTTGCAGTACATTAAGTTATGGAGAAGAAGGAAGCTAGACAGTTTAGAGAAGATGAAAAATTGAAGTTTATTGAGAATGTGGATACTAAACAACACATGAAATGTGTGCAAATCTCCCAGATGTTGGACTTTCCAATGACAACTTGAAAACATAATTGTAAGCGACGTGTACTGTTCGCATTTCTAAGAACATTTTTCATTGAAGTTTTACTACGTTGGGGTTCTTAAAATGTATTGTTTCTTTATTTATTTCATTAATTGTAATTGTAAACACATTTCTTTGTTTTGATTGTAATTATTTTTACGTTCAAACCTAAACTTAAATTTAACAGCGAAACGTTTTTAATTTTTTTTAGCACGATCCCTCCTTATGCCTGTTTGTTTTTTGTTTCTTTTGGGTTTTTTTTTTGTTTTGTTTTTTCCGGTCCCCATACAATCGTTCTAACTAGTTTTGGCTGAAGTTAATTACACATATTCTAACCTAAATGGTCAATGCAGTTCCCTAAGGTAATCTATATCCATATCATCCAATAGCCTGGCAAGTTTCAACTTATGCAAAAGAGACAGAGTCTCTCATAGTGCACTGGCACCGCTGGAAGCTTCAAGTAGCGTATGCAGTGGCCTCCACAGTATGCCCTATCCATGCGTCTTGGTAGATGTGCTATTTACCAACTGAAGAGCCCAAATTAGCACACTGGGATGAAATGCTGGCAAGAGGAATGAGTTAGCTTGAAAATTTATAATGTCCAATGACAGACCCATTATACTGGTATTGTACTTATTCTGCCTCTCACTTAACAGCTGAGAGAGAATGATGATGCAAACACAGATTATACAGGTACACAGCGGTGTTATCTATACCATGGAAGAAAAGCTCTTGACTTACGCCCGTAACTTGTATGCTTACTAGAAGCACCCAACAATATTCCGGTGAAATCACAGCTTGCTCAAATGGCGGCTTCTATATTTAGCCACAGTGAAAACATGCGCCCGTACGTCCTCCACACTCCATCAGCAGCAATTAAATAACAAGCCCGTAGCGGAGTCTCCAATGTATTAAAAATTGGAAGACGTGAAAATGAAGTACTCTCCAGTCTGAACACTCTCATACTGTCAGGGTTGTAAGAAAGAAAATGTTGACTAAAGAAGGACAGACAGGAAAGCTGAATGTGAGGAAACACCCACTTCTGGAAACAATGTCATACTTAGTTAGAGGCTCCCTGGTCACCACTCCAACTCCATCAAGCACAGAGTTCCTGGGGCAAACCAATGAAACAAGGTATAGAAAGAATATAATTGCTTTACCTTCTGCATCTTTTCCTCCTCACGGAACGCATTCTTTCTCTTGAGGAGGTGAGGGAGCCGCAGGTAGTCTGTACAGTCACCATCAGGGGCCACGATGCAAGCAAACGAAGCCTGCGAGTAGTCCGGAACATATGCTACTGCCATAACACGGAGACCTTTGCTTGTGTCCCAGTCTTCATCTTCCTCCTCGTTGAAGTCTGCTGTATACGGAGCAACCTACAAAATGAAAAAAAGTTCTAGTGGGAAGGGTTAGGATAATCAATGACCGTCATAACAGATTAGCAAGCAAAGAGGTAGCGATCGTTGTCCAACGGGGAAGAAACAGCATAAATAATTGACCCCTTTACCAATTAAATGGAAAACAAAGAAAGAAAATTATGATTATATCAAAGTTCAAGGAAACAAAGGAATCGGAACAGAACAAACAAGTGTCTAAAGATCACACGAACACTACAAACACTGAGACAGTCACGAGACTTGTCAAGTTCAAAACACAAGAATTAAACTAGGGCACCACTACCTTATCCAAACATAACCAATGACAAAATGTAACTACGATCCATTTGGGAAATCAACAAAGTACAGCAAGGACAGAAGCTGTAAAAAGTTTTCATCTCATACTGGTACTGCAGCACATTTTCATCGAATCAACTTTTTTAACAGAAGTTCCTGCAAACTGTGCACACAGAAAAATTCTCAAATGCGCAAGGATTATCTCTTGATATGCCCGAAAACAGACTGCACCTGTAAACTTCAGAGTAACTTGTCGAAACTGTACTGGAATGCCAGGAGATTAATGGAATGTCTCCAAAATTGCGGTTAGGAAACAACATTTCAATGAAAGAATTTGAAAGAAAGAAAACTACTGTATGTGTTTTTTTTTGTTTTTGTTTTTTTTGCTATTGGCTTTACGTCGCACCGACGCAGATAGGTCTTATGGCGACGATGGGACAGGAAAGGGGACTAGGAGGGAAGCGGCCGTGGCCTTAATTAAGGTACAGCCCCAGCATTTGCCTGGGGTGAAAATGGGAAACCACGGAAAACCATCTTCAGGGCTGCCGACAGTGGGGTTGGAACCACTATCTCCCAAATACTGGATACTGGCCGCACTTAAGTGACCACAGCTATCGAGCTCGGTAACTGTATGTGTGTATACCTGTATTATTATTAAAATATAAATTAACACATCAGAAGAAAATGAAAGTTCTCTAAGTAAAACAGACAATATCAATTTAACACAGTTTAATGTTCCCCCACCCTGCACATCCAATGAGGAAGTGTGTATTCTCCATAGATCAGAGTCAGTATCACCAGAAAAAAGAAGTTCAACATGAAAGCACATAGCAAGGACAAATTCTTATTCTTTATACAGTGCCTTTTCATATAGAGTAGAAGACTGCTACAGCGAATATGGCATATAGCAAGAACCCAGTTGTAAAGACAGATTTTTTCTTTTTCCTGTCCCTTGAAAATTTCTACATTAAAATGTCTATTATCCTTTGGTTACAGTGAGAATCCTATTACTGATCCATCCGTTATTATGAATGATTAAGTGCGCATTACGTTTTCCCTTATGGATATTTATGCACTCCAGTCAAAATTCCAGTGCAATCTAGCTATTATATTGACCACGATCGATCAATTTCAGAATAAGTTTTCACACTACGAGCACTAGCAAGTTCTCTCATCGACACTCAAAGGCGATATCAAGGTAAATTAATAATACCCGTCGACTGGTGTTCTGTAAACAAAATTCAAAGAGAACACATTTTTGCAATAAATGCGTAAATAATGTGACCAATAGCAGTTCTTCACTCGTTAGAAGTCCGGCTCCATGGCTAAATGGTTAGTTTTCTGGCCTTTGGTCACAGGGGTCCCGGTTCGATTTCCAGCAGGGTAGGGAATTTTAACCGTAATTGGTTAATTCCCCTGGTACGGGGACTGGGTATATGTGCCGTCTATCATCATCATTTCATACTCATCACGATGCGCAGGTCGCCTACTGGCATCAAATCAAAAGACCTGCATCAGGCCTCTCCAGAGGCCACATGCCATTAATACTCGTTAGAAATAAAGGTTGAAGTAAATTATTGTTAATCTTAATGCTATGTACTGAATTAAGTAAGAAAGTGATACACACCAAGATACGGCAGAGTGCATCATTGATTTCAGAGGTTGGTTTATATTCCTCGCAGCTGGTTAAATTTTGGAAAGGCTATTCCCACGTAAATTTATAGCAAAAAGGGTATGAAATTGAACATACCCGTTCATATAGTATTGGAATTAGAAAAATAACTAACGAGTAAGCTGTAGTATGGAAATCATCCACGAAAATGCAAGTTTTGAATAACTCATTGACATTTCATACAGATTTTAATGTTTGTAGGTTTTTCTCATTATGAATTTTCACTATTACAGGAGTTCTACAGTATGACCTATCTCTTTGTCAATTCCAGTTGTTCCACATCCATTTCTCCTTAGCCCTCAGAGAGTTTGTCTCAGCTTCCTAGATTCATGAGGAAGGTGCATACCGACACTAAAAGAGCCATTTGAGAGAGATCTTCAGGCCTGACAGAAAGTGTAAGAAAAGCAAAATTTGGATAAACACAAGGAGGATAGAAGGAAACATAGGCAGAGTATGTGTGGTAGAGCTGTCCTTGTGCTTTTGCTTCCTTTTCTTTCTTCCTTTGCCCTGTTCTCTGCTATTTCCCTCCACCCAAAATTGATTTTCAAAGTGGTAATCTACCGCATTTGTTTCTATCTTCATATCTCCTTGTATATTCATCACGTTGATTTGCATATTCTTTAACAGATCAAAAATATCGAAGGCAGAGAGTATGAATTTTGGTTGAAAAAAAAAAAAAAAAAAAACAATATTTATTCTTCTTTTTTGGCATTGTCTTCTCTCACAGGTGGTTAGTGTCCATCAAGGAGTAATATCTCCCATTCTATGTTTGCTATATCACAGCACGCACCAGTCATGCTATAATGTCAGTCTTTTGTAGTTAAGAATGTTCGCCAGCATAAGGGTTAGCACAATTAGCTGCCGTTCCCAGGGGTCCGAGTTCAATTTCTGGTACCGTACTGCCACAGATTTAAAAATGGCATTCATTCATTCATTCATTTATTTAGCTTCCATAGACTGTACAATTACATATTTTGAAATATGCCAACAGTATAGGAGTTGTCAAGTGATTTCCTAATACTAACAATAATATATGCACAACAATGAACATTCTGAAAAAGGAAGAAGAACAGAAACACCACATACCTCAATGTTAGGACAGCACATCTTAATTTTTTTAAATAATATTAATAACCAATATTTACAAGACAAAATAAAAATATATTGGTGTGGTGTTAATAATGTGAACATAGTCAATGTGACATTAACATATTTTTAAGGCTATATACTAGATTACAAGTTAATAAGTAGTAGCATCATTACCAGCACTTCATCATGTATTCTTCTGTACTGTAGAAGCAGCTACTCAGCAGGAGATTTTTTAAAGCTGTGGTAAATGAACTGACGGGACTAATATCTTTAATCGTATTTGTAAGCTTATTATACAATCTGATTCCAACAGAGTCTACATGTCTCAAGGCAATGGTTTTACTCTTGTGTTCGATAAAAATATTATTTCTTGTTCGCGTCTGGTAATTGTGATTGTCAAAATTCTTTCTGAAGTGATCAATATTTTTTTTCACGTGTAGAATGCATTGCATGATGTATATACTTGGTACTGGGAGTATTCTTAGTCTCTTAAATAATGGTCTGCAATGATCTAACCTGTTACGTCTCAATATAATTCTGATAGCTCGTTTCTGTATTCGAAAAATAACATCAAGATTTGATTTGTAACAGCCCCAGAGACCAATAGCATAAGTGATGACAGAATGGAAATATCCAAAATATGCCATTCTAACATATTCTTCACTACAACTATTAGACAAAATCCTTAAGGCAAAACAAACAGAACTCAGAGACTTCCCTATTTTTTTAATATGACAATCCCATCTTAATTTTTCATCTATATGGACACCTAAAAATTTTGTGGTCAACGTATTTTCAATTGCATTTGCATTTAATATAAGGTTGTGTTTTTTTGCAGTTTTGTCATGGTAGTTAGATGCCTTGAATTCCATGTATTGGGTCTTTTTAAAGTTCAATGTTAATTTGTTTTTCCTGAACCATGATTCTAACCTAGACAGGACTGTATTTGCTGTAGTTTCTATAGACGTAGGGTCAGGATTATTAATAATTATGTTTGTATCATCAGCATACAGAACTGCTGTTTCTACTTGATTATTGTGAGGAAGATCATTCACATAGATCAAGAAAAGAACAGGCCCCAAAATACTACCCTGCGGAATACCTAAGTCTATGCTTTTTACCTGAGAGTGATATGTCTCATTATGCCCTTTACTGTTACAATGTATAATTTCAACAAACTGGGATCGTTTATTCAGGTATGATCTAAACCAGTCATTAACAATTCCTCTAACTCCAATCTGATATAATTTGTGCAACAATATTTCATGATCAACAGTATCAAATGCCTTTGAAAGGTCAAGAAATAGTCCTATCACAGTTTCATCATTGTCAAGAGCATTTACGACCAACTGTGTAAAATGTGATAAAGCAGACAAAGTACTTCTGCCAGCTCTGAACCCATGTTGTGCATTATTTAACAAGTTATATTTGATTAAAAATTTAGTAAGCCGATCTTTCATAGCACATTCAAATATTTTTGAAATAACAGTAAGTATTGATATTGGTCTGTAGTTATGTAAATCGTGTAAGTTTCCACTTTTAAAGACTGGGATAACTTTAGCTATTTTTAGGAGATTAGGGAACTGACCACTAGAAAATGATTCATTGATGAGATAAGTTAAAGGCTGTACCAGATAGGGAGCACATTTTTTAATGAGTTTAGTGGGAACTTCATCTACACCTGTGGAAGTTTTGTTCTTCAAAGATTGTATGATTTTAAAAACTTCCAGTTCTGTTACTGGAGTTAACTGCATAGAGTTTTGCACAAAGGTTGGGAGTTCTGGTAATACATCTGATTTATTTGCATTTTCAAGTTTGTATGGTAGGGATAGAAAGAAATCATTTATATAATTATATAATTAGCCAAATGATGAGGGTCATTCATTTGTATTCCCTTATCATTTTTTATGGCAGCAACTTTATTTCCAACTGCATGTCTGTTGGTTTCTCCCTTGATTACCTTCCATATGGTTCGTGATTTATTGCACGACTCTTTAACTTTCTTGTTATTGTGCATTATCTTAGCCATCCTAAGAACTCTTCGATAGACTGATTTGTAGTTTTTAACATACTTACAAAAAACCTGGTCACAACTCTGCTGTGCTAATCTACTTAGTAATTTACATTTTTGACTTGAGATCCGTATACCCTTCGTGATCCATGGCTTTTTTGAAGATTCATTAATTACTGCAAGTTTTTTTGGAAAGTGTAATTCAAATTCCGTTAAAAAAATGCTTAAAAAGGTTCTATACTTTTGGTCAATGCTATGACCGAATGTTATTGGAGTCCAGGTCTGAAGTTTAAGGCTTTCAATGAAACTGCCACATGCAGCTGCAGAGAAAAAACGAGTTAATTGTGCTTGCTTTATTTTGGTTGAATGCTTGCTAGCATTCTCAAATTCTAGTTGTAAAATTTGAGCATGATGATCTGATAATCCAAAATTTATATTGGATGCTTGCATTTTAGAACAATGGAAATTAATACAAATGTTGTCTATCGTTGTAGCTGAGGTGGCAGTTACCCGGGTGGGTGTAAAAATTAAGTGTTTTAGATTACAGCTTTGAAGAACATGCAGTAGTTGTGATGTTGATGGAAGGTTTTCTTCAGCAAAATCTATGTTAAAATCACCACAAAGTATTACTTCTGCGCTGCTATTCCTACCGAAAATGTTATGAAAGACTTGATCTAATTTTTCTAAGAAAATTTCCACATCAGCATCCGGTGAACGGTACACGGTTAACAGAATTACCCTTTTACCATAGGGAAGCTTAAATTCCACTGAAGTTAGTTCAAAATCTAATTCAGAATTATGCACTTCAAGATCCTTCCTTTCTTTACATTCAATTCCTGACTTAGCAAAAATACAAACTCCCCCATGCTCTTTATTAACCCGACTGTAATTACTTGCCAGATAATAACCTTCAATATTAATGAGTTCAAGTTCATCATTATTACACCAATGTTCATCCAAACAGATAAACATAACATCCTGTATTGAATTTAAAATTACTTGTAATTCTAAAATTTTATTTTTAAGACATTGAATGTTCTGATGAAATATTTTGAACCGCCTATTCCTACCCTCCAAGTCATTACCGGTGCATGCAGCTCCCCTCCATTGGGGGCGTGCCTAAAAAGAGCTTCACCACCTCAGGATGAGGAAACGAGTTTACTTTAGTTGAGCAATATTCACGGTTGTTGCTAATAGTATAGCAGGCGAGATTATTAACAAAGCGATTGTTTAATATCTTGTAACTTGGGCCAATACATATCATTTTTGGAGAGAAGTAGGTTTAAAGTGTGATAAATATAATCCATTCATAACTACTGTTTTACTTGGCAATGTATCTAACAAATAATAATATTAATTTTACGTCCCCACTAACTACTTTCACGATTTTTGGAAACGCAAAGAAGAACATACTATGCGTTAATAAAAAATGGAGACAACGAACATACGAAATTAAACATTATGACAATAAAACACATTACTGCCACACCTGTAGATATCCATAAATGCGGGAAGCTTTCCTGTTTTTTATTTTTATTCTTTCAGGTGTGGAAATTCTAGCACTATCCAGGCCCTTGATAGCGTACCTAACCTAAACAATGTGGTCTCTCTTAACTCAATTATAGCTGTTCTGTTTAGGTAAATCCTGAAGTGATAAATGTAGAGAACAAGCCTGAAATATACTTAAAAATAAAGGTCTGGCTTTTAACAGCCACAGTTATCCAAAGAATGCTTCAAGTCATTATGTATTACATTCAGAAGTCCAACTCGTAACATATGCTAGTTATCAGCTGGTGTGTTGGCACGCTTTCTACAGCATGGCTTTATTCGGAAAGGGTGGCTTCTGCTACATATACACCAACTGGGAATAATAGACACCATCTCCAGAAACCATTCGCGAATAGATTCTCACTTTTTGGACACGTACAATCTGAAACAAAAATGTTTCTAAACGTTTCAAAAAGACAGGATCTTCAATGGTCTCAATGGTAGTGCATGGCTGACAGGATGGCAGTGAAGATGACATCATTTGCAATGATGATACACTAGTAGCAGGAGCGGCACAAGAGGAAAGCCGTCATAAACTTTTACTGTGGTAGGCCTACTGCTCAACTGACAGAGACAAATGACTGGCCATTAAGTCCATTTGATTAATATTGCATAATACAATAAAAAGATACCCTTATCCTTTTTCTCTTCGGGGTCGAGTATAAAGTGAGACGAATCTTCATAGCGAGGTTTTACAACAGAATGCCCTTCCTGATGTAAACCTCATCAGAGGAGTTAATGAGATGAAACGAATGAAGTGATAAAAGAGTAACTAAAACTGACTATACAGTCGAAACTGGTGAAGACGTCCCTCTATAGCACATTTCCCTGGTTATTATGCCATTATTACTAAGTCCCAGGACATGTCCTATTAAATACATGTTAAAGAAACCTGGATAGCACCTTCACGTCACTCTTTAGAACATTCGTAACTCCCACCATAAGAAATTTAAATTAGCATTCCTGGCCAAGTCGCGCAAACGACAGGCCAGCAACAACTGGCCTGGGTAAGGATTTGGTAGAGAACTTAATTTCATGACCCCGTAGCGCGGTTGTGTGTTGGTCTACAGCGGCAGGGAGTGTCAGTCCCAAGCCAGTCTTATTCTCTTTGCATCTGATGTGTTGGTGCTTAATTTTACATTCATGAGGCCTTCTCAGGCAGCGCAGATTCAACCCGCTTCCGCGCTTAGCCGCCGGTCCGCCTAGGCCTACACTAAGAACGGTTTGTTCAAACAGAATCTTTCAGATGACGCGGAAGTGAAGAGTAACTGTGCTGGGGAGATATGTTTAAGCAGGCAGTCCGTGGTGAGTCACAGTCCCACGCCTGCAGTTACTTGCTATTGGACATAGTTTTTATGCATGTCATCATACACAGCAGATCGACCATGCTCGCGACATAAGTACTGTGATCTGTATAGTAACCCGACAGTCTACCTATAAGAAAGTAGAAACAGATTTAGACGGAAAAAAAATTGGCACGTTCTCACCCATTCGACATATTTTTTTCCCCATTTTCAATTAAAATTATTCATGTGCTTTTTTCTTTTCTTGTGTGATTTACAGTGGTTGTTACGGAACCCAAAATAAACATTAAGAACTTAATAACTTTAATGTCGGAAATACCAGAGGTTAGAAGTGACTATTTTCATTTTGACCATATTGAAATTAAATAATTTTTTAAAATACCAGGGGTCTCGTTTTGACTGGGAGAGCGTGATATCATTTAGACTCATTGAGAGAGTATCCTTAAAATTGTACCCATCTCCTTCTCCAACAAAATGTAAAGGACACACCATGCTTGAACTATTTTTGTATTCTCACCCATTAAGGCCCAACGTTGTGTTAACGCAACATTTTATTTTTGTCTTTGCCCCAACATAAGGTTTCAGAAAATTTTAATTTTAAGCATCAATATATTGAAAGAACACCCTAGAAATATCGTTGCACCAATGGTCCACGCTAAATACATGTAATGGCATTTTTCTGAATTTTTTAAGACTGAAAAAATCCCAACATATAATCAGGTTGAGTTCTGAAGCCTTTTAAAAATAGAATAGATATTTTTTGTCTGTTTTTATATATTCAAATTTTATAGACATACTTGTAAGACAATAGATCTTTTTCAAACAATGAATCTACCACATGAAGCCTTTTTTAGAAATTTAAAATAATGTTGTGTTAATGCAACTTTGGGATTAACGATTAGGTATTCCTGATTCATAGACTGCTCACTTGACTGTACTTGCAACCTCTGTTCGTTGCTTCACCGCTGAAGTGTGCGTTTGTAGTGCAGTGAGGAAGCATGAAACTGTAACTGTGTGCTGATAAAGAAACAATATTGCAAGAAAGATATGCTAAACTGTATTATAAAATTAATTATTTTATAAATAGGACTTTTTTGTTTGCTGTGGTATTATGTATAATATCTTTCATATTTATATTAGGGTTTTTTTTTTTCTTCAGACATGTCTGACATCTGCCAGAAAACACTAACTGTGGCAGAACTTGTAGCTATTTTAGAAGAAGAAAAAGAAGATGACGACTTGGGTGAATGCAGATAACATTGACACTGTCTATATTCCACCTAATGTCAATGAAATAATGGATGAAGACGACACGGACGAAAACCTTCTTGTGGAAGAGGAACAGTACGTGATGTGACTGCTACCTTTGAAATACATGTAAGTACTGAACAGGAACCGGAGTATGAACCTGGAGGGTCAGCTGTAAAGGAACCCAAAAACCCAGCAGAAAGAAAGAAGGAGCAGCTCCCAAACTGGAGAAAAATTGCTCCTGTCTATACTTCTTCACCAATCTCAGAAGAAAATGAAAATCCACAGCCTGTTTCCAGGCATTCAACCGGGTCAGGAATGGAATGAATTAAGCCCCATCGAGCGGTGAGGATAGGAAATTTGCCGGCTGCCGAGGCCTGTCGCACTCCTCTGGGGCAATATCGGATAAAATTGAAGAAATAAAAAGCGATGTAGGTGGTAAGTCACCTTATGAAGTATTTTCACTGTACTTCGATTCACAAGCTCTGCAAATGATTGTAGGTTATACAAATATGTTCACGATAATAACTGCCATTCCATCCTGCTAAGCATTGTAAGTCTAAAGCGACTTATGAGAACAATGATCCTTTCTGGATATCGCACATTGCCAGCTATGAAGTTGTACTGGTCAAAGGACGAAGACAAAGGTCTAACAACTGTTAGAAAATGCATGAGCTGTAACAAGTTTGACAATCAAACATAACATGCATTTGTCAGATAACAGTCAACTGGATCAGAATGACAAATTTTCAAAACTGAGGCCCGTTTTCAATGTAATGAACAAGAAGAACCTTTAGTTCGGAGTTTTTTCACATAACCTCTCCATCGACGAGGAAATGGTGCCATATTTTGGAAGACGTTCCTGCAAGATGTTTATCAATGGAAAACCTATGTTTTCATCAGCCCATGAGCCCCAGACGTACTCGCAGCAGAGCACAACAAATATCCAAACATATCGGTACACAACCTCCACAGCAACAACAATAACGACCATATAACGTGCATAGACGAGAGAAGTGTCACCACCAACTACTCTGATATTAAAACCTATCTTGCTACATCAACTTAATTTTCAAATTTTACTGACAAGAGTTCTTATAACATACCAATACAAAGTATATCAACCATAGAACATTCTCGATATTCAACTTAACACAAGAACTACAAGAGGATTGAAGAATGAATGCAACGCAACATGAACTCAAATTTTAATAGACGTTTTTAAAATATACCATGTTTTAATGTGTTTAATGTGCTATATATTTTTAGTGTCTTATGATGTGGCACATATATTTTAATGTGTTTATGTACTCATGTCCATGCTCAATCAATAGGTTTTAGTTTATTCTAACCATCACTACTTTTAATCAGAGCTATTTTAACGCAACATACTGCAATATATTTTACTTCCATTTTTTATCAGACATCCGGATGCTCTTAAGTAACTTCTTTGTAATTTGTCCCATGACTGTAAATTTGTGTGCTAGCTGATGATGGCCAAGATAGGTCGAAACCGGTACTAGTGTAATAATTCATCCACAATAAATGTATTGATCGGTGGAACATTTTTCTTATCTATTACATTGAATCCAATCAATACGGAATATGAAACTTATAAATAATAATAATAATAGCAGATTGTCGTTATATCCGATTTTTATAAAAGCCGGAAAAACCCCCATAAGCATTAAAAATCTATATGAAACGGCAATCATTTTGTTCAAAACTTGCGTTTCGGCAGATGACATCCACACTGTAGCTTCCTTTTTTGTTATTTTCGAAATCCAATACTACGTGAAAGCGTATGTTTAATTTCATTTTGAAAAAATATAGTATTGTTTTTCTCCGAATCCAAGACGAACCCCCACTTTTTCCTTCAAAAATTTTTAATCAGGCTCAAAAAGTACTTTGTAAAATCATATGAATGCCTTTGTAGTACAGTAGGCCTACGCATTTTTAGGCTATTTTTAAACACCGAACATTGGCTTTCGTCATGTCGTATATTTTTTTTGCTGCTGCACAATTATCCTTTATTTCCGCGGGTTTAACGACCAGTAACTTAAAATTGGCATCATAATACCGAAGAGAACCCGTTGAAAATTAGCCGGCAATACCTATTCCATGCGTCTCTACAGTACGACGATCCATCAGGAAATTATTCTTGCTGTTTATAAAACTGTTACTTTTACTCAGCGTCAGACATAACCGGCTACCGCTACACGCACGTCTCGCTTGCCGGCTAGCGATGTATAGGCCTAATTGCGCACGTTGAAAGTAAACGAACGAGTTTATTGCACCTCGGTATGGCCATTCTGCCCTTGCGTTTTTCGTGTACATACCTCACCTGTTCATCTTCGACTTCTTTAAAGCGTCCTTATAGCGGGCCACTGACTGCATTCTTGTACAGTACGCATTTTTTTTTAAGTTCTTTGTCTTCACGCTAACACCAAATGTTGGCTTTAGTTACACCTATGCCGTATTTTGTTGTCTATAAAACTTAATTTTACTACACATCAAGTACAATAGTCTCGTTATAATTCTGCCACTGAGTAGCCGGCCTTTCTAAGAATTCGAAGGCTTGCATGCTTTGATTTGAGAGTTGAGAAACGTTTTTTTAGAGGCTAATAGAACGTCATTCTCTCTTCGTCTATTTCCCGAGATCCAGTGATGTAACACACAGGCACTGTACAACCGGTTGTGGCAGCTAGCGATGTATAATAAACAGGCGGTCGTTTATTGTCAACGAGTTTTGTATAAGCGTGCGCATGCGGGGGAGAAAAGAAGCAGCGTAGTTACCAGTGGTATCCATTAACTTACTATTAGGCCGTAAATGCAAGAGAACCCTCGATTTTTCGCATGAGATTCTGAAAAGAAAAAAAAGAAAGAAAAAACAACTGTCGTCTTGGATTCGGAGAAATAGGTATCACTCCGGACGTTTCTGTGGCAAACACTTCAGTTTTCTTCTTCAAATGGCGTCACCTAACCTAACCGTATATGTATCATGAAAACATATTTGAAACGCACGTAGAGAAATTATAACATCCTCGCTAAAAATTTACATGCAACTAGCCTTTCTGAAATTTAACTAGACATGAGAATATATTAACTATCCTCTGAAATCAATGATGTACTCTACCATATCGTGAGGTATATCACATTCTTACTTAATTTCCGTATGCAACATTAAAATTAAGAGATTTTTTACTTCAGTCTTTATTTTTAACGAGTTAACACCTGCTATCGGCCACATTATTTACGCATTTATTATGAAAACGTGTTATCCTATCTCATTTCAAATTTATTTATTTATTTAGAGAACAGCAGTCGATGGGTATTACTAATCGACTCCAAAATCGCCTTCGAATGTCGATGAGAGAGCTCGCAAATGCACATAGTGAGAAAAATATACCGTACCGAAGATGATCAATAGCATTTTGTGGCGAACGCTTCAGTTTTCTTATTCAAACAGCGTCATCTATCCTAACTTAACCGTACTATACGTATGATGAAAACACACTTCCAGCTCCAGTCGAAAAATGATAACCCTCTTGCTATAAATTTTCATAATAATTTTTCTGTAATTTACCCAGACGTGAGAAAATATAAACTAACCTCTGAAATCAATTATGCACTCTGCCATATCTCGAGGTGTTTCCCATTCTTACTTAATTGCAGTATTTAATTTTAAAATTAAGCGGTCGTTTAGTCAGCCTTTACTCTTAACGAGTTAACAACCGTTATCGGACATGTTATTTTCGCATTTATTACGAAAATATGTTTCATTTCAAATTTTCTTTACGGAAGAGCAGTCAACGGGTACTGCTAATCGACTCCGACATCGCCTTCGAATGTCGATGAGAGAACTCGGTAGTGGACATAGCAAGGAAACGATACCGAAGGTAGTCAATCACATGCAATATAATCGCTGGGATGCATAAATATCGGGAACGGAAAAAATCGCGTGCGCTTAATCGCTCGTAATAACGAATGCGTCAGTGATTGGGTTCTCGCTGTAACCAAAGGACAATACACAGTTTAATATAGGAATTTTGAAGGGACAGAAAGAAAATGTCATTATAACGGAGTTCTCGTTATATGCCGTACTTGCTATAGCGGACTTCTACTGTAATTGTAAACGCTTGTTTATTTTTTGTCGTAATATTTTTAAGTTCAAACCTACCCTTAAATTTAACAGCAAAATTGTTTTTCATTTTTTAGCATGTTCCCTCTTTACGTTACTTTTTTTTCAGTCCCCGCAAAAACGTCCTAACCAGTTTTGGCTGTATTTACTTTATATGTAGACCTAAAACTCATGTGTTCACCATTTATTGTCTTTTTAAATTTAGAAATTCTGTCTTCCAACAGAAACAGCTGGTAAAACTCAGAATACATTCATAAGTTTGTTAAAGAACAATGTAAAATGTTTACATGTAAAATTTATAGCTCTTTATAGCCTAGAAGTCATGTGTTCACTGCACAAAATTTGAGGTTATCACATATTGGACCCCCCCTATATTTTGGCTGTGAAAGTAGGGGGGTGGAGGGAAAGGGTCTAATACGCAAGTAAATACGGTATATAATTCCAGTCATTGTTTGCACACATAAGAAAACAAGTTCTCAACTAAAAAGGAAAAATATTCTCAAAGAAAGTATTATATGTAATGAAACTTCCACAGCTGCCTGATCAGAACAACAATTTAACAGTGAATCCTGCATCACTCGACAAGTTACAACTTGGAGATTGTCTGCAGGACTCTTCTAATTTGCGCAGTTATAGGTCATCATATCAGGCAACATTTAACAGATGTGGGTCATTATTATTAAGAGAGAAAGAAAAAAAAAAGGAAAAGTAGATGGTTTGGGGCAAGAAAATGAATGTACAGGAGCTTCAATAATGAAGTGAAAAAGAAGCTAAGGACTTTGAGACCAACGCATTATAATGTATGTAAAGTGAATGCCTGGCACAAGAACACCACGAGCATGCTTAGAAAGAAGAGCTGAAGAGGAGGAGGCCAGTAGGAAGCCATAGGAAGAGATGGCTACACCAACTGAGAGATGAAGTGGAGAGAAGAGAAGGGAATTGGGAGTCAGTGGTGAGAAAGGGGGAATTTCTGGACAGACAACGATGGCAAAGACTCATTCAACAACACCACACTACCCGGTAGGGTCTAGTGTTGCTCTCCCATTTCTAAAGTCATTGTGCATCAATAACAGCTTGAATAATAGCTGGTATTTTACACAAATTGTGTAGAACACACTAAAACATTGCATATAAAGTAGAACCCGTATTTTGCATTTTTACAGGGACCTGATTTTTTTAACCTTAAATCGAGGTTTCAGTAGAAAGCGTACCCTTTCCAGAGATCTTTGCCTGTATTAACATAAAATAAATAAATAAATAAATAAAACCAATTAATTAATTTAATGAAATAATTAATGCATACTTAATATTTAACAAAGTACAAATAAAGTTTTTTAAATATAACAATGAAACAAAAACTTTTCCTTCAAAATTTCCCTTCCTAAAAAAAAAGGTGCGAGTATTATTCACGTATGTACCGTATTTTATTCTTTATAGTTCTCTTACCAGAACATTAATACTATTTCTGTGCTCCTTAACTAATTTACCTTTAGCCAGTTGTAGACTTTCCTGCAGCATGTCTTCAGTACACATTCACGAGCCTCCATAATGAGGTTAGCCTTCAGCTCTTTGCGCAGGTCAGGCAACAACAAACGAGTCAGTGCCAGGTCCACAGCTTCCCCTCGCAAGGCATTCCAATCCTGTACGTGTTTGCTGAATTCATCCTGAAACATATAGTCAAAGCATCCATCAGAAAAATATCAAACAGACCTGAAGCTCAGTCACTCCAAACTGTGTCACAGGGTGCCCGCTAGTATCCTAAATCTATTTTCCCTTGGGATATTCCAGCAACGCTCGAGTATGTTCATCATACTTTGGAATCATCTTGAAACATATGCTGCATGAACACTTACAATGGCAAATATGTAGGTTCAAAAGAACTGGAAATAAATGTATGATAAATCAAACAATCTGCACCTTATCACAAAAGTGCCAATCTGTGACGTGGGTTAGCAGTTATCCCAGAAACACTACAACCAACTCTTCAAACTAACGCCTGTGTCCATCAGGGACCTTAGTCTTGAAATTGGCATGAGTAAGCTTGCCAGTTCTGAACAGAAGCATATGGGTTTAGTGTTCTGAAACTCAGGAATAAGATCCCAAGTCCTGTAGCAAATGGAAGTGCTGTTTGAATACGTATGCTGGTCAACTATTGTGCATACAAAGAAGCACTTCTGACACATTCCTTTCTTTGTAGAATTTTTCTCTGATAATTTCACCCTTCTGTAATCATTTTTCCCATAATAGCAAGGCAAAATCCATAATTATGGGCAATCCATAATAATAAGCATCTCTACGTTATATAAATTACATGGGTAGGTTTTAAAACATTGGGCATTTTAAAAAGAAACTTTAAGAACATTTTACTGATTTAGATTTAATAACTTTTTATTGTATCAACAAGATGGACTTAGATTTTTAACACTGACTGTCAGTGATGAACTATTCTACATGTCAGTCTCACTCACCATTTTGTTTGGTACCAATCTTAGACAGAAAGCTTAATATTGACATGACAAGTGATTTCCCTGTTATTTCCCCTAAAATATTCTGCCTTTTTATTTCTCTGTGCTTCCCTGTTTTTTTCCAGAAAACTGTAACCCTCTGTGAAACACTGCCTGTGCCCTTCAAAATATATACCAACAGAAATTCATAATTGAAATATACTGCAGTTACTGGGGCTAATAAGCACCTTTCTGCAGCTCTTCTTTTACTAAATTATCCCTTAAATGCTGTATTACTGTACTCGCTCAATTACAGTAAAACACTTTTCCACGGGGGACAAAAACAGAGAACATGTTAAGCGAGAAAACACACTATTGAAAACATGAATAAAAACCATTCAACAGGGATATGTAAATACTTGACATGCGTTTCTTGAATATGCATGCATTTTATGTTGCGTATGTACGGTTACAGTGAAAGATATAGCCTGCATAGAGTTTCTAAAGACGTGAAGAGAGTATTAAAAGGTGTGAAAAACAGGGGGGAAAAAATGATTATTTTTGTAAGTTGCTTTACGTCACACCGACACAGATAGGTCTTATGGCGACAATGGGACAGGAAGGGGCTAGGAGTGGGAAGGGAGCGGCCATGGCCTTAATTAAGGTACAGCCCCAGCATTTGCCTGGTGTGAAAATGGGAAAGCACGGAAAACCATCTTCAGGGCTGCCGACAGTGGGGTTCGAACCCGCTATCTCCTGAATACTGGACACTGAAAATCTTTTTCGCTGGCACTTATTAAGTAACAACAGCTTATTAAAAGGTGTGTACAACACCAGCCAACAAATATGAAGACATTTGTACTGGGGCCTTTAAAGTATCAATATATATTGCATGATCACACTCTAAGACAAATGTTAGCTGAAGCCTTATATTTTGGACCAGTGGGTTACTGAACATTGTTTTCTGGTCACACTCTTCAACCATGAATTATATGGAGGTTAGGTTTAAGAGAATTACTTTGAAAGATGCAGATGCTTGTCCACTTCCTGGATTTTAATTTTTTTTGGGTCTTCATTAGTAAGCGATTTCACGACTTTTTCAGTATCCAAAACCTGGCTACCACAAGAAAAATATACACCACTGAACACAATCGTAACTTATAAATCTCATTTTTTGTCCCATATTGCATCAACTCAACCTTAGTCCACAGAATTATGTTCCTAATCCGTACCGTACGTAGACTATCATGCAAAAAATATTCACTATCATTCACTGTATCACTCAACACAGACTTTCTAATTTATAAATGGAATGTGAAATACAAGCACAAACAGGCTTACTGGGTTATTCAGCAATATCAATGAAAACCAGAACGCAAAATTGGGCTTCTCTGAGGCTAGCAGCTTGTTGTTCTTTTTTTTTTGCTTAACATCGCACCGACACAGATAGGTCTTGCGGCGACGATGGGACAGGAAAGGGCTAGGACTGGGAAGGAAGAGGCCGTGGCCTTAAGGTACAGCCCCAGCATTTGCCTGGTGTGAAAAGGGGAAACCACGGAAAACCATTTACAGGGCTGCCGACAGTGGGGTTTGAACCTACTATCTCCCGAATACTGGATACTGGCCGCACTTAAGCGACTGCAGCTATCGAGCTCGGTAACAGCTTGTTCACCAAAGGTGTAATTTACCCTGTACAGTTCAAGAATTCAAGGACTTTCCCATTTTTTTTGCGTAACATTCTCCAATCTGCCTCCTGTGGTGAGGGCTTTCACCTGCACTGGAAATTACGTTCCTTTCACAAGGGATGACAAAGTACATTTTCAGGGCTAGATGTGATTGTACTAAGCGGTGATGCAATAAGTGAGGAATTTTTATATAGATTTAATACGACTTGAGAGCCTCGAAGGCTCAGGCGGCAGCGTGCCTGCCTCTTACCACTGGGTTCCGTGGTTCAAATCCCGGTCGCTCCATGTGAAATTTGTGTTCGACAAAGAGGATGCTGATGATGATGCTTGTTGTTTTAAGGGGCCTAACATCGAAGGTCATCGGCCCCTCGACAAAGAGGAGGCGGGACGGGCTTTCTCCGGGTACTCTAGTTTTCCCTGTCATCCTTTATTCCAGCAATATTCTCCAATATTATTCCACTTTATATATCAGTCATTAATCATTGTTCCAGAGGAGTATGACAGGTTTCGGCAGCCGGCACAATTCCTATCCTGGCGGTTTCATTAATTCCATTCCTGACCCATTTGAATGACTGGAAATAGGCTGTGGATTTTAAATGCGATGTGAATAGGAACTTAGAATTTACGATGTGCTAAGCGAGAAAACGTCTTCAAAACGAATGCACAAAATGAGGTTTCAATATATACTGCAATTACTGGGACTAATAAGCACATTTCTGCAACTCTTCTTTAACTAAATCAACCCTAAAATGCTCAATTCATTACTTTTTTAAATGTTCATTTTTTCACTTCAAAAGTAAAGCATGCATAATCTATGAAAAAAAAAATGATTTAAAATATTTCTTAATTCTATCGAGCTCTGCATGTATGAAAAGCCGTGCAGTCAGCTACTACTGCTCTGAGATCAATATTTCAGTTCAGAATTTACAAATTTTCAGTGGTGTCAAGGAATTGTTGACCAGAGGTGTAGGGAAAGTTACATTACAACACCAGCATTCCTTTTGGCATTCAATGAACTACGTGAATTACAACAAAAGGAAAATTAATATAAGGGAGATAATACGAAAAGAGAACAACCTACCCTGTAATACAGTTGTTTTGCCTCCTCGATGTAAGAGGCTGAGGTGATGCCGTCGATCTTCTCGCTCAATGTTAGATTGATCAACTTATCACTCTCACCCACCGTCAACTTGAGGAATTGGTCGTCCGTCAGATCACGTACTGGCTTGTTCTTGATGTACTTCATACTGTAAGTTCATTCAAGAAATATTAGTCATGTCAAAAATACCTTGCAGATATACTGTGTATATATTATATACTCATCAATGATGAAAACACTGACTTGATCATTGAACTGCTCAACATTTACGTTTGAATATACACCTTTTTACTCGGTAAAGTCTAGTTTTGTTTCCAGTTACTAAGAACAAACCCTGAAATCACTTAAATTATGGAGTAATGACTGAGCCACATGTTTAAGTCCTTTTCAAGGATTGTCCAAAAGCATATCAGATGAGAAAATTTAATGAAGGTCTTAATCCTTTTCAGTTTGGTTTCAGAAATTTATTTGATACTGATCCTGGTATAGAACTCAGCATGTAAGGCTATATACTAAAAAGCAAATATTGCTACCCTAATGGCTTTTTTTTCAATGGCTCATCAGCACTGCCAACATAACTAGTTACATATTGAAATCACGAGACATAAACATCAACAAATTAATAATAATGTTATTTGCTTTACGTCCCACTAACTACTTTTACGGTATTCGGAGACACCCAGGTGCCGGAATTTAGTCTCGCAGATGTGCCAGTAAATCTAACAACACGAGGCTGACGTATCTGATCGGACTAGCCAGGATTGAACCTGCCAAGTTGGGGTCAGAAGGCCAGCGCTTCAACTGAGCCACTCAGCCTGGCCATCAACAAACTAACTTCAATGTAAATAACACTAATGGAGGTTCCCTTAACCAAGTACATGATCAATCCAGATATTAATAATTAATTATAAGCTATAAATTTCATTTTTGTTCTGTATTGAAGTGCAATTATAAGTCTGACTTTTGGCTGAATGGTCAGCGCACTGGCTTTCGGTTCAGAGGGCCCCGGGTTTGATTCCTGGCCGGGTCGGGGATTTTAATCGCTTCCGATTAATTCTTCTGGCTCAGGGACTGGGTGTATATGTCCGTCCTAACACTCCTCATCATATTCAGACAACACACCACACTGCCAACCACCACAGTGACATGCAATAATGATTACATCCCTCCATCTACGGTTGGCAACAGGAAGGGCATACGGCCGTAAAACACGGCCAAATCTATATGTGTGACACAGTTCGCACCCGCGACCCCACAAGTGTGGGAAAAGCGGTAGGAAAGGAAGAAGAAGATTGAAGTGCAATTATAGGAAATAAATTAACAAGTAAATAATATTACATCAGCCTTGGGATAAGTTTGAGCCACTTCGTGGCCATCTCCAGCCAAAATAAATACAAGACAAAGATAATGTTGCAGAACTTAAGGAAATTCACAATATTCTCACCCTCACTCAATTTAATGTTATAATTTCTGCCTTTATTTTGATATACGAATTACTATAACCGTATTCTAAGGTGTTTGCCTGGTGTAAATAATTCAGGTTCCTTCTTGAAATTTGTAGTGAAACCATGCTGTAATAATACACACAAGCAAATATATTAATTACACGTACAAATGCCGTAACTCAATAAGAATACATAAAGGCTAAGACGGCAAACCCAACAAATGTCGTGACAAGACAAGGTTAAGTTAGGTTACGTTAACCCATGAAGAGTCGTGTCCAGTCGTTTCAACCATTTCTGTTTATTTTGATCAATCCTTCCGCAAACATTGTTTATTATACTTCCTACCCCTCAGTATCTTTCAATGGACTCATCCACACTTCTGTCACACCACTGTTATCTCTCTCCACTTCTTCAGTGAGCGACAAGCTGGCTAACTGGTCGTTTCGTTCGCACGAGACTCCTCACGTTACCCGTCTCCGTTCTATTCCACCATACGCGACTCATGGCGTAGACTTATTTATAAGGCGGAAAGTGCACTGTTATCATTCACTGTTGAGTAGAGGGAGAAGGAGCATTGTCTAGATGAGTGTTAAATGAAATTAAACGTAACTTTAAAATAATTTTCCACAAACAGAACTTGAATTTTTATTTTCAATTTCATCAGCAAAAGGCAATCTCATTATTATAATTATTATGTTAAAAAGTGTTTGTCTGTGTTTAAATAGTATTATCTTATGTTATTGTAAAAATAAATAGTGCATTAATTAAGTGTTTGGTGTTTTATTGATTTCCCGTCGAAACGACCGTACGCGACTCCTGACGTTACACTCGGCACGTGACCTCTTGCCGGTTAATAACAAAATTTCCTTCCATTTAAACTGAAATGAGTAACGTTGTACCTTTGGTGTATAAGCTTACATGACAGGGACTATTTACTAGTTATTCATGTAGTTATGGCACCGTTCCATCAATTTTTGGCCAGAAAAACAAATTAATCATTCTCTTCTTCCACTTTCCCCATACCTGTGATGGATCATACGGGCAAACTGTTTAACACATGTGGTTCTGGCTATGGTAGATTTTTTTTTTTTTTTTTAATAAGTTGCTTTACATCGCACCGACACAGATAGGTCTTACAGCGACAACAGGACAGGAAGGGGCTAGGAGTCTAGGAGTGGGAAGGAAGTGGCCGCGGCCTTAATTAAGGTACAGCCCCAGCATTTGCCTAGTGTGAAAATGGGAAACCAAGGAAAACCATCTTCAGGGCTGCCGACAGTGGGGTTCGAACCCACTATCTCCTGAACACTGGATACTGGCCGCACTTAAGCGACTGCAGCTATCGAGCTCGGTGGCCCTGTTTTACGACTAGATGCCCTTCCTGATGTCACCCTATATGGATGGATGTAATCACTATTGCATGTTTCTGTGGTGATTTGTAGTGTGGTGTGATGTCTGAATATAAAGAGGAGAGTATTGGAACAAACACCCAGTCCCCAAACCAGAAGAATGAATCGCACGCAATTGAAATCCTTGAACAGGCAGGGAATCAAACATGGGAACCTCCGAACCAAAGACTTCAATGCTGACTACTCAGACAAGGAGCTGGACAAAAATTAATCCCTACATACTGTACCAGGAAAGCCTAGGTCCTGGTCCATATCAATCGAAAGAAACGTTATTCCAGCATAAAAGATCCGACCGACGTACGAACATCTATGTAAAGAATGTTCCAGTATGTGCCAGACCCCACAAGTGCACTAGGCGGAGTCAAGTGACGTCACCTGTCGCTCGAAGCTCACCTCCCCTAGAGATATTTCTCGAAAAGAATTTTCTTTTACCAGCTTTTCAACGCCTTAACCAATTTCAACGGGACAAACGCTGAATCATAGCGGACGTCATAAAAGTTAATCCCTGTGAATTTCGAATTAATTCATCCCATGGTTGTTGAGTTATAATAATTTAAAGTCTCAACGAAATTACGCACTCACGGTCACATGGCCAAGAGATGCTACCCCTCCCAGCGCTGGTATCTATATATGTCAAGGCTAGCCAGCAAGCAGGCCAGTACAAGGACGAGTATACAGCTGTGTGTGAGTGAGACAGAGGAGAGACCGACCCGCGTACAGTATGTTCGCGCAGTCACGGTGAAAGTACTTGCCGTCGCATTTCCGGAACGCGAAGTTATATCGCCGACAGAATTATAAAAGACGTCGCACTGTATTTAGTACATCGCGTCGCGACTACAGTCTAATCCTAAAGACATTTTAAAAAAATAATACGAGTGAACTTATTGAAGTGCAAATATCAACTATTTAACGTTCACAGAATATGTCATTACGTGTAGACTTAGGTTACTTCAAATGATATTGAACTTCTACAGAAACTGATGTGTAGAATCACCAGAACTCATTTCTTTTCGAGTATTGAACTGTATTTCTTTATTTACGTCACATCAGTATATGACTAACAGTAGTAATTTGAGTGAAAACTAAGAACTTTTCTGAGGTAATATGACGTTATAATAACAAGATAAGCAGAAAATAATCCTTAGTGACTTAATGACTGTGTTCTAAGACTGTGATTATCGACTATGATTTGCCTTTTCAAGTGTGAACTGTGTAATTATGAACGTTTCAGTAACGACTTTAAATAGTATTTCATACAGGAAGGACTGTGATTCTTTATTTAACGTCTTGAAATTCAATTACGCCATAAATAGTGTTCAACAGTAAATGACAGTGTCAGTGATAACTACTCGCACTAAGTGAATTTTTCGTGTGCGAAAAATCACCCTAACAAGCTGCAATTCTACATGATCCAGTTCCAGCTGTCATCATCTCATCGGGAACGTCAACATGGTGTGTTAAGGGAACATCGCCGATCCTGATTCTCCACGGAACATTCCAGATGTCCATCCTTTGACATTTTGTAGCAACATTTCTTTCCGTAAGTGAGTAGTAACAAACTGACTAAAATTTTTTCATTAATTTTGAACAGTGGAAACTTCAGTGCCGCGTGTGAACAAATATTTCAAAGTTCTCATAATTTCTCAGAAGTGATTAATTTAATTTCAAATTTCATTTTCATATCTCGTAGAAAGACTTTAGGCTTTTCAAGTGTGCTATATATCAAGGTTTACAAACTGAGAACTGAAAACTTTTAACAGAAATTTAATTTCTCATATCAACTTACAATTATAAGTGTGTGCTTAGGTTTAGAAAGACTTTAGGTGGAAATTCAATACCTCATATTCTCACATATGAAAGACTTTGGAATCAGTGATATTTATGCCATTTTCATGAACAGAATTCAGGAAGATTACGTTCAAACTTTTAATTTCAATGCCAGATTTGAGTCAATAATCATATCGCAGGGTGAAGAATTAATAAATTGTTTTGAAAAAATTTTTTAACCATCTATTATTCGCTCTGCGAGTCTATCCTACTCTGTATCGGCTCCAAAACCAAGTTCCACTCCCTGAGGTCCTACTCATGCCCTTTACCCAAAAACTTTTCCTGGTACAATACTGAAAATTTCACTACACAAATTTCTGATTTCAAGTATTGGAAAGGAATAAACAAGTGTCCAATCAAGTCGCATATACACGGTATCTCTTATAAACCCAGACCGTCCAGTGGCATTTCTACTCTCCGAGACCTAAGCAGCTGTATGGGAGACGCGCATAGTTCTTGACCTTGCAAGGAGTGTGAACGTGTTCCACCTAGCAGTCCGAATCTCGGCTGTTGACATGGTGTGACAGTGTAATAAGTACATTATGCAACAAGCCTATAATGGCAATAATTAAGACACGAGTACGTTTATAAAACGAGTGAAGCGAGTTTTATAATTTACATACGAATGTCTTAATTACCATCATTAGGTGAGTTGTATACGACTGTTTATGCTCGATGATAATTATAACTCTATTTTTTAAATATTCATAAATTCCTGTCGAGATGTCACTTGACAATTGAATTTATTGAACAGAGCGCAATATTAAATCTTTAAAAAATGACTGGACATTTTGGAAAAACAAAGTTTAAAACTTTATCTGGATAACGTTTGTACTGGTACGCCGTTATTAACATACAATAAAATTCTCAAAACTGGTCCACCCGGAATCGAACCTGGACCTTCTGCTTGTAAGGCAGACGTGACAACCACTACACCACGGAATCATTGCCATGCCTTGTTGTTCCAAGTGTGTTTAAACAAGTGTACAAATGGTGAAAATCGTTTTCATTGAGAATAATATAAGTTTCATTAATGGTTAGTACAATATTTTTAAAAGTTTCATAAAAATTTTGCAGGTAATAATGATGAAGTAACCTATGAAAGCAATGCCCTGTGTACAAATTGCAGCTGTGGAGATTAAGGTACAGTGCTATTTCTTTTCCCATATTCCCCAGTTTATTTACGCCAACATTTTGGACGGTGCACTTTCCATGTTGGTAATTTATACAGAAGGATGGAGTGTTGCAAATTTCTAGACCTTTTATATTCTTTACAAATCCATGAACTGCCCATGCTATCCTTACTTAATTGATCAAACAGTTTTATCATAATGAAAATCTGAACTCTGATTGGTGGAGAACCTGTATCATAATGAAACTTGAACTATTATGAGCCTCATTAAGATTCAGTTTTCTGGCATATAATATTTATATTTAGGCATCGTCGAGCATAAAAACCATTTCAAGTACGAGTCGGCTCGACAAGTATGCAATGCATTTGTTCCACAATTTTCCGGTGAAGTGCTACCTTCATGAGCACAGATTCTCGACATTGTAAATAAATAAATAAATAAATAAATAAAGAAAGAAAGAAAGAAAGAAAGAAAGAAAGAAAGAAATAAAATAAATAAAATAAAATAAAATTAAATAAATAAATAAATAAATTTTGAAACTACTGGCTCAATGCTCAATAAAAACCATGCACAAAGACGAACAGTTTTAACTATTTAAAACCTGCTGAACCAGCCAAAATACTGAGATATTGTGAGTGGTGTCTTGCATCATTGAATGATGGTTTATTCGAGACACAGCTTGTGTTCTTTTCAGATGAGGCCTGGTTTCATCTTAATGGTCGTGTGAACAGTCGTAACTCTTGCTATTATGAAGTCAAGTAAGACTTACTCACCTATAAAGGTAATGATTTTCATCAATGAACTTTATTCCCTTTTTAGTGGGTCGTACACTTATTTTGGCCCTCTCAAAGTACGTTTCTCTAACACATCTCCTGACTAGGGGATCGCGAGATAACTGCATGGCTACCATGAACTTGGTAGCCTTCACAACATCCTCTGGAGTGCTGAATTGGCTGTAAATAAAGATCCAAATTTTAACCTTGGTATAGGAATAGGAAAATTGAGTAAAATGAGTACAAAAGTGTCAAGAGTAAAATATTACCTGCTAACAAATTCTTTTGCAACATCAAAGGGATCAGTAGGCTCCTGCTCTACTTCATGACGCTGGTAGTTATCTCTCAAGTTCTCACCAAACTGTTCAGGACTGAGACCAAATCTCTTGGCCAATCCATCTAGAATGATATAATACAGAGTCAAACCTTAACACTGCATTCCAATTTTTAGACATGCATAAAATGAATCAGTATTTACTGTTCTGACTTATGTTTTTATGGCCTGGAATAATAGAATGATATAGTCTCTTGGGATTATGTCAAGTACAATGAGACAAACAGGAAAATGTAACATTTCACTAAGAATTTGTTCTGTGTCAGATGTAAACAATGACTGTTCTAATAATGTCAAAAGATTTGAATTCAAATGCAGTAGAGAACGTAAATCCTGTTTTGGAAAAACAGTTGATTTAACAGATGATGATGATGATGATGATGAATCAACAAAACATAACTTCAAAATCTGCTATTCAATTTTTTTCTTTTGCCAACACCTAGCAAAATTTTATGCAGCCCAGGGGGTTCAGAAAACATGGTTTGAAAAATGATGCATTATATAATTCGTCACTGTCCACACACAGAAGAAAAATAGTTTTCAACTAAAAATAAAAAATACTCTCCAAGAATATGTGGTGACACTTTTATAGCTGTCTAATCTGAACAATAATTTAACAGCAAATCCTTGATCACTCAACATGGACTCTTCAAATTTGCACAATTATAGGTCTGAAACTTTTATAGCTGACAAATCAGAACAACAATTTATTTGTGAATCCTGCAGAAATGAACAAGGATTCTTCTAAATTTGCACAATTACAGGTCATCAAATCAGGCATCATTTAACACACATGGGTCATTATTATACAGGGAAAAATAAAAGTGGGGAACAAGAAAAGGAATATACAGGAGCTTCAATAGCGAAGAAAATGTATACACTTAAATACTTCTGGGCAGTAGAGATAATGGTATAAAAGTAAGATTAATATTAAGCACAGTGGTCATTTCATCTGAAGATTAGGATAGAGGTGAGAGGGGAAGACTGGTTGATTAGCATAGTGGCTTAGTTGCTTGCTTTCCACCAAGATGGTCAGAGTTTAAATCCCAGCTGATATAGGGCATTAATTTTTACCTAGAAAATCATGCAGTGTCATTTAGACACCCAGGCTAATTTGGGGTTTTGGACAGATCTTTTCCATGACACCTTGTATCATCAAACCAAATAATAACAACAACAATTAGGTTGAACCCACTGAAATTTGACGGAATACCAAGTCCATCACATATATCAGAATATTAATGGAAAAGTTAGTCGCTTAGCAACCTGTTGAGTACAGAATGTATTGCTGTTTAGGGTAAGCCATCGCCCGCAATTATTATTGGAGTGCAATAATAATTAACCTTATGTTTTAATGGTCCACCTTTTCAATACTCTATTATACAATGTTTACATTACATTTTTAATCTTGGAACTAGTTTCGACCTTGGCTGGCCATCATCAGCCATAATACAAAACTGCACAAACACATGTAATGACTAAAACAAATGTACAAAACACTTTACGTTAAAGGTATTAAAAGGATCTGGCATGAACCATTATGCCACAACATGTAAAATATAATGAAATTAAAATAAAGCTCTAAAATCCTTGCTTCTTGTAATGGCTGATGATGGCCAGCCAAGGCCGAAACTAGTGGCAAAACTAGTTCCAAGATTAAAAATGTAATGTAAACATTGCATAATATAGTATTGAAAACATAAGGTTGATTATTATTGTGATCACAATTCAAGATGGATCAAAACCATGAAGTTTATATCCTATGATTATTAGAATGATCATTTAATGATTCGATTTTATGATTATTCAAAGTGGGCGGAACTTAGAGACCTATCAATGTTTCATGATTCACTGGCAGGGAATTCTGGAGAGAATAAAACAAAAATGAAGCAAATCGGTCCAGTAGAATAGACAGATGGATTTGCCAAAGCTGTTTTTAGTAAAACTCTTTTAATATATTCTGATTTCCGAAAGGGTGAATGGCAACTGGACCACGTTTGCATGGATAAATTTCACCATCATGAAATCTACAATGTCAAAGTCCTAAGGGGGGGAGGGGAAGACTCAGGGTCAGATCACTATGTTGTTAAGATCAACATAAAATTAACTTCAAGGGTTAAGAAAAGACCTCCAAATAAAAATAGGAAAGAAAAAAAAACATAGACCCCACCACCTTAATAAATAATACGGAGTACTACAGGAAAAGGATCTGTCAACATTAATATTGTACATAAGAAGAAAAGACCACCAAACTAAAATCAATAGCAGAAGAGTTAGCTCTAACAAATCCTATGAAAAAACATGCATGGTGGGATGAAGAATGTGACCAGGCAATTGAGAGAAGACACCAAGCTTGGATAAATCATAAAGCCCAAAAATCCGACGAATCTAATTTTGAACTAATAAAACAAAGAAAGTCAACCCATCAAATCATCAGACAAACCAAATGCAAATATCTTAAAAATGCCTTATCAAGAATAGAAGAGAGTTTTAACAAAAAAACAACGAGATTATTATAAAACCTTTGGCAAATACCTTAAAAAATATGAGCCCCCAATATTAATGCTGAGAGATAAATCAGGAAGGTTAGCCCATAGTAATCAAGAAAATGCAAAGATCCTCGCAGACACATTCAACAAACTTTTGAATTGCGATGACGCAATGGAAACGTTGGAAGTAAATACTGACACACCCGTTTTAACCACCTCAGATCTAATAGATCCTCTAACTCTCGATGAGGTGGAATTTGCAATTAAGGAACTAAAAAATTATAAGGCATATGGTGAAGACCAGGTCTTTGCAGAAATCTGGAAAAATGCAGGGAAACCAGCAGTGCAGTAGGAAAAACAAGAAAGGACAGGGAAAGGAATGAGAAAAAATTGCATAAAAAGCTTTCAGAATGGAGAGAAATACTCAAAGATGGTTTAGCTATGTTAAGAGGAACAATCATCAATCAGTAATCAAAGATCTGCACTTAGGGCTGTCACCCAGATCCCAGATTCTCTATCAGTTGTTTACCTAGCCTCCCCTTAAGCATTTTCAAAGAACTTGGAGGATGAATGCCTAGCAAAATTTCGTGAAACCCCAGGGAGTTCACAAACCACAATTTTGGAAATGATGCAGTATATAATTCCAGTCATTGTTCGCATACAGAAGAAAACTAATTTTCAACTAAAATGGAAAAAATATTCACAAAGAAAATAATATATGTAATGAAACATCCATAGTTGCCTGATCAGAACAACAATTTAACAGTGAATCCTGCATCACTCAGCAAGTTGCAACTTGGATATTGTATGCAGAGCTCTTCTAATTTGCATAGTTATAGGTCATCATAACAGACAACATTTAACAGATGTGGGTCATTATTATACAGGGGGGGAGGAGGGGGAGGGGAAAGGAAAAATAAAAGAAAAGATGGGTCAGGGCAAGAAAATGAATATACAGGAGCTTCACTAATGAAGTAGAAAAAAAGCTAAGGCCTTTTTTTTTTAGACCAACACGGTACTATGTACCCATACAGACTTATGCAGCTGAGACTTGACTTTGACGAGCAGGCAAGAAAGTACAATTCAAGCCAGTGAGATGAAATTCCTAAGAAGTATGATGCAAAAGACAAGAAAAGACAGAGTGAGAACTGAAAATGTTAGAAAGGAAATTGGGATAGGAAGCTAAGTGAGAGAACTGAAAAGAATAAACTAAGGTGGTTTGGATATGTAAAGAGGATAGAGGAAAATAGAATTCCAAGACAGATGCTGGAGTACCTGGAATGAGGAGATAGGAAATTTTGGAATGAAGATTAGTACTGCAAAAGGGAAGATTTTGATCATGACAAGTGTTGTAACCAAGGTTGAAATTTACAGAACACAACTTTTATTGCTTCACTTTATGATATTTACACAAATAACTGAAATTTATTTTGAAGCAAAAAGGAATATTGAATCTTGAGAAAAGTCTGTCTTTATACAATATGTACAGGTTTACAGTCTTTATATACACTTCTATCTTGAAAAGATAGTCTTTGTGAATTGACACGTTGATAGTCGAGAACTATCTGGCACACTAACATAAATGTCTTTGAGAGTCCTTGTTTGTTGAAGTGCCTGAATTCCTAAAAAGCAAGTTCAATTGATTGAAGAAATTCCACCTAGCGAAACTAAGGGAGCTTGCGTCAATTAGGGAATGAGAATGGCTTGTAAAAGAATTACGGAACATAGGCAGCGGAAACAGGTAAGGGAGCGGTGACCAGAGGTGAAACCTCGTACTGCCAGAAATTCAGTCCACCTGGTCGAAGCACATTTTCAAGAGGAGTAGCCTCCGTGCTCGACGTAGGGTGTATTCTGGAGCTGGACACCGGGGCAAGTGGGCAATTGAGCAGGCAGGGAGCTCCTATTTATAGTACACTCAATGGTCAGGCACGCGCACTGAGGGCTGCGCGTCGAAGCTAGCAGAATGATACACAGGCGCGCGTGCAGCTGGCTGGCAGAGCGAGAAAGGGAGCGCCGGACATACAACACCCTCCCCTCCTAAATACGCCGGTACGGCGTGAAACGGCGGCGGCGCTGGCGGCGACTGCGATGCTGGGGTGGAGCTGCTGATTTCTCTGTTGTATTGTCCGGAGCTGGAACTGGGTGGAGTGGCGCTGTCTCGTCCTGAAAGGAACCCATGGTTATTAAATGATCTAAGGCTCGTTCAGCAATAGATTTATCTGGTTTAGCAATAGCATCAATAGCTGGACAGGGGCGGTAGCGCAGGCGTATCTGATCTTGATGGCGGCAGATACGTTTCTCCGTAGTCTGTATCTCGTATAGACGATGACCCAAAGATCTGCAGATGACTCCAGGTATCCAGAGTGGGTTGGATTTGAATGTCCTGGTGTAGACCTTGTCGTTGAGGGAGAACTTCGTTGGTGATGTCTTATGCTGGGCCGGAAGAGGCTGTAACAGAGAAAGTAAAGTTCTGTGAGGTCGTCCATGGAGCTTCTGTGCAGGAGTGATATTATCAGCGCCGGGTAGGGTTCTGTAGTTGTTTAAGAGTTGGAGCAAGGCTTGGTCTTTAGTTAAACCTGAAGAGACAGCTTTCTTCATACTTCTTTTAAATGTTTGCACGAAGCGTTCAGCTTCACCATTAGATTGAGGGTGAAAAGGTGGTGCTAGGATATGACGAATGCCATTATGTGTACAAAAGTTCTGAAAAGCAGTAGCTGTAAATTGAGGTCCGTTGTCCGAAATGAGTACTTGCGGTAAACCTTCTGTAGTAAAGATTTTCTGGAGAGCACGAATGGTAGCTTCGGTTGTAGTAGTCGAATGCATATCCACGACATATGGAAAGTTTGATAGTGAATCGATGACTATTAACCACATGGAATTGAGGAAAGGACCTGCGAAATCGATGTGAACTCGTTCCCATGGAGTAGTAGCAGGAGGCCATGAAGCAAGATCAGAAGACGGGGCGTTCTGATTCGTTTGACATTGCTCACAATGACGTATTAGCTTTTCGATGGCGGCATCAATACCGGGCCAGTAGCAGTGTTGACGGGCGAGTTGCTTTGTTCTGGAGATACCCCAATGGCTTTGGTGTAATAATTCGAGAACTTGTTTCTGTAGGCTAAGTGGGATAACCACTCGGAAGATGGTGCCTGCTTCTAGTAATACAACTCCGGCACGAGTCGTGAGACGATGCTGCATACGATGATAAGGTGCAAGGTGGGCAGGAAGTGTGCTCTGAAGAGGCCAACCGTTGCGGATGTAAGTACGTACAGTAGCAAGTGTACTGTCCTTATCCGTAGCTTTAGCTATGCAGGTAGCATCAATAGGAAAACTGGATACAGTATCTTCAAGTTCTATGTCCAACTGAAGACATTCAGATTCTTGAGAATCGAAGGCAGTATCAGGACCAACGGGTAAGCGGGAGAGGGCATCAGCATTACAATGCTGGGATGTGGCTCGATATACAATCTGATAGGAATAATCAGAAAGGAACATGGACCATCTTTGAAGCTTTCTGAGGGAATTCTCTGGGATCTTATTACCAGGATGGAATAAGTGTACGAGAGGCTTATGATCGGTAATGATCAGGAAATGGTTGCCATAGAGATATTCATTGAAACGGCGAATACCAAAGATGATGGCTAAAGCTTCTTTCTCTATCTGTGAGTATCGACGTTGATGGTCATTAAGTGTTTTCGAAGCGAAGGCGATGGGGCGTTCTTGTCCATGACGATCCTTCTGGGAGAGAACGGCACCGACACCGTAGTCTGAAGCGTCAGTAGCTAGCGTGATGATCTTGTCGGGCTGAAAATGAGTGAGTTGTATAGCTTGAATTAAGGCGTTGTTGATTGTTTTCCATGCCTGTTGGCATTGCGGAGTCCACTGAAACTTAACACCTTTTTTACGTAGAGCGTTTAATGGAGCTGCCACTGTAGCGAAGCGTGGAATGAACTTATTATAATAGTTCGCTTTGCCTACGAAGGACTGAAGCTGCTTGAGGTTCTGAGGTGCTGGCATGTTTACTATCGCTGAGACATTCCGTGTACTAGGACGAATTCCATTCTTATCAAGTATATGTCCTAGGTAGTGAACTTGAGGTTGAAAGAAGGTACATTTAGCGAGATTCGCTCGTAGGCCATTGTCTTTCAATTTCTGGAGAAGGAGGCGTAGATTGGTTAGATGTTCCTGATGATCTTTTCCAGTAACAATAATATCATCCAGGTAGTTCGCACAACCGGGAATGGAGGCGGTGAGTTGAGCCAAATAGCGCTGAAAAATAGCCGCTGAGGATGAAACACCGAATGGGAGCCGCTGGAGCTGGAGCAGTCCGAGAGGAGTGTTGAGTGTGAGAAATTTCTTAGATTCTTCGTCTAAAAGTAGCTGGAGATATGCTTCTTTAAGATCAACTCGAGAGAAGAATTGTCCACCAGAGAGACGACGGAATAAGTCTTCTGGACGTGGAATAGGAAAGATATCTGTGTCGAGTTGTGCGTTGACTGTAGATCGAAAATCGCCACAAAGTCGAACATTACCATCAGGTTGCTTGATTACCACGAGTGGAGTAGCCCATTGACTAGAAGTAACTGGTACAACAATTCCAGTTTGTATCCATCTTTCTAATTCTTTCGTGACCTGGTCTTGAAGTGCTAGGGGTACTGGACGAGCTTTGAGGAAGCGAGGCTTAGCTCCGGATTTCAGCTGTATGTGAGCTGTATAGTCTTTGGCTGTTCCGAGCTGAGAGTCGAAGACTTCAGGAAACTGCGCTAGGAGAGCGGTAACGTCAGAAGTAGGATGCAATGTAGATACGACGTTAATGTTGTCATGTATCTGGAAACCAAATAAGTTAAATAGATCCATGCCCATAATGTTTGATGCAGTGTAGTTGTTAACTACGAGAAGAGGAATGTCCTTCTGAATTCCTTTATAACTAGCCTGAAGCTTGATTTGACCTTTGATGTCAATTTTCTTCTTGTTAAATGTCACGAGCTGGATGTCAGCTGGAGAGCATGAAGGTGAACCTAAGTCGTGGTAGGTAGTCAGGTTAATAATAGAGACAGGTGATCCTGTGTCTAATTGAAAATCGACAGATCGATCAGAGAATGAGAGAGGAATGATGATTTCGTGAGAATCCTTTGTGGGAAGAATAAGATTGATCTGATCAACTTCCATGTCTTGGCGGGGCTGTATATGCTTCCGACGTGCTGCAGTAGGCTTAGCAGGGCGGAGCGAACTTTGACAGACAGTCTGAATGTGTCCAAGTTTATTACATCGTTCACAAGTAGCTTTGAAAAAACGACAGTCACGACGTTCATGATGCTTGAAACAACCTCGGCAGGAAGGCAGGAGTTTCGAGGTGCTTTTAGAATTGGGCTTCCGTGTAGCATTACGAGAGGGAACCTGGCGAGAATGCTTGGTGGAGAGCGCCTTATCCGTACGGTTCACTGTAGCAGAGGACTTGCGGGCCTGAGGCGAGACTTGTGCAACTTCGTGTGGAGAAGCTATGGCTGCGGCAGTCTTGGTAGTAAGCTCATAAACCGTAGCAATACGCTGGACGTCTTCTAAAGAAGGGTTACTCTGCTTGACAGCGTCAAAACGTATTTTGTCTTCAGGAGTATGTAAAATTATCATGTCCCGAATGAGAGAATCAGTGTAGGATGAACCACAACCGTCCTTGGAGCAGATGAACTGGCAGGGTTTAGCTAGACCACGCAATTCAGTTATCCATTCAGTATGTGTCTGATGGGGTTGCTTTCTGCTCTGAAAAAATTTATAGCGAGCAGCCACTATGTGAGGAGCTTTGGCATAGTGTTCCGTGAGACGGGCCAAGAGCTGCGTGAAAGGTACCTCAGATAAGTGTTCTTCCGGACTTAATTTACGTAGTAATTCACACGTAGCATTGCCAACCGAACTAAGAAATAGTGCGCGGCGGCGTTGATCATCTGTGACAGAATGGCAGATGAAATGCTGTTGTAAACGGGCTAAATAAACTGACTATGCTTCCTTAGCTGGATCAAAAGCAGAGAACGGAGGAATAGCTGATGGCTGTGTAGAGACAGAAATAGCTTGAATAGCCTGAAGTAATGCTGCCTGTTGTTGTTGCATAAACTGTTGTTGTTGCTGCTGTAAGGCTTGAAAGACCGTAGCGAGTTGTTCCGCAGTAGCCATTGCGAGATGCGTGCAAGAAAGAGTAAGGTAAGCTGTGTGTCAGAACTGGGTTGGAGTGTCGTTGTTTTTTAGCACATCGCCGTAGAGCTGACAACTGGGCCTGGTGAATTGTAGTGTCGTGTTTACCTCGTTGGTATAGAGTTGGCGATTGGGGCTGATGACGTGTAGTTTGTTGCTTTTGTACCTCGTCGCTATAGAGTTGGCAACTGGGGTCGAAGAACTGTAGGTTGTTGCGTTTTTACCTCGTCGCCATAGAGTTGTGTTGTAACCAAGGTTGAAATTTACAGAACACAACTTTTATTGCTTCACTTTATGATATTTACACAAATAACTGAAATTTATTTTGAAGCAAAAAGGAATATTGAATCTTGAGAAAAGTCTGTCTTTATACAATATGTACAGGTTTACAGTCTTTATATACACTTCTATCTTGAAAAGATAGTCTTTGTGAATTGACACGTTGATAGTCGAGAACTATCTGGCACACTAACATAAATGTCTTTGAGAGTCCTTGTTTGTTGAAGTGCCTGAATTCCTAAAAAGCAAGTTCAATTGATTGAAGAAATTCCACCTAGCGAAACTAAGGGAGCTTGCGTAAATTAGGGAATGAGAATGGCTTGTAAAAGAATTACGGAACATAGGCAGCGGAAACAGGTAAGGGAGCGGTGACCAGAGGTGAAACCTCGTACTGCCAGAAATTCAGTCCACCTGGTCGAAGCACATTTTCAAGAGGAGTAGCCTCCGTGCTCGACGTAGGGTGTATTCTGGAGCTGGACACCGGGGCAAGTGGGCAATTGAGCAGGCAGGGAGCTCCTATTTATAGTACACTCAATGGTCAGGCACGCGCACTGAGGGCTGCGCGTCGAAGCTAGCAGAATGATACACAGGCGCGCGTGCAGCTGGCTGGCAGAGCGAGAAAGGGAGCGCCGGACATACAACAACAAGAGGCAACAGAAAATCCAAGGGAGTTATAAAAATAGGAAATGAACCTCATGAAGTAGTGAAAATTTTTAAATATTTGGGCAGCGTGATATCATAAGATGAAAATCTGGATGGAGAAATTGATTTAAGAATACAGAGGTCTGTAAATTTCTACCAGTGTGTGAGAGACATTGTATGGAACAAAGATGTGCCAATGAAGTGCAACAAGGTTTTATATTCATCCTATTATAAACCTATACTGACCTATGCTTCAGCAGCCTGGACGTTAACTAAGCAGAACCAAAATAAGATACAAGCAGCTGAAATGAGGTTCTTGAGAAGCATACAGGGAAAGACAAGACGAGATAGAATACGAAATGAGGAAATAAGGAGAAGCGTGGGAGTGTGTAAACTTCAAGAAGAGACTGATATAGCAAAGCTAAAATGGTTTTGACACATGATGAGAATGCCAGGAGAGAGAATACCAAAGAGAACATTCATGGACACAGAGACTGGAAAGAGGCCTAGGGGACGTCCTAGAATGAGATGGAGGAGCTCCGCTGTGAACTGTATTGCAAATAGAGGAGTCGATAGTAATAAAGTACTAGAAGAGGAATGGTGAAAAGATCGAGTAAGGTGGAGACCTTTGGTACACTGCCCTACCCAGATTCTGGAAAAGGGAATGGATGCTGAAGAAGAAGAAGATGGAGGCAAAGTGCGAGGGCAAGAGAACAAGAGGAAGACCTAGAAAAAGGTGGATTGAACTGGTGAAGAGTGGCGTAAGAAGATGAAATTTAGACTGGGACAAGATCGTGGAAGAGGAATGGTGGAAGGAAAGAAGAAGATGGAGAAGTGCCATAAATACCCCAAACCGGCAGGAGCTGGATAAGGAGAAATGATGATGATATGAGACATGTAAAAGCGAATGCCTGGCACAAGACCACCATGTGAATGCCTAGAAAGAAGTGTTGAAGAGAAGAAGGCCTGCGGGAAGCCATAGGAAGAGGTGGCTATACCAGCTAAGAGACGATGTGGAGAGAAGAGGAGGGAATTGGGATTCATTGGTGACAGAAAAAGCATTTCTGGACAGACAACAATGACAAAGCATTATGCTTCAATAACAGCTTGAATAATAGCTGCAATTTTACACCAATTGTGTAGAACTAGAACACATTAAAACTTCACATATTCTTTGATTAAGATAGGTGGAATAACGTGACTTGGACTGAAGTGATACTGGTTCTTAGACTTTTGTGACTGGAGCTGAGGCTGTTGTCTGGGGTGCTTCGGGCTGTTGTGCTGCACCTTAGGTTGATGAGCGGCCGGTGTTTCGCCAGTATTACAGTACACTTTGTAACGGCTGACGGATTATCAGAAAGAAAGCAGGAGATTTTATACTCCAAAAAATGCCATCTGGGACAACGAGGGGAAACACCATAAACAAAAACATATACCGATAATGTTGATACTATAGACAGGATGATTAGCTTTTGGGCTTTCGCCGTGTCAAGAAAAAAAGGTGAAATTCTTTGCGGTGTTTTCTCAATACAGCAAAAGCCCAAATCTAATCGTTATGTCTATAATTACGGGCTGTGAAAGCATCAGTCTAAATAATGTTGATACTATTTTGACCAACCTTTGTTACACCTTGCACAAAATAATAGGGCTTCTTAATGGTACATCAAGACAAACAGTTTTAATAAGTCATATTCATTCAACCTGACAGTTTGAGATCATGTCTAGCAAGCAAGCTCGTAGTTTTACGCGAACTGATATCATAAACATAGCAATGCGGCCTCCAGTTTTGCAGGGAGTCCAAATTAAAGAGATGTAACCTCTGAATTAAAAAATCCCACGTGCATGGACCAGTATTTAAACCGTAGCCACCTCGGTGAAAAGCTAGTGATGATGTCACTCAGCTACCTCATCCCAAGAGAAAAGAAGAAAAAATATCAACATACCGTGTCTGGTGCACACAGCAAGTCCCAAAGCGAAAAGACGTACTTACCAAGGCCTGCCTTTTTGCACATGGAGTATGGCCCACTGCGTACAGCCTGCTTCAGAACATCCTCCGATGGTGGTTCTTCAACCACCTCAGGTTCTTCAGCCTCCTCTTCTGGCTGCTCTCCATCCTCCTCGCCTTCAGCGTTAATTCGTTTCTGCTGCTTGTTGCGGCGGGCCTCTGCAGCCAGTTCTCGTTGCTTGAGCCTCCAAGCCTCGCGCATCGCTGGCACTTCGTGAGAGTAATACAGCAAGAAGTGCGAGTGCACATCCCTTAGTTCCTCAGGTGTCTGTACAGCACGTAACCTGCAAAATGAAATGTTGAAAAAACTTGTCATTATTCAAGTTAGTTCGTGCACAAAGCAGCGGCTAGATGGTTTAAGAGACAAAACCACATGACAATTAGGCTCTTGTAAACATTAACTGAAAAAGCAAGAAAGTTCTGAACTCTAAAACAAGAACAGTATTGGATGAGAAAGGTATCTGAAAGCCAGAAAAACAAAAGACTTATCTAGTCTTGTAAACTTAATACTGTCTTAGTTTTTAGGAAAAAGGAAGAATTCACAAACCATAAAAAGCAGAGTCTGACATACGTAACTAAGGGTGGCCAGATGGCAAAGATAAAATGGAGGTGTCTGGTGTCAGTGGGGAGTGGCAAGGTCAAATCAAAAAGGTTAAACGAGCTTCATAGCTCTACATATGTAGTCTTTAAATAAATAAATAAAACTAATATAATAAATTAACTAAATCAATCAAATACATAAACACATATCTAAGTAATGTTATTAGAATATGAACCACAATGTTGCCCTTTGAAATCCTTCCTTATTTGTCCTTAGCCTCAGTACCACATGTTCACAGCAAGCTTCACGGCCTTCAAGAACATGGTTCTGAACCACAAAGCTTTTCAAATTTGCGCAGTGGACTGGTCATCATAGGCCTGAAATCGAATGTGATTCTAACCTGTTTAGGTGTGCCGCTGTTCCATTTCATTTTACAGTAACAGATGATGATGATGATAATAATAATAATAATAATAATAATAATAATGTTACTGTCTCTATATCTCTAACTACTTGTACAGTTTTTGTTGACAGGGCGTGCTGGAATTTTATCCCACAGGAGTTCCCTTACGAACTCATAAATTTACAATTATGAGGCAGGTGTATGTGAGCACTTTCAAATAGCACTGGACTGAGCAAGGATCAAACAGAGAAACATGGGCTCAGAAAGCCAGCGCTCTATTCCGAGTCACCCAGCCTGGTAAAATAATTATTACAGTTGTTGAAGTCCACTATAGTGAGTACGGGATACATCGAGAAACCCACTGTAACGACAGTTTTATTATGTCCCATGAAAATTCCTCTGTTAAAATGTGCAATATCCTTCGGTTACAAGAACTTGTGCACTGATTGTTATCATGAGTGATTTAAGAGTGTGTGTTTTTTTTATTTTTTATTTTTATTTAACAATACACACTAGCATTTATACTGAATATGACTGATCATTTTCCATATCGACTTCTCACTACGTGCACTTGCGAGAGAGCTCGTCGACATCTAAAGGAGCAATTTTATGATTTTATCAAAGAAAAGTTCCACATTCACAATACAATCATAAAATTGTTCACTGTTGACCATACGGGCTAAATATGACTTATATTACATGTAATCTAAAGGAGCAGTGAACTCTGTTAGTAATATCTTATGACTGGAGAGGAACATTCATGTTCAAAACAAAAAGGGGAGAACATATTTTTGTAACAAATGTATAAATAATATGGATGATAACAGTTGTCAACACATTAAAATTAAAGGCTGGAGTGTACGATCACTCAATTTTACTGTAATACTAGATACTGAAATTAAAAAAGAATTCAAGATACGGCAGTGTGCATCACTGATTTCAAAGGTTAGTTTGTATATTCTCCCATCTGGTGAAATTTCAGAAAAGCTATTTGCATAGGAAACAGATTATCATTACTCTACTAGTGCATGAAAAATGTTTTCATGATGCATGCAAGGTTAAGTTAGGTTAAGTGATGCTGTTCGAATTAGAAAAATGAAACATTTGCCACAGAAGCCACTGCAGTGATTTTTTTTTTTTAGAATGAAAATGAACACGTGCATTCACATAGTATCGGAAATAGAAAATAACTAACGACTAAGCCGCAGTACAGAAATCGTTTGAGAAAATCATCTGAACAAAATATTTGCCATTTCATACCATTTTTAAAGGTTCTTTTGCATCTTTTCTGAAAAATTAGATATAATGACATTCCACTATAGTGCGTACATTTTTCACCATTATGAATTCTTGCCATAACAGACTTTTGCTGTTGTATTTTTACTATTCATTAAATTGTTCCATAGTAATTGAAATCATTTCCTAGCTCCAGTAAATTACCAACTTACACGAAAGTAACTGAATACAAGCCTAAAAGAATTTAGAAAAAGAGGACAAACAATATGAATTTCACTGAATTTATCATCTACTGGTTAATGTAAATGGTTCCTACACAGAAATAGAAGGATAGCCAATTTTTGGATTTGTTATTCAACTGATTTTGTCCATGATGCTCAATGACATGCATCCAATTCTTTGGTATTCTACACGTGTTCAGAACCCCTAATTCCTCAGAGCCTTCAGCACTCAAATATATCTTTGCAAGTATATTAGGTTAATAGCAAAACGTCTTCAATTTCATTAGAACAATGTCACAATAGCAGAAGATATCAGCAACAAGAGTTAACACTTCACCTATCAATATCTTCCTCCTTCAGCACACGCACGCTGTCCGGGATAGGAGCATCAGGGTTCTTCATCAGTTGCTCTGCTTGGTAGTCCCTCATCTTCTCAAATAACGAAATGAGCGCCATTTTCCTTGTGCGTAGCTGGCACCACTAAAATAGAAAATGCTGAATGCAAACAGTGATATACTAGAAACACAGCAGAAATTTCACTAATCTACAATTGAAGACTTGGGGGGTAAATAATGACAACCCACATTTTGTAAGTTCTGAGATATAAAGGAATGAATTTTCACAAAATATTTACTGCTAAAATGTTTAATCTATGAAACTTCTTACTCAATACTACATGTAATCCTTTTTTATAACATCCTGGAGAAAAAAATGCATACAGAACCAGTATTATGGATAACTGGAGTATATAAAAACACTGAATGTACCTATCAATTTGAGAGTTATAATTGTTTACATGCAACATTGATAAAACCAGTGAACTGACAATTCAAGAAAACATCTCAGTTTCTGAAGTTCTGGCTGAAGTGCTTTGTTTACCCCCCTAGGAAAGGAAGAAAAATGCTGAATGCAGACTATTACGTTTAATAAAATGAACTAAGAGAATAAATACAGTAGAACCTTGATAATTTAAAATCTGTTAATTCAAAATCCCGCCTAATTCGAAGAAGCTCTTGTTCCCGGAAACATGAAATACGGTTTTTCATGTTATTTAAATTAATTCGAAATACGGATAATTCGTAATTTGAAGTACATCACAGAAATTCAGACTTGTAATTTGAAACAGTAGTGTCTTACAGAGTAATTTAAATTCAAAATTTATCTGCGTTGAGATAGAATGCGTGTTCCGGAACGTAGAGGGGTAGCTTTCCGCACTTACACTCACTTCGGTGGGTCTACAGTGTGCTTCACATTTGCTAAGTTGAATGAAATCGGAATGCGTGTTCCGGAACGTAGAGGGGTAGCTTTCCGCACTTACACTCACTTCGGTGGGTCTACAGTGTGCTTCATATTTGCTAAGTTGAATGAAATCGGAATTCTTTTGTATTCAACCCTTTAAGGAATGCCGTAATATCACGCAGCAGGCAGTGTGCGGAAAGACAGAATCCGCGGTATCCCCTCGTCACAGGAAAGTTCGATAAGCCACTATGTTTTAAGGGCGTCGGAAACTTTCCATACAAGTACAATGAATCTAAAAATGCAAACAGTACAGTAATCCAAAAAATAATGCATTTATACAGGAGAGCCAGCATAATTCATCCTCGTCTTTGAATTGTGTGATTTCTTTTTTCTTTCATTGTGTGAGGTTATGTTTGTCAGTGATTTATCCAACTACATTATTTGAACATTGTAAATGCACCTTGTTGGATACATTTTGGAAATAGTTTTTTTCCATGGAATTTGAAAGGTTTAAACTGCGAATCGAGGTGATTGCATGCATTAATGGGTCTTAGAATACTTTGTGATGCGGCAAGTGTTTACATTTCTGAAGTACGAGAGAAGTGCCATGGCGGGAAATCGTACAAGGATAGAGTCATAGGAAAGTTCGATTTTAAGGGCATCGGGTACTTTCTGTGTGAGTACAAGGCATCTAAAATGCATACAGTACAGTAATCCAATGAATAAAGTACTTGTACATGGGAGCCAGCATAGATTTCTCCTCGTCTTTGAATCGTGCTCTTTTTTTTCTTTCTTTCGTTGCGTGAGGTTATGTTTGTCAGTGAGTTATCCAAGTGCATTATTTGAATACTGTAAATGCACCTTCTTGGATATATTTTGGAAATAGATTTCTTTTTTAAATGGCATTTGAAAGGTTTAAACTGTGAATCAAGGTTAACTGCATGCAGTAACGGGCCTTAGAATATTTTGTAATGCGGCAAGGGCTGGCACTTCTGAAATGTGAATTAGCAGTTAATTCGAAATCACGTAATTCGAAGTCCGATTTTTTGGTCCCAACGACTTTGAATTGACGAGGTTTTAACTGTAATAATGTTATTGCTTTTTCGTCCCACTAACTAATTTTACGTTTTTTTAATATGCCAAGGTGCTAAAATTTTGTCCCGCAAGAATTTTTAACTTGCAAGTAAATGTACCGACACAATTCTGATGTATCTGAACCCCTTCTATTACCACCGGACTGAGACGGGATCGAACCCACCAACTTGAGCTCAGGAGCCTAAGATTACAGTATGTTTTTTTAAAATTTCAAATGATGCAGATACCCACATTGTTTTTTAAGAAAATGACAGGTAAACTAATTTTTGTAAGCTAGATATGCAGTACCAGTACATCAAAAAGTGTAAAAAGTTCTAACCCACACTGTCGTGTAAAGGACATGCAAAGAGCGGGTATGTTAATAAAATTTCAGTATAATGACAAGAGTCAGTAGTATGTATTGTTATGATTTCATACCAATCATGAATGCTAATACTTTTGGAACATAAATGAAAATCTCTTAATAATGCATACCCTCAATGAGTGTAGATGTCCACCTGATTGATGGAGTAGGAAGTACAAAGGAGTGTGTCTCGGGATGTGAAGAAATAGAATAGGGATGGATGAAAAGATGATAGAATTAGGTGTGGTTTTCTTGAATTCAAATGAGCCCCTCTTTCTGCTGATCTCTCTACCCACTTAGCTGTAATAGAGTTCATAAGCTTACTGGACAAAAAATTAGTCACCCTAGTGCCCACGTATAGTTGGATTATTAAGCCTGTACAGATGGCGCAGTGAATGAGTGCCCTGTTCAACGGCACGCGCACTGCCTCTAAGTAAGCATAAGGTAGTAAAAATAGATGAGAAATTGATGTTTCAAGCGGACAGCGTACGTAACATGGGTAGGTGTAAGGATGTGACAGCGTGGTAAAAAAGGGCAATCATGTCTGGCCGTGCCCATGGCCATACGGTGCGTGAAGTTACTGGATATGTTGAAGTTTCGCAGCAGACTGTTCAACATGTCTGCAAGCAGTGGTGTACTACACTTGGCCACGAAAAACTACATCAAAATTGTGGTCAGAAAAAGATCCTGACTGAGAGGGACCGAGACCCGTTTTACGGCTTGCGAATCAAAATCACTTCCAAACACGACAGGAATTGCTGCAGTAAGTGAATAAAGGTCCTTCCCAAACTGATAGCGACAGAAACCGCATACAATGAACATTTGGAGTCGGTCACTTTGCAAGAGGCCTTGCTCACACAGGCACATAAAGCTGCGCATCTTTAGTGGGTTAGAAATCATCGAACATGGACAGTAGCTGACTGGCAGAACGTAATGTGGTCTGACGAATCACATTTTTGCCTCTATTCCAATGACGCGCATCGTCAAGTGCACCAAAGGCCAAATGAAGCATTTCATCCTGGATGGGTGCAAGTTCAGGTTCAAGCCGGACATGGGCCTGTGATGTTCTGGGGGTGTTTTTTGTATCATGGATTGGGCCAGCTCACTCTGGTGACCACTAATACGAACCTATATATTTAAACATTCTGGATGATCAGATGTTGCATTTCAGTCAAACATCTGCATGTGCAGTATGCTATTGATACACCGATTTTTCAAGATGACAACAGGAAAATTCATTGGGCTGGACGCATATGTGCCTGGTTTTATGAATACTCCCAGACCCTATTACATTTCGACAGACTGGCAAAATCACCTGACTCAAAACCCACTGAAAAACTGCAGAACATGTTGGAACTGTGAGTAAAACACCGACATCAGCACCCTTGCAATTTGGTAGAAATGCGCGATCAATTCCTCAGGGATTAACTGGATGCAACGTACCTGCACAACCTTGTGGACTCGCTTCCTAACCGAACCCAGATGTTTATCAAATCCAGAGGTGGAATTCCATGGTATCAAATAATGCTTGTAATAATTTCTCCAGGGGTGACTTAATTTTTTGTGTGGTGAGCTTATTCGGTGTATGTTTCTATTCATCTACCAAGCTTCTTGTCTTTGACGTACAAAGGTAAGATACAAGAGAAAAGATTGCTATGGTCTGAACACATTATGAGACAAGGGGAGGACTATGTGGGAAGACAAGCAAGAGAGAGGCCAAAGAAGAGGTGGAAGAACTGTATAGGAGAGGACAAGGTAGAAGGGACTCTGTGAGAAGGACACACTCAACAGAAATGAGAATTGGAAGAGAACAGTTTGGAACAGTGACCCCTGATTAGAAGTAGAAAGGAAGAAGGTAAATTTAGTAATACAAGGTTACTCACTAACCTTCTCATCATATTTGTATACTTTCCAGAGGTCATTGATGTTCAATTCAGGCTGGACATATTCTTTTCTGTAGAATGCAATAAAAGGTACTTCAAAATGTTGATTCCTCATAAAATCAAGAGCTTTCTTTATCTTGCCAATGGTCTGAGGTCCTTTCCTACTCCTCTCTCGGGAATCATTACCAGCATGTCCATCCTGAAATGAGATAGTCAATTTTTGTATTAACATGTAAAACTGAAACATAAAATAGACTCATAAAGCACTGAGCAGATATATTAAAACAAATTAAATGGTGCTCTTCACAAAGTTTTCAAAAAAATTAATTGAAATGATCAGTCAGTTGTATTATCTACTTGTAATAATAATAATAATGTTATTTGTTTTACGTCCCACTAACTACTTTTTGGTCTTCGGAGACGCAGAGGTGCCGGAATTTAGTCCCGCGGGAGTTCTTTTACGTGCCAGTAAATCTACCGACACGAGGCTGACGTATTTGAGCACCTTCAAATACCGCCGGACTGAGCCAGGATCGAACCTGCCACGTTGGGGTCAGAAAGCCAGCGCCTTAACCGTCTGAGCCACTCAGCCCGGCTTATCTACTTGTAATGTTAAGAATTTCAATGAAAGTAAGTTCCCTGCTTTCTTTAAAAAAGTTTGTTAAAAAGGTGTGTATTACTTTACAGTTATTTATAGTGTTATATATGTTGTAATTAGTGTTTTCAACACACTGAAAACTTTTAAAGTTACTTTAACCCTTTCCCATGGACTATCATTGACTCACTGTTTGGCAAAATATCGTTCTGCGATGCGATTTTATTTGACATAAATAAATATCACACGAGAACAGGTTCACTACTTTGTACAAATTACTTTATTTATACTGTACGTCACAACACACAATTATACACAGTAGCAAATGACACTATATACAACACTCAATAGCGGAGTACCCTGAAGTCGATTCTGACAAGTACAGATATCAACAACACTGACGCGCGCACTATAACATACTCTCTCCTGAATTCACCGCCTTGCTTGAGTCCAATACTCAGACTGTCTCATTGACTTGACAGCCTTGATATTTATACTATTCGATCAACCATCTAGAATGATCGACTTCTAGAAGGGTTCTTACAACACTAATGGAACACACTCGAAACATCGATCGACCAGCTAGTCGAATGGGTACTCGAACTTTCCTTCAGTATTTAAAAATGTACATGGAAATATCTACAACATTCGTAATGTCTCTACATGTATCTGGATAATAATACCTTACAGTAAGTTTCCAGAACCCTTCATACATACCAAATTATAGTACAATAAGTCTAACATACGAACATTATGGAATTTTCTACCGCTTTCGACTCTATAGATTTTGAGGTTATACACAATACGTATTTGATGTTATTTACACGGAAATCATATATTAATCATATTTAATAAAAGATAATTTAGCATTATATAAACTATAATTAAAATATATTAAACATGATAATTGAAGGTTTTACACCAATTACGATATCGTACCTACGACAAAAACCTAGATTAATAATTTGCTTGTCATGTATAGTTGTGGAGTACCTTCACTAAATAATTTATTCTGTAAAAACCACTTAAGATATTGGTTTCAGATTTTGGAACAAGGGAAAATACACTATACTTATTCTAAAATGATACAAGATCACCTAATTACATGCAGCAACCCCCCAGTTCGAAATGATACAACAAGCAGCATTCAACATGGTGAAAGTTAACTGTAAATTGCTTGTTCCTAAAGTCAGCCTGAATTGCTCGACCTGATGGGGCTCTTTTTTTTTTTTTCTTGGTAATTCAGAGAACGCGGGCAGTGTACGTCAATATGGGTAGGTGTAAGGATGCGACAGAATGGTAAAAATGGTCAATCATGTTTGGCCGTGCCCATGGCCACATGGTGCGTGAAGTTTGTTGGTGTTCCGCAGCGGACTGTTCAACTTGTCTACAAGCAATTTATTTCATTTCTGGGATCCGTCAGATGAAGATATTGAGATAGCAAATCATAATCCCTCTCGGAAATATCAATTAACTATTTTTCGCTCAATGGGACTGGAAGATAAACTGACATTGGTTGGAATATTAAGTAATTACGTAGAGGCCCATATTCTAAAAGAGAATTCACTGGAGGATTAAAACTGACAATTATTTTTTGTATTATAGTTCAAAGCAAGTACAAATTTACTCATCTGCTGATCTGCTAAACCTAACACATCTGAGGATTTTCTTTCGGGGTTTACTCCCTTAGCATTTGAAGATCCCTCTTCTCCATAAGGCAGTGGTTTCCTCTTCTAATTTTCCTCAGAGAGGATGGGTTCCCTCATCCAACATCTTCGCCATTCTGAAGATCTCTTTCTTTGCCTACAATGCTGTTAAGGTCTTCACCCGTAATCCTGGGCATAGGTTCCACATTATACCCCGTAAGACTGGGTCCCCGCCTGAACTTAGTTCTCATTCACACCGGCCTACTGATGTGAAGGATACCCACCCCCGCAATGTGGATGCGCCAGACAAGAATTACTCAAGTGAAGGATAGGGAAGATGACCCTATCTCCCTTGAGCAGCGTTAATGGTTGTGTATGAAGTTAAGCGAAAGAGACCAGTTGGAAGGCCGAGAAGAAGGTGGATTTTCTTTTTTTCCCCAGACCTTTCTATAAACTAACACATCACCTTGTGCTAGCCTGAATTACAACCCCTCTTCTATCAAAGCAACAGGCTTATAGTTTTAAGCAACATGTACATACTGAGAGCAGTGCAACAGAATAATAACCATATTTTTAAAATTCCATTTAACACACTTTCTACCAAGCCTGTAGATTTTACAGGGTGGCTCATTTAAACGAATGTTATTTTGCTAAGCAGTGCTTCTATGGGTCTGAACATTGGGACATTGTGCCTCATACTGTTAGTAACAATCCTGAGCAAGAGACGATACTCCAATTGACATACTTTCAAGGCTATGCCTTTCTCACAATAGTGTTCTTGCGCCACTTCATCACGTGTGCAAGTGGAAATGGAAGCTCGCTAAAGTTTATTGCGGCATGATATGAGGATTGTTTCACTAATATAGATGATGATGTGGATGATTTGGAACATGAGGAATTAGATGCTGGTATATTTGAAAGCATGTACTTGAAAAATACTATACAATAAGCATGGTATAACAAAATAATGAGCGTTTACAAAACAGTACACTTTCCTCCACCAGTTCATAATTTTGTCTCCAAGCGCGTTGTATTGAATGTGCTGATCACTAAAATAAACTCCATGATTATGCATAGGTAGTCTTTTGAGTACTTTCTTCTACAACCAAGAAGTATGATAGATAGATAGATAGATAGATAGATAGATAAAAGCCTTTATTTTCTGTGCCGAAGTTAGGGCTCTTGGCTCTTTCTTACACTTAACCACACACATATTATTATTTGTTAATGATGACACTGATTAACTTAAAATACTAAGAACTACAAATAACACTAATTTTTAAGACAAGAATATGAATATATATACAAGCAAAGAAGAAAGAGAAAGGAACTGCCTAGATAATACAGATTTGAAAAAATACACATTTCAATACACAACGAAAGAAATACTAATATAAAAATACTAGTAAGCTTAATAAAAATATTAACTGAAATCTAACTAACTGTATCCTTGCAATACTAGCCTAAGTTAAATATTGTAGTTACTACTAGCTATGTTTAGGCTACTCCTACTTCGTAAATACAGTACGGATGCTTTTAATGCAATTTAAATTATCATATTAACTGAATATTTTATTGTACAATAATCTCATATCATTTTCACACACAATCACTTGTCCTACTCATACAGGTACCTTGCTGAAAGCACTTAACGAGGAACTGCTGGTAAGAGGTTTTAAACATGCTTTTTGATGCAGCATCCTTGATGTCCTTGGGAAGAGCGTTCCACCACCCCGAAGCGGTGATAGTAAATGATCGATGGTATGTGGTTGTTCGGTGGACAGGTATTTCTAGGAGGGACACTGAACGAGTATCATGGAGATGTAAAGAACCAAGGTGATGAAAATTGCTGGAGAGATAAGCAGGGATGCCTTCCGAAAGTACCTAGTACACAAGAGTATTTGAATGTAGTTTACGCCTGTCGTCTAGTCGTAACCAAGATAATTGTTTACAGTATGAAGAAACTCGAGCGTCATACCGTAAAATATCTAACACAAGCATTTTGAGTGCGTTGTAGTTTCAAGCTTAATTCATTTGTTATATCCGTAAAAATTACATCACAGTAGTCAAAAATGGGAAATAAAATGGCTGAACAAGTTTAATTTTTAGTGACCGAGGGAATACATTTCTGAACCGTTTTAAGGGGTGCAAGCCGCAATAAACCTTTTTACAGATATTCTTAACTTGCGCTGACCAGTTTAGAGTTTCCGTTATAATAACTCCAAGGTTAGAAACTGATTCACAATAAGGTATAACAGTATTAGTTAAAGTTATGGGAGGAATGCCATTTTGTTTTAGAATGTGAAGGTTCTTTGATGTACCGATAATAATGGCTTGCGTTTTATGGGGGTTTCATTTAAGGTTGTTTTTAATTGCATAGCCATTAATTTGCTCAAGATCAGCATTTACATTACATATTGCTTGTTGTATATTATTAGTTCTAGTGTGGTAATAAATTTGCAGATCATCAGCATAAAGATGGTACTTGCAGTGCTTAATTGATCTGGTGATATCATTTATATATAAAGTGAACAGGAGAGAGCCAAGAACTGACCCTTGTGGGACACCGACATTGTTTTGTTCGCCTCGTTGATTTATTACCATTTGCAATCACACACTGCCGACGGTTCGTGAGGTAAGAATAGAAAAATTGCTACACTTTCTGGCTAAAGTTTAAGGACTGTAATTTGGGAAGAAGCAACCTAGGATCGACAGTATCAAATGCACTACTGAAATCTAAAAGAGTAATTATTGTCACTTGTTTGTTGTTCATTGCATATCTAATGTCATCTGTCACTTTCAGCAGAGCTGTCATGGTACTATGTTTTTTTCTTAAAGCCTGATTGGTAAGAGTCAAGTAAAGCATATTTCTGTAAGTACGTTAGGATTTGCTCATGTACCAGGGGTTCCAGCACTTTGGACAGGGGTGGTAGGATAGAAACTGGTCGGTAATCTGAAGGAATACTGGGTCCATCCTTTTTCAGGATTGAGATGACGAGGGCATCCTTCCACGCCATAGGGAAAATTCCTTGGGTTAAACAGTAGTTAATAATGTGTGTTACGATCGGCAGAATGGCGCCAATGATATATTTGTAGATAGACAGAGCTATGCCATCGTGTCCAGCAGCATTTGATTTGAGAGAATACATAACTCGCTTTACGTCATTTATACCAATCTCTTTAAACACAAATGTATCTTGAATTGGCATAGAAGAAACATTATTATTATTATTATTATTATTATTATTTGCTGTTACAGTGGATTCGGCCGACATGAATTGTAAATTTAAATCATCAAGGGATACATTCGGCGCCTGCTTTAATAACTTTCGACCTATACCCATTGTTCGTAATAGTTTCCATATTTCTGTCGAGTTCTTGCTTTTCGATACTTGACATATGTGTTTATATTTACTGTTTCTGATTAACTGTTAACCCTGTTGCGCAGAACGCGGAAATTTTCAAAGTCATTAACATTACCCGTTCGTTTAAACCTTCTGTACCATGACTCACGCTTTGCCATTTCTGATTTAATCTCACTAGTCATCCGTGGAGAAGGTGGTCGAGTTACCCAGAACTCTTTCTTGGGAGCAAATTTGTCACACAGTTCTAACACCACATCAGATAATTTATTTATTTTTATGTCAATATCACCCATAGTAAAATATCATTCCACGGCAGATAATATGCTTCGTGTCGTAATCTTTCCTTGTCCAAATTTTCTATATCCCTACGTGTTATATATTTAGGTTCATATTTTGGCATCTTTAATGAATAGCAGACATATATTAGATCATGGGTAGAAATACCTGGCACTGCAAGCTGTCCGTGATTTAAAACTTTTTGAGGATTGTTAGTTATGATCAAGTCAATCAAAGTATGAGTCGTCCGGTTTACTGTATGTAGATGATTAGTAGCATTTAGAGGTAGGATGTTTAGGTCTAAGCTAAAGAACATATTTTGTAAATGTAATGAGTTGTTTGTCGCAGTCAGCAGATTTGTATTAAAATCTTCCAGTATAATTATATTTTCGTACAGTGGAATTAACTTGGCTAAGCAAAGTTCAAGGTCCGATATATGTCTTACGTCTGAGGGTTTATAAACTACTCCGATCAGTACTTTTTGATTGTTAGCCGAAACTTCCACAAACATAAACTCAGGTCGATTGGGAATTGTCTGGTCTGAAGTAGCCACTATTTTACTTTTGAGATCATTACGACAGGAAATAGCACACCCTCCCCCTATACGTTTTCTTCGGTCTAGACGATGAATAGTCATGTTATTTAATTCAACAAGGCCTGAGTTTAGTGAGGGTTGTAACCAAGTCTCAGTTACACATATGCAGTACAAGGTATTACTATCATGAAAGAGGGATTGTATTTAGTCAATGTGAGCCATTAACGATTGCGCGTTAATATGACAACACTGTAGAGCTCGCCGATAACTTGCAAGACTTTCCCTGGGAATGTTTCCCGCTGACGTTGTTGAAGGGTAGGATGAGAGGGGAGACTGGGGAGGGGGTGGGAGCGGGTCACTGACATCAAGGGCACTACAATCGGTAGAAATAACACTTGTATTGTGACTAGAAAATACTTCTGCTTACTCACCTTGTCTTCTCCACAAGTACTTCCAGGGGTACAATCAGATTCACTCACACACACATTTACTTAAAACTACAACATTACGCGTTAATGGCATCACAGTAATAAGCCCGTTATCAATGCTCACTCGTGTTTTACATTAAACTAGCAAGTTGTACCATTGTAGTAACAAACACTTTTCGTCCATTGTCACATAGCACAACAATGCGACCGTCCTAGCTCCAGACACGACTTAAGATAAAGTGATCACGTGCGCGATTTAAGATGTTTTTCCTCATACCCGTGAGCGATTCTGTCAGAAGAAGGTGCATACCTTTTAGCTGACGTTTAGCCCTCCAGATGCGGTCACGATCCTGGTACCGCAGGAACTTAATAATCAAAGGGCATTTACCCGTGGCAACCACATCAGCCGTTGTTCGCTTCGGAACACCTAGATTCACAATTAAGTATTTATTTTCCACCTAGTCGATACAATGATTGCTTAAGGCAATTTTTAATGGTCAAAAGTGGTACATGTTTCGTATATTATCAACATCTTCAGCCACATAACACTGTTTAGATGAAAAATGTATAAAATTGACAAAGTAATGCTTTAGAGGATTGCCTTAAGCAATCATTGTATCGACTAGGTGGAAAATAAATACTTAATTGTGAATCTATTGAAGTGCGATACGGACCATGAAGCTGATTTTATGTAATCGGAACACCTAGGCGATGGCAACGGTCAATGTCTGACATAAGCTCGATATCCAGTTTTTCTTTAATAGTTGATAATACTTTAGCGTACACGTTTTCACCTGGTGCTTCCGAGACGCCATGCAAAATTAGATAGTTTTGGCAGCTATATTGTTCCGCCCATGCGTTCACTTTGCTGGTCCAGCTTTTGCTCTATTTTAAAAATATTGTTTTATATGTCTTTCAGTTCACCAGACACTTTCTCTTGAAACGCACAGAACTCCTCCTCCAGCCACTGTAGTTTCTCCTCCCGGCTGGCGCTGCTCATCACCTCCTTGAGTTGGGCGCAGAAATGCTGCATTGCATCTTCAATTGCTGATACCTTTTGAACTACATCCCACAGCGTCATGATCGTTGTCAATCTTGGACGGTGATTACTAAAACTATGGAGATTAGGTCACGAATGGCACTAGGTCTGTTTATCTTGCAGATTTACGAGTTTGCCTTGACACACACTTTACACTATGACTGAACTCTCCACCATTTTGCAATACAAGTATGCTGCTAGGATGTGACACGTTTACAGCATGAGAAGCAAGAAATCAAGCAGGAAAGCTTCTCGTAAAGGAGACACACCACCAGTGTATACAGTGCATTGTTGTGCTGTGAATGGAGCCATGCTTCAAAATTTATCACACGAAGAAACAATACGATTCCATGTAGTAATGTACCGAAAACTAACAATAATGTTGTAAAACATGCTATAAATTCAATCCATAGTGATAATACGTGCGCAGGCTCCATGGTGTAGGGGTAGCGTGCCTGCCTCTTACCCGGAGGTCCCGAGTTCGATTCCCGACCAGGTCATGGATTTTTACCTGGATCTGAGGGATGGTTCGAGGTCCACTCAGCCTACCTGATTTCAATTGAGGAGCTATCTGATGATGAGATGGTGGTCCCGATCTAGAAAGCCAAGAATAACAGCCAAGAAATTTGTCATGCTGACCACATGGCACCTCGTAATCGGCAGGCCTTCGGGTGAGCAGGGGACGCTTGGTAGGCAGGAGCCCTTCGGAGCTGTTGCGTCGTGCGTTTAGTGATAAGTGAAATGATACAATTTTATGAACAGTGATCCTTTGTTGGACTTTTTTGCGACATTTATGTGCTTGAAAAATCCCCCCAAAAATTTTAGATTTATTGTAAATAATTGTGTTTTTTTATGTACGTGTTATTGCAGATATAAAAAGAAATGTCGTATGGCTTTTAGTGCCGGGGGTGTTCGAGGACAAGTCTGGCTCGCCAAAAGCTGGTCTTTTGATTCAACGCCCATAAGGATGAAATGATGATGAAGATGACACATACACCCAGCCCCCGTACCAGCGGAATAAACCAATTATGGTTATAATTCCCAACCCTGCTGGGAATCGAACTTGGAACCCCTGCGACCAAAGGCCAGCACGCTAACGATTTCGCCATGGAGCCGTACGTTATTGCAGAAGAATAGACCCTCGAAATTATTTAAGTTTCAATACAGTTTGTAGCAGAATTACAACACAAAATATTGCAGACACTGCCTGGTTTCCAGGGACATGTACATGAATATGGTCTGGTAGTGACAGTATTTAAAAAAACTTGTTTTAAAATGTTGTGACAGGTAGCTTATGACAATACTCAACGTTTGAAAAAAGAAATGTGTGTAGACATTTGTACATTACCTGTGAGGATATCGTAGGTTTGCAAAATGCTTGCTTGTAAATCCATTCAGCCTCTTCATCCAACTCATCAGAACCTTCAGCAACAGGTGTAACTGGGAAATCTCTGAGTTGCATTCTTTCTGGGATGTCAGTATTTCGGATCTATAATGAATATCTCAATCAGGTTATAAAAAGAAAACCACACCTCTCAGAAAAGAGACTTATTTCAAAGATTCAGCTGAAAACAGTACCTCGTTATCCAGATCTGTGAAATGGCCTCGTTTCAATTCACTGGGCTCATAGAGCTCAAATATAGACTTCTTGGTAGGTTTCTTTCTATCAGCCTTCTTAGGTCTTCGCCTGCAAAAGGAAGACCATTTTAAGCATTATAAATTTATTTTAAAACAGTGTACTATGAGGGAAAACATCCAACTTGTGTATATTTAACTGACACACCAATCTTTTACAGTTTTCTCACCAAATGGTGACAAAATCATTACCTATGCATGTGAGTTTTAAATCAACAAAGCTCTATGTAATACTGCTATAACCAGTAGATAAGATTGTGACAATAAATCTTAAACGATCTCAGATAAGTAATGATTCACAAAGCACATTCAACAGGGTCACAAGCAACCAGCTTGGAATATAAAAGGTAAGTCACACAACTCTAACACTTCCTACGAATTTCATAGACATTCTCTTCTTCTTTTTCTACCGCTTTTCCCCACACTTGTGGGGTCGCGGGTGTGAACTGTGTTGCACATGTGGATTTGGCTTTGTTTTACAGCCAGATGGCCTTCCTGATGCCAACCCTATATGGAGGGATGTAATCACTATTGTGTATTCCTGTGGTGGTTGGTAGTGTGGTCTGTTGTTTGAATATGAAGAGGAAAGCGTTGGGATACACAGAAAAACCTAGTCCCAGTTGAGGCCTTTGGTTCAGAGGGCCCCAGGTTCGATTCCCGGCCAGTTTGGGGATTTTAATCGCCTTTGATTAATTCTTCTGGCCTAGAACAATATTATTCATCTGCAAGAAATCAATTTTACTAGAACAGCCTATTCTTATTGCTCACACTGCAACGATAACAAAAAAATTTAAAAAACAACAGTAATTTTTTAGTTGGATAGTACAAGAGGGTTCTATATATTTAATACAATTTCAGCAGAAAGTCTAGGGAAGAAACAATACATAAAGAGTGGCTACTTTACATTCTAGTTCATTTAAGTTGATTATTCGCTATATGTTTGTCAATCATTGTACTGGACTTGTAATGCTTAAATGTACTTCTCTCCCTGTATGCTTCTCATTTTTGCTTGGATTGCAGGCAGTTATATACTACTAAGATGGCAATTTTCCTCCTTCCTAACCATCAGAGATGGACAAAATCTCAACTTCTTTTGATGTCTTCTACATTGCCTAAAATAATACTGTACAGAATATACACCGTTAAACCTCGTTAATTCAAAGTCGTTGGGACTAAAAAATCGGACTTCGAATTACGTGATTTCGAATTAACCGCCAACACGTACTCGGAAATGCCAACCCTTGCAGCGTCACAATATATTCTAAGACCCATTACTGCATGCAATTAACCTTGATTCACAATTTAAAGCTCTCAAATGCCATAAAAATAAAAATAAACTATTTCCAAAATGTATCCAACAAGGTGTATTTACAGTATTCAAATAATGCACTTGGATAACTCACCGGTAAACATAACCTCACGCAATGAAATCAAAAGAAAGAAAATGTGATTCTAAAACGAGGAGAAATCTAGAGTGGCTCTCCTGTGCAAGTGCTTTATTCATTGGATTACTGTACTGTAAGCATTTTAGATGACCTGTACCTGCACGAAAAGTACCCGATACTCTTAAAACATCGTGGCGTATAAAATTTTCCTATAACGAAGGGAGAAAGTCTCTTGCTTCCGTCTGCATTACAACCCAGTTCAGTGACTCTATCCTTGTATGATCTCCCGCCATGGCACCTCTAAGACCCATTAATGCTTGCAATCACCTTGATTCTCAGTTTAAACTTTTCAAAGGCCCAGAAAAACACTATTTCAGAAAATGTATCCAACAAGGTACATTTACAGTATTCAAATAATGCACTTGTATAAAACAATGGCAAACATAACCTCACACATTTTTAGATGCCTTTTACTGGCATGGAAAGTGCCCGACGCCCTTAAAACGTCGTGGCTTTTCTAACTTTCCTATGACGGGGTAAGAAAGTCTCTAGCTTCCGTGTGCACTGCATAGCAGCACAGTACATTTCCCGGCTGGTAGTTCTCTCCTTTAAAACCAAAGCCTGTTTGGCCTCAGCATTTAAAAAAGTAAAACAAACAATCAATGCAGTTTCATCGGCATTGACAATAATTTTTGGTGCGTACAAATTGATTATAGGCTATAAGCCACGCTTTTTCACCAACTGTCGGCATCACCAGTGTTCGCGGATTCTACCTCTCTGCATACTGCCTACTACGCGATATTGTGGCATTCCTTAAAACGCCAAATACAAAATAATTACGATTCCGCTCGAACATAGCAAATATGAAGCACACTGTAGACACGCCAAAGTAGGTAAAAGTGCGCAAAGTTACTCCTGCAAGTTCCGGAAGACGCGTTGTTTCATGACGCGGAGAAATATTGAATTTAAATTACTCTGTACAATATTTTCTTCAAAATATTATTATTATTATTATTATTCAAAATATAAAGGCAGTTTCGAATTTAAAGTCTGAATTTCGGTAACGGAACTGACATTGTTCTTTGAATCACGAATTACCAGCATTTCGAATTAAATGATTTAAATAATATGCAAAACCGTACCTCATGTTTCCAGGAAAGAGAGCTGCTTCGAATTAGGCGAGATTTTGAATTAACCGATTTCGAATTATAGAGGTTCTACTGTACCTTAATACAGTTAACTCAAATTTCAAATAATTCACAAATGAGAAGAAGGATGATTTATTTCCAATGAGCTTAATTAACTTACCGCCTTTCAGTATCCCCTTCATCTATGTACTCATCTTCTTCCTCTTCTTCATCTTCATATTCATCCTCTCCGTACTTCTCAAATTCATCGTAGTCAAAGTCCACACCGAAGATATCCTGAGCTTCTTGAAGTGCACTGAAAACAAATAACAGTCTTAAGTACTCATGATCCAGAGAGGCACACATAAGATTTAATCATACCCAATCCAGTAACCAGCATAGAAGTAGCCATGCATTCAGTGGCTATGCAGATTGCAAAGAAAGGAATGTGATCTTTGCAAGTAATATCAATTTACCAGATGTTAAATGGGAAGGTAATGCAAATGACAGAAAGCATGACCAACAAATGGTAAATAAGTTAATCCGGGAAGATCAGCTACATAATATGAAGATAAATTTGGAATTCACGAGGACAAAGTGGGCAAATATAGGAAGAGGAATTAAGAGCTGGAATAATTTACAAAGGAAAAAGTTTGATATATTTCAAACTTCGTTGAAATCATTTTTTTTTTTAAAAGCACACCTAATATGGTTAAGACTTAATGTATAATTTACAACTGAAAGAATAATATACTGTAGATCACAGAAATTTAACTGAGAAATATGACTAAACTGACATAAATAAGCCCCACCAGAAACATTTTTGGACCTGGATTTTATTCCCATTGAAATTCACTGTTGCATACCTTTTCATCAAGATGTGGACTAATGTTGCTTTTAACGTGATTTAATATCATGTACGACTCACATTTTCAACGTTTGAGTATGTGGTTCTGCTCATTTGAATTTTACATATGTGCCAACTATAAAGTGTGCTTTGGCTGTGGGCCTCTGTCTGCTACTGTACCCTACCGTAGGAAGTTTGAATTTCCTTGCCTGACCCTAACCTATTGCGCAGCTCGCTTGGCGCATCTCCAGGCGTGACTAGCCATTTTGTTGTTGTTGAAGCGGGCGAACTGGGAGCCTACTGCCAACATGGAGAGCGAACAGCCGCTTGTCTCACGCTTCACTGTAAACCCAGCCGATCCAATGGATCCGGGCTGATTTCAAGGATGCGTGGGGGTTAATTCCCCCTGAATGGCTTTCATCACTGTTTGATTTATTTCTGGAGCACCTTTGTTTTGGTATATCTTTGGATTATATAATTGCGACTAGCCTCATCACCGTAAGTAAGGCGAGTGTCTTGCACCTTCGATTGGAATTTCAAGACTGGAAGTTTTTTAAAAAAATTCTACAGCTTCACACCTATTTGCGTTTTAGCGAAGAATTTAAAAGAGTGTAATGTAAGTCGTGTGGAATATATTTCCTAAATCTTGATACGGTAAAAGCATTTACTTGAGAACTTCAATTCGTGAATGATTATTATTATAGCGTGTAACCGTTAAATCAGTTCCCATAAACTAAAACTGTTGTGCCGTTAGGGTCATTTCAATTTGGCATTTTAAACCAAAAGTTTAAGTAATATTGCGAAAATCATTATTATTAATTTTTTTTTTAATTAGTAAAGGATACTAAGCAAGGCAGTCAGTGTTCACAAGATTTTTTGTTTGCTGTTTGTTTCCCCCATTTTGATTGTTTCTGTTTCTGTTTTCTTGGTCCTTTTCTTTAGTTGGGGTCTTGCTTTTCTGTTTTTTTTTATTGTTCCATTATTTTTGCACTGTTGCATCCCCGCTTGGGATTGGCTGATCCCTTTCCTTGCTGAGCGTGTGTTGTTTATTTTGGTTGGTAGTGTTGAGAAATGTTGATTGCTGTTCTTGCTTATATTTTTCTTGATGATTATTTGAGTGCGTTTGTGTTAATATCCCCCTATCACTTTTGATTCTCGGGATATTATTTTTCCGATTTACGCACGATTCATTTGGGGGATTGTTAATTTATTTTTGTTTCATTCCACTAGTGTGTGCGTTGTAATATTTCTTGTGGAAGCTCCTCGCCTGGTACCCTCTCTGTTTAAAGGAATTTCATCAGAACATGGAATTATTATTTCAAATTAAATTTCTGGCAAATAGAAACACTGGAAATGGTGAAATGTGAAAATTATATTGAAGGCACCAAGTTTGTTAATTTTTTTATTTTTTTATTTACTAAGTGTTACTAGATGAGGTTAGTTGTTGAGCTAGTTATGTGTTTGTTATTTATGACTGATCAGTCGGTAGGCAAAGTTGTTAGATTATTTAATATTTTATTTTCATTTTAATCAATCTTGAGGGTGTTCCTTTCCTGTTTCTTATTTCATTGTCCAAAGCATAATTATATATTAAAATGATCTATTTATTATAAAAGGTTGTCTTTGTTAAGAATTTAAAATCCCTACAATGACAAGTTTTTCCGTTCCATGGTTATTGGTCACCAGCTCTGTCTGGGGTAAGTAATTTCTGTTTTCCTGTTTGTTGTGTTTGTAATGGTAATGCCGGCTTCCACTTGTTTCTTTTCTTGTAATTTAATTTTGTGGTTGGTGCCAGTGTGGGCATTTGGGGATGGTGTCCAACTGGGTCAGAAATTGAAATGACCACCATAAATTGAGAAATTGTATATTTTTCAGATTGTCCTATTTCATTGCAATAAATGACTTCCACCAATTAGCACTCACAGTTAGGGTTAAACAGTGGTACCTTAAAAGGTAAACATGGAATTTTAAAATAAAATGGAACAACTGAGAGACAAAACTGTTAAGTCTTTGGCATTAAATTATTTTAAAGTGACTAAATCAATTATTTAAAACTTGACCAACCCTTGTTCTAGTCTCACAGTGTCATAAGGTTGGAAGAGACAAGCAATGACTGAAGGAGAATGATTACAAAAGATGACACAAAGGAACCTGCACAAGTAAGTAAGTGTAAGCAATGTCACACACTTCACATGTGGCTTGTGATTGTATATCTTACAATCTTTCAGCCCCTGGGAAGACAACTGGCCAGAAAATCAGCAAAAAAAAAATATATCCAAGTTAGGCACGACTTCTTTTCCAACCTCTCTATTTTTCACATCAACTGCTCTTTTCTTAAAACCCTGACTATCCATCAGATTAAAAAACAGAATACTTACGCGTCAGTAAAGATAGGTTTCCTCTTCTTTCTTCTGTCCTTGATAGGCTGGCCATCATCGTCAACAATGAAATCATCTTCTTCAGAGTACTCTCCTTCCTCATCATCTTCGTCACCAAAATGTTCAGGCTCAAGGCGTTGGCCTTTCTCCGAGGCCCTTTCCTCTTCCTGAAGAGATCAGCCATACACATTAGAGACAATAAAAACAAAAGGGAAGATCAATTAAAGATGTAACCCCATCACATAACATCCTGCTCATGAAGTTCATATTGTTAGTAAGACTTGATCATAGCATACAGCACCATGTGAATTAATATTGGAACAAGGTATTTTTGTAAATAAATCCCCCAGGGGTTGGCAGCAGTGTGCTACACGTTGCTTATTCTTAGAACCTGCACCCTCCAAGCACTCTTCATTGGTGACAATTGTTTTAGGTTAAACGTAATGTGTGTTATTGAGGAATTCCAAGGTTTCCTAGTGTGATTAGTAGTACCTATGCTTTTAATGGTCAACTCCCAGGATGTGTAGTGCAATTATAGTATAATTTCAGAATACTTCCGTGACACAAAGAGAGCTAGTTACTAAATATGGAGTTTGTATAGGCACTATCAACAGAATTATTCCGCAGCACAAATAGACTTTTTCAATTTTACCGCAGAAAAAAAGGGAAACCACGGCAGGGAAAAAGAAAACTATGTCAGCGGTTGAACATTTTCACCTCGGAAGCAGAAATTAAAACCCCCACACTCACTGCTGTGTGCTTAGCTTGCAAAGTGGGGGAAAGGAACGCAAATCTGCACTTTTCTAATGTTCGTTGTAGGTTTCTTGCAGCTGGAAGATAAAGTTATTATTATTTGCGGAAGATATTGTGGTCTTGGGGATGAACAGCAAGGTAGTACAAGAACAACATGATGCAATGAACAATGAAAAGTATGGTATGAAAATCAGCACACAGAAACGGAAGACCATGGTGATATCACGAAGAGAAAGACAAGGGAAAGACAATGTGAAAATTGGTGGTCAAAGCCTTAAAATAGTTGACAGTTTCAAATACCCAGGGAGTGAATTAATGCAGAATACAAGGCTGGACATGGAGATTAGCAAAATGGTGCAACAGGGCAATGCATTCTACCAGAGTGGAAGAAACCTTGTCTGGAATAAGGAAGTACCAAGGAAATATAGAGAGACAATGTACAAAATGAATTATGCACCCATATTGCCTAATGCAGCTGAGACCTGGACAATGACAAGTAGAGAGGAGAGTAGAATTCAAGCCAGTGAAATGAAATGTCTAAGAAATATGACAGGAAAGACACAACTGAGAAACGAAGATATGGGAAAGGAGGTCAGAATGGAAAACCTAAAACAAAGGATTGATGGCAGTAAACTAGGATGGTTTGGACATGTAAAAGAGAATGGAGGAGAAAAGAATACCAAAACAGATTATGGAGATTACGTTTGAGGGAAAGAGAGCAAGAAGGTGACCTAGTGCTACGTAGATAGATTCAATAAAGAGAAGTGCAAGAATAAACCTGGACTGGGACAAAATGATAGAAGAGAAATGGCGGAAGGAGGGAGGAAAATGCAGAAGTGCCATAAATGCCCTTGCCTGACAGGAGCTGGATAAGGGGAAAGATGATGATCTGCAATTATCATTCAGTAATTTAAGTCTTTGTATCCAACTTGCAAACATTATACTTCAACTGTGTAGGAAACTAATTAAAAATCTGTCAAATCATCATGTTCAGGTGAAGTACTTTCTGATGAACTTCCTTACACAGGTCATTTGTTTACGATTCCTATTTTTTTTACCCACAGCTTGGTAGTCAAAGCTGGAAAGCAGGAAGGCACTGAATTTAAAAATGAGTAACTGCTACTTCACTACATTTAAATAATAATGCTATTTGCTTTACGTCCCACTAACTACTTTTACGGTCTTCAGAGACGCCAAGGTGCCGGAATTTAGTCCCGCAGGAGTTCTTTTATGTGCCAGTAAATCTACCGACACGGGGCTGTCGTATTTGAGCACCTTCAAATACCACCGGACTGAGCCAGGATCGAACCTGCCAAGTTGGGGTTAGAAGGCCAGCGCCTTAACCGTCTGAGCCACTCAGCCCGGCATCACTACATTTAAATTTGTACATACCCCCTTAATGCTCGACTGCCAATTCCGCAGTTTGACAGATGGAGGAACAAGGGGGGGCTACAGCAAGTGCTTAACTAGTCACCACCAGAAAAGGTGTAAAGAGAAACCCTAGAAAAATCTGAAGATGACTGGAAAGAACAGTGGAATCTGAGAACAGGTACAGTAACTGCTGACATGTGGAAAGTATTCTCTTATATATATCATTCTAATACTGACTGATGGATGAGGTGATGACTTCTTTGAAGAACTACTAACTGCGTCTGACAAGAAGTTGCAGCAACGTGTAGGTACGGCAGGAGCACCGCCGCCTCGATCCTCCTATACTGCCTGCTCTAGGCGAGGTTTTTTGCAACTAGGCTGTGACAAAATTTCTCTGCTAGATGGCAGGCATAGACACATAATGTTCGAAACTTATTCTAATGACGACAGCCTACAAAACACTATGCAGTATGGTCTTATGTTCACAGAAGCTCGTAAATTACATCAGTAATATTAAATATCGGCAATATTACCTGTATGAAGTCACAGTTGGCCTCTTCGTGCACAATTTAAAGATTTTCCTGGACGAAGGCTTGGAGTGGCACCGTACTTTTTGTGTTCTTGCCAACGCAATATTAGTTAATAGAGGTCCTATGAACTTGGTTAGGATGATATCATTAACAGTTTGCTAATGTTTTTTGATCTCACACTGTAACAAAACGCATTCTAAAAGTGAAGACGTCGCAAGTCCTCGTAATACGCTTGTACGTTTGAAGGACTTCGACAATAGGGCACAGGAGCTTAAACGAACTTCTGCAGAAACTTCACCAGAGCAACAAAACAAGGTTTTGGTCATCGAATTCCTCCTCCTCTGTCCTGATGCATAATCAGTTCCATTTAGCGGTGTCGAAGCTCTAGGCAGTGAGATGTTGCTGACGCAAATGTCACACTCCACCCTCTCCTCAAAAACAGGAACCAAGTTCCCGTACCCGCAAATTAGAATTTGATTTCCTGTTTCTAGTTTGACTGGGATATTATCGGCTGGATATTTGAGGTTGTCCAAAATGTCTATACATGAAGACGTTTGTTTTGTGATTGTCCGTCACAATTCTTATCACAAGGAATCCACTATCCTCCACGGCTTTAATCACCTTCTGAAAAATATCCGCAGCCTGTTTCCAGTCATTCGACCGGATTAGGAATGGAATGAATAAAGCCCCCCATCTAGTGGTGAGGATAGGAATTGTGCCGGCTGCCAAAGCTTGTCGCGCTCCTCTGGGGCAATGCTTAATGAATGACAGATGAAATTAAATGATATTCAAGAGTGTTGCGGGAATGAAATATGACAGGGAAAACCGGAGTATCCGGAGAAAAACCTGTCCCGCCTCCGCCTTGTCCAGCACAATTCTCACATGGAGTGACCGGGATTTGAACGACGGAACCCAGCGGTGAGAGGCCGGCGCGCTGCCGCCTGAGCCACGGAGGCTCCATCACCTTCTGAAATAAAGTGTAAAGGCACAGATGCGAGAGTAGTCTGAGGATATCCAATTACTTCCTTTATTAGGTCCTTGCCTAGATAAAGCCGATAGCCGCTTTTCTCTCAATTCCCTTCTAGACGGCACTTCATGGAGTCGGTATCTTTTCTGGCTGCGAACCACCTTGCCGAGATTGGCAAAATGGTACACAACAGTGAATATTTTGGGGAAAGAATCTGAAGTTTCAGTTCTAAAAAAATATATACCTTGCACAAACGGAAAGAAACAAGTACACCTTAAAATCACTTTTGAAATATCTATAAACATGATTAATTCATTTCACAGTTCTGTACAAAATATCTCTTGTACGAACGGAAGTGACCAGACTCGTTTACTCATCGTACAAAAAAACTCAGCTTTTCACACACATTCATGCACCAATAACACAGTACTACACCCACACTGACAGCGAAGATTGTGCATCTACTACTACACTCTTACGGTGAACTGAGGAAATATTGGTAGTCGCGCCTTCCTGTGTTAAACTAGTGGCATAGAGCAGGCAGTATAAGAGGATCGAGACGGCGGTGGGCAGGAGTAACAGATACTACGTTCTTAGCTGCAAACATCACTTGTGACAGATATTGCAAGCTCTCTGAATCAATGCATATTCCTTATCAAACTTTTCATTATGCAGTTGCACAACTACCTTGAAACTTCATGACAACACCTCATTTGCAACAGTTACTGCGGATGGAACATATGTTTAATGCCAGGCCTCGAGACAAGTGTTTGCGCGGCAGGCATGCTTACCCCTCATCCACATGACTTCTCATCAGACAACCATAGTTATTAAAAGATATAAACTTCATTTTGATTTCCGCATTGAACTGAGATCACAGAGTTAAGACCCGCCTTAAACCCCTCCTCCTACCATCTCCTCCCCCAACCTGCTCCTTCCCCCCTCCCCACCAGATATAATCTATCTCACCACACACCACCCATCGGCATTTGTCCACACCTTCTCACAACTTTAGCTTCTCAACACGCTGTCCAAGATGAGCCATATATACCACATATTGCACACACTTTAGCATGTCCAGGCCCATCATATTTTAATACTTACAGTTCCTTTGTTTTGATTTTGCTTCAGGCTGATTCAAATCCTTCTGACTGAACTGAGAAAAATTTTTTTGTTCACCTGTACTACATCAGAAGAGAATATGGAAGGACAACCAATTACCATTAACCGTTTCTTACTTTATAATTTTATCAATACATCGATGTATAATTTTAACAAACACAACAATTCTTTCGAGATAACATGTGTAATGAGTAGAGTTTGTGATTTTTAGCATTTGCGATAAATGCGAAATACGCCGAAACTTTGTCAGTGTATGTGCCTTCATCTTATATGACCCATACGGGTGGTTTTTAGCGATTTCGAATTCGCGATAAAATGCAAAATTGGTTCAAAATGCGAAATTATACAATTTGTGCGAAATAGATGCGAAATTCTCAGTTTTATACAAAATAAACATATATTTTTAAAAACTATGCATTTTTCTTAAAAATAAGATATAAATGTTATTTATTTCAGGAGAAATAATTATTACGGCGCCCATTGCGATCGTAAAGCGGTAACATGATTTGACGGACACTTCCGTCTTGGTGCACGGAACATCTATAAGTTCATTATCGCAGTTAGCTGGTCGGAGAGATTTATTCTCTTTTTTTTGCAACCTAACCGATTGATGTCAGATGATACCTGAAGCTATTTTCTCTGTGTGAATAGTAACTCTGAGCTGAAATACGGAAAATAAAAAGCACCTCATTTCGCCGCTCGTTGTAAACAATCATGGCGGCATCAAAGCGCGGCATGGATGAGTTTATTCGTAACTGGCTTGAAAATAGTGATGTTGAAAGTGGAAAAGATTCTCTGGAGAGTGAAAATACTTCTTCTTCAAATGACAGTGATGAAAGTGATTCCGATTTCAGTTCCGAGATGATAGTGCCAATTGAAACTACATGACAAAACCAGAATGCAACAAGAGCGAGTGAGAAGTCTAGTTTTCCTTTTTTTTTTTTTTTTACGTCGCACCAACACAGATAGGTCTTACGGCGACGATGGGACAGGAAAGGCCTAGGAATGGGAAGGAAGCGGCCATGGCCTTAATTACGATACAGTCCCAGCACTTGCCTGGTGTGAAAATGGGAAAAAACGGAAAATCATCTTCAGGGCTGCCGACAGTGGGGTTCGAACCCACTATCTCCTGGATGCGAGCTCACAGCTGCGCGCTCCTAACCGCAAGGCCAACTCGCCCGTTGAGAAGTCTAGTAAAATGATACTTGGAATTATGATCTTGTTGACAATAAGACTCTTTCTGTAACGTGTAAACCAGTTTTTGAAATTCACTCTATAGTGAGGAGGGGGTTAGGTAATAATCCGAAAGAAATGGACTTAGGGAATGAATTTCTAACCCCACAGTTCTGGGATCACGTTACTAAGGAAACCAATACCTATGCCCCTACATTTCTTGCTAATTGATCTGCTTCCCTTGAAACCAGTAATACGAACAAAAACATTGGTTTCCTGTTACTATAGACGAGCTAAAAGCTCACTTTGCTTTGTGTATACTTATGTAGCCTATGTGATTAATCAAATTTATGTTAAAGTGAAGAAAAATAAATAGTATGTAAGGGAATATTTCCTTTCACAAGTAATGGCAGGCCAAACGGTTAAATCATTCAATGTGTGGAATTTCTTTCACTGGCTAAAGAGCACTGCAAAGACCAGTCAGTCAAACAGCAAATACACTTTCAAGCACCACGTTCATTCTCTTAGTGTGTTGACCCTTGATCTTAATCGGTTATTCTTGACATTGGTGTTGAGTAGTAGTTCTGTTTAAAAGTACGGTAGCGATTTATTTTATTGTCTGTTAGCCATGGGTAGAAGCGAAGTGACGATCAAACAGCATGCCGAAAGTCACAAATCGGGACTTTATGTAAGGATACAGATGGCCTATATTGATGTGCTGACTCTGCAATCAAAAACTTGAAGAAGAAAAAAATGTTTTGCAAGCTTTCCTTTGCCTTGGCTGCACTTCTGTGCATTTGGGCCTCTACGGACAGTGTCGATGTAGAGTTTTCTTTTAGCAAGTACAACATAATTGTAACTGATAGGCGGTCTCAAATGAAGGCGGACACCTTTTAAATAATTGGCATGTTGTACTTAAATCACCATTGAAATTCCTCTACCTTGTAGGTGTGTTGTACTGTGATAAATACGTTCAGAATAGTATTTTTCACTTTGAAATTGTGTTTGTAAATTTGAAAATAAGCATATTCCTGTGTGTTCGTTAATACTTCTTACAGTCTTATATTGATATTTGTCTTATTTTCCATAGTGAATTCAAAACTGCATGACGAGCAATGTGTGATTAAAAAGTATGATTTTACTCCCAACTGTTGTGTGTGCAATTTAGCAAATTATGCCTATTTTTAACCAATTTGCTACAAAATGCTAAATTTGATTAGTTTAAGGCCGGTCTCCACTGATTAACATTTAACAACAACATGTTAAATGTTAAAAGTGTTAAATGTTAACTGGTGACACCATTAGCATGTTAAATGTTAAATGTCAAAAACTGTTTATTTAACATTGTGTCCACACTTAATAAACATGTTAAACTTGACATCCTTTGTTTATATACAGGTAGTTCATCATATCAGTTTATGGTAATACATTTAGATGGTGTCTAGTATTTTTTAAATAAGGACAATGGACTCAGATGAAGAGGAATTGGCCTTTGTTATTGACACTGTTGCTTCTTGTTATGATTTAGAAATGCAGTTTTATTAGGCACTTTTTCTCCCCTCACTCTGCTCATTGCTTCAAAAGCAAACCACTTTAAAGTATAAACTTAGTCCGCTCCCGACTACAGAATTTTCTGAACTTTCTGCAATTCTCGACTGTACTGGGAGCGGAAGGACGCTAGTCTTTTTTTTTCGATTTACTCGCGGGAACAATTATAGATATTTTCGAGTTCCAGGAAACTGTCGGCTTTCTTCGCTTTGTATCTGTATTCCTCTGATGAGACATCCCACAAATAAGACCTTTCTATTATATCATTAATTAAGTCCAGAGTAATCTCCTTGCTCTACTCCATTTCTGACTATACATTTTAGTATAGTGCAGAAAGAACGACACACGTGCGTGTACTGTATTTGTAGCTTATAACAAAGAGAAGGAGTGTTGCGGAGTGTTGTAATTATAATCCTACTATATGAGGAGCACGTCGTTTGCGTCGTTTAGGTTATGTGTTGGCATGGAAACATCATGGAAGTTGCCGAAGCTGTGCCGACATCGCACGAACAACGAATTGACTTGACATGTTTTCCACTTGGAGCGGAAAACACGCCAACATGTTAAAAGTGTTAACTCAACATTCTGAGTTAACATGCAAAGTCAATTCGAAGACACAATCACAATATACATGTCAACTGTAACATGTTAAATTTAACATGTTGGTGTTAAATGTTAAACAGTGGAGACCGGCCTTTAGATGCTACAAAACGCTAAATTTGAAAATCAAAACGCTAAATCACTGATTTTTAAATGCTATAAACCACGAACTCTAGTAATGAGATATACTAATGCATAGGTCTACAAGTTCTTCACATGAACAAGGAGTTATCAACTAAAATTACGTATTCACTTTGACAACATTTTGAATAACAAGTTTCTTAACGGACTGACAAATTATAGCCAAAGATTCAAATACCATAAATGTGACATGTGACAATTTGATTACTAGCACAAACAGATCGACAAAAACAGTCTATCAAGTGATTGCTATACGTTTATTGTTATTTTATTTAGCACACAGTGTAAATAAGTGTTTCAAAAGACTTTTATATGTCAATAACATGTCAAAACTTTTAATTAATCTTTTATTGTGAAAAAACTATGTATGTATTAATGTGTCACAACATCAACTTTAATTATCATGTCCTTTCTCAATTGTGTGATAAATGTATTTTTATGGTTGATGATATTTAAATGTCAAAACCGGTACCATTATTAAATAAATGTTGTAAATAATATCTTATACAACTCTTAATATGTATTGAAAAGGTTAAAAAAAACTTATCTCTGAGACAACCATGGTAACAGTGTGGCACTGTGGTAGTTCTATATGATGATTTAATGCACTATAAGATATACCTTTCTGAGTATCACAAACATATTGAACTTCATACAGCAAGAACTATGGAAAACATCTTAACAGACCTTCACTTCACTTTCATAATGAAAATATGCATGCAGGTGCATAACCCATCACACATGAATTATTTTTACACTTACCTATTAGCAACTTGCCATGTAATATCACAAGGACTGTTTCAACCAGAATTTAGTGAGATGTAGGAACTGTGAAGTCGGGGCAATAACAACAGCAAAATATGTGGAGCCAAATATGAGTACAGTAGATTAACAGTAAACATTATACGAGGATTAATCAAAATGATTATGAACCTTCTAACAAGATATCCTATGCTAGTGCATAAACAATAAAACATAGCTAACTTTTGCAATAAAAGATCATGTTCAACTAGAGTATATAATAAAATGTACTGTTCTCTTACAGTAAACAATATCATACCTTTGGTGCATTAATTCTATGATTTACACAATCCAGGCCAAATAACAAGTGGTATTCCTTCAGAAATGATTTAACAGGGGGAAAAAATTCAGAACAATGTATGCAAGAGGTGAGAGTTAAATTAGAGTTTATTCCCTCCAGACGATCACTTCTGATACAACCAAGTCATATATTGTCCCGCTGGGATCCTTTTTTCCTTCTGTGTTTGTTCTATGTCTCTTGAATTTTTTACCGCCTGTGTTCATCTTATGTCTCGTCCGGCTCCATGGCCAAATGGGTAACATGCTGGCCGTTGTTCAAGGGGTCCCGCGTTCAATTCCCGGTTGGGTCAGGGATTTTAACTTTCATTAGTTAATTCCTATGGCTTTCAGCATTAGATTTCATCTTAGGTAGAGCTCCATCCTCACAGACGCTCAGGTCTGTTATTATTATTATTATTATTATTATTATTATTATTATTACCCTACCTATACTTCACACATCAAGACAGAAAATCCATTAAAATGTTCCCTCAATTTCATGCCCCACCTCCTGATGAAGCTGGAAAGCAGAAACAAACTCATCAGGGGCTCATGTAGGAGAACTGGAATTGATGAGGAGAGAGCCCATTTACTAGGAGATATCAATATAAAAGGATGTGCAGATTGTTGTTCTCCTTTGGTGTTTTCATTTTTGCCCTTTCCTCCTCTTTGCATCAGGAGTGTGACAGGTTTTGGCAGCTGGTACAGTTCCCATCCTCGTTGCTAGAAGTTTTTTTTTTTTTTTTTTTTTTTTTTGGTATTTGCTTTACATCGCACCGACACAGATAGGTCTTATGGCGACGATAGGATAGGAAAGGCCTAGGAATGGAAAGGAAGCGGCCGTTACCTTAAGTAAGGTACAGCCCCAGCATTTGCCTGGTCTGAAAATGGGAAACCATGGAAAACCATCTTCAGGGCTGCCGACAGTGGGATTCGAACCCACTTATCTCCCGGATGCAAGCTCACAGCTGCGCGCTCCTAACCCCACGACCAACTCGCCAGGTGCTGCTAGAAGGGGGTAGAAAGGGGCTTCATTCTTTCCATTCCTGACCCAGTCAAATGACTGGAAACAGGTTGTGGATTTTAATTTTTCCTCTTTGCACTGCTCCCACCTCTCACACTGATCTGTCGTGTTTATCCTATCATGTGTTTCTTTTCAAATTTCCCCCTTTCTTAAGATGATCCGACTTATACGAAAGAAGAATTATGAATAATAACAACAACAACAATAATAATAATGTTATTGGCTTTACACCCCACTAACCACTTTTATGGTTTTCAGAGATTCCAAGGCGCCGGAATTTAGTCCCGCAGGAGTTCTTGTATGTGCCAGTAAATCTACTGATATGGGACTAATGTTTTTGAGCACCTTTAAATTCCACTGGACTGAACCATGATCAACCTGCCAAGTTGGGGTCAGAAGGCTAGCGTCTCAACCATCTGAGCCACTCAGCCCGGGAAAGAATTGTGTAGATATATAGATTTTATTACCTCAAACCATAAGGACCATAAATACTGAATGACTACAAGCAAGGATGATGATAACCAATAATAATAAATAACAGTGAAACATTTCTTCAATTGTAATGAAATTTGAAAACTGCTAGGGTAGCAGAATTCTGATAAAGAGGCATATTTTAATAATGGTGGTTTTGCCTGATTTTGAAACCTTCAAATCCCACTAATCTCATCCACAACTGAGCCTGTCAAATTTGGAATTAGCCAAACAGATGGAAGTTGCACTGTATCTCGTATGAAATGAAACACTGTATGAAAACAATCATTATTATGAATGAAATATCATTTTGATCAATCCTCATATACAATTACTGCAACCTTTCAGTTCAAGCAAATGGTGTGTCCACTAAAAATAGTTAATAACACATATGATTGTATGAATATATATACATTTAAAAAGAATTAAAATACACATGTCATCATGCATTAAATAGTGATACAAAAAATTAATTGATATTGACAAAAAATTATCAAAAATTCATAAAAACAGGACATACCATTTCTTCTCTCTCCTTCAAAGTGGATGTAAAACAAGAAACAAAACTGAATTAGCAAACAACACACTAACAGACATAGCAAACACACAGGCACAAAAGAAAGTATAGTTTCATACTGTATTAACCAAAATATAAGGTGATATTCTGAAAATTACCCAGACATGAAGACAATCAAGTTTTAGACTACTTTAAATATTTGGAAAGAACTAAATATGCTATGTTGTGGCAAGTATCGTTTCTCTCTTAACACATTGCGGACTGGGTGCCCTTCACCCCATGCACAGTCCTGTTCCCGGCCATTTTCTAACTACCTCCAAGCTGGAGTACATGCATTCAAATAAACTGTCACAACTTCACTAGCTTTTGAAGGACTACTGTGTATTTTTTATGTAGCCTTGTATTTCTTGAAATCTATCTCGGCTCATAGTCTTCGGAAATATGGTTTTTTATTAGGGTATCGGTTGGCCAGTCATCCTTCAGACATGATTTCTTCACCTGCCCTATCACTATACACAGTGCAATATTTTTTAATTTCCCTGCTAGTGACATTAATCCACTTTAGTGTTTTAGGGGATACGTTATTAGAATGTGAATTCTGCTCATAGTATAAGTTTGTCTGTTCAGCTACATACTGAAAAAAATTCCTCACCAAACATAAGTCCTGCTACTTGTCCTATGCTTCCAGATTCATTAGGCCATACCTTTATACCAGGAGCACCTTCAAAATCCTTTAGCCTAGGTTCACCATAGCCCAGTTGTCAGAAAACACTACATTATTTAGAATATTTACACCCGTAACACAATTAGCAGACTCGTTCTGCGCTACGCGAGTTCCACACCTTGAAGATAAGGCTATATCCTTATCACCACTTGAAACATTTCCGTTAGAAGGTATTTCATCATCGAAATCTAAATATTCAGCATCACTTAGATATTCGGAGCCTGCATCAGCACATAATTCGCGAAAAATTTCAACTTTGTCTAAACACATGCGATCCCTGGGCGCTGCCATCTTGCATGGCTCTTCGAACTTTGTAAACATGTTGTCAAGAAATGCAAAGAAAATCTATGATACGAAGAATACTCGAAAAGGAATGCGACTATCGATTGTGTAGAACCATACATAACATTGTTCTATCGCCCTTGACCTCGAAACAGTTCCCGTATATCTCAAAAGATAGCACTAAAGTTCAGTCTGCAGGGTCTGTTGCTAACACGAGATAACTCGGGACCGGTCCGCAACACTCGGCTAGGCAAACACGAGTTTTCTCAGGACCGGTCCGCATTGTGTTAATGTTGTTTGTGAATCACGTTAGCGCAACCAACTATAAATAGTCATAAGTTATGAATTTCATTATAGTCTGTATTGACAATTGATCACTAACAAAGGGTAGAGAAGGGTCCACCTATTCAACACCATTAGCTTAATATAGTGTCTTATATAACTGGTACTAGTTTCGACCCCACATACGCTGGGTCATTTTCAGCCATGTTCCAACGGGAAAACATACACTCACATACAAACAATAATAAAGAAAATAATCTGGTATGTCTAAATTTAAAATCCAAGTCCAAAACATTGATGAAGTCCGACAACACATCCAAAAATGAAACCAAATGACACATCAAAACTGCTGCGGCTGGTGCCGAACTATGCTGTATGGTTGCTGTAGGATCAACAGCCCTGCTGTTTTTACAGACCACCTGGCTAACATAACACAGATATGTGTTAGTTACATAATATGAATACATATTTGAGTCACTGGGAGCTCCAAATTAAAAATTTAATACTGTAAAACTGTTTATTTAAATGATAAATATCCATCATTGCCAGCATAACTACATCAATTAAGTCGGAGTTTAAATGTTTAACTATTGCGTAGTGCCTAGATTAGCGTGGAATCACATGTCAGCACTCTATTCCACATGAAGTCACAAACCCACATGGAACTCCACAGCAACCAGGTGTTAAGTCCCAGCGTTACAGGATTATGAACAAGCAGTAGAACACTAGAGTTAAAAATACACTATTATGTTCTTGCTTGTGATAATAACACTAAAATAATTCAATTTTGCTGTTAACGTGTACCTGTCTGACAGTACTGTCAACACTGAAGACGAGCACCATGTGCCGTACGTCAGTGGTAATGCTCCATGGAGGTTGAGCAATGTACGCTGTACGGCGTTGAGTTCTAGTGATTATATAACCGCTTCAACATACTACAAACGTTAGCAGAGTGTGCGAACACATTCCGCAGTGCTTGTAGTTATTTTTAAAAAATACCAGGTAGCAGAACATCATCGGAACCTAATTCTATTATGATACTAAGCTGGTACTACCAAAGCAGCTTAATAGCCGCGAGGTCTTATGCGGCCGACGGCTAGAGCCAATTTCCACAATTAATGTAATTTTTTCATTTCTCACCAATTTGTATGTATGTTGTGTTTCATAAATGCATCATGGCGTGTACGAATACACAACTTTTCATGTTTTTTAAATGCACTGTGAAAATTTAATAAAATGAAAGTAGAAAAAGGAGTTTTAAATGTATTTATAAAAGTTAGTGGTTTTGCTCCAATTTTGAAAAACAAGGCATGCATACATAGCTCGAACGTTACTGAATCAAAAATAGGTTTGTGACTATGTAAGGTTATCAGCTTTTTGTATAAAAATATACTCAAATGCTAAAAGCCCACAGTGTAAGATCTAACTTCACCTGCTCAGCCTTCAATGTATTAATGTTCTGAGGGGAATAAATTGAAATTTTATCATATTTAATTTTTTACGTTGTATTCCCCGCCCGGCTATTCATTCCTGCCACCCGGCTTACGAACATTTCTGTAGAGAGAGTGTGTGTGTGTAAAATTATTCTTGTTAGGATAACCATATACAGTATAACCACGACAAATGAAAACACTAAAATACAAGTAAAAGAAACAATGAAGATATTCCTTGATATTTTGGTAAATACAGTAAGAAAAGCCAAACTAATCAATGACATCACAAAAAAGCCTGCAGAAAGAAACTAAAAGCAAAGTCATCTAAGCACACACAGTGGGAGGATAACTAGTAATAAACCACGATAAAAGAAAGCCACAGCCAGAAAAACAAAATCAATATTGAGCAAACAGAAATTCACTACTAGGGAGGATTATAGGTGCTATATACTGCAGTTTTAGGAATATCCATAGGCATACACACATAGTTGTTTAGAAAGGAGTCTCTTATTTTCACTCACACTAAAAAAGAAGTCAATAATGAAAGCAACAAATGACAGAATCATACAAAGCTGAAAATAAAGGAAAATAAGAGTAAGATTGCTGCTGGGAATTTAAGGAGGATTCAATCAATCAATCAATCAATCAATCAATCAATCAATCAATACTGATCTGCATTTAGGGGAGTTGCCCAAGTGGCAGATTTCCTATCTGTTGTTTTCCTAGTCTTTTCTTAAATAATTCCAAAGAATGTGGAAATTTATTCTTTGTTTCAGTTACCCTACAAAGTAAAAATGCACCACGGTTTAAGCCACAGCCACATTTTGCTACTTGACTTCCAGGAATGAGACAAATTTTCTACATAAATAAGCAAAAATGTTAAAACTTAAAGCTAAAGACACAAATTTGGAATACACTTTATTTGAATATCAAAGCATAATTAATTATGAAGTCTCAATGCCACTGGTCTAAAAGGTCAGAACCCATAAATCACCATTAACACTTCCAAATTTCTTCCATACAACATCTGGAACATTCTTGGTTGTATAATTAACAACATGTGTGTATGCTTACAAGATAATAAAAAGCAGTGCAGTTATATGGGGTGCAAGAAATGTTAGAGCAGAAAGCTATATAAAACAAAATAGCAAGAAATAAAAGAATCATAACACACTTAATATTCTAAGAGGATCTGTACTTAAAATCTTGGAAACATTTATGCTAAAATAACATTTTTACAGTTAACTCTAGGATCATTCATGTCAATGAACAGCAGCACTTCAGCATACACTATCTGACCAAGAGTATGCAGACACACCCCCTCTGTATTCATGAACTAAAGCCCTGCGGTCACCATGGCTATTGCTACAGAAGGGGACTGAGGGCTCGATGTTGTTATGTGTTACTAAAACAAAAACAGATACCTGCAGAATGGTGGGGCAAGAGAGCTTATTGACTTCGAACAAAGAAAGATTACTGGTTGCTATATCAGTAAAGAGTCAAGTCAGGGCCATTCCCATGCTCTTTAGTTGCACCGTTGGGGACGTGATTGCAAGCGTGAAACCGGAAGATATAACCACAACAAAACCATGGCCAGATAGACCACGTGTATTGACAGAGAGCGGCCAATGAGTACTGAAGAATATGGTACAGGGAAAACTGCAAGACATCCCACTATATCGCCTGTGAATTCCATAGTGCTATTAACTGTGCAGCTAGAACGATGACTATATGCCAGGAGATACCACCCCATACCACATATTTCGCCAGTGAATGCTAAACACCACATTTGATTGATTTATTTTTTAACTACTAGGTTCTTCAGACAGCAAAAACTAATTTTTAATAAATAAACAAATGTATAAACTGCCAGAAAAAGAAAACAGATGGAAACAGAATTATACCTTCTGTATACCTGTGGTATAATTATGTTAGCATATGTCTTCTTCTACTCCTCCTCCTCCTCCTTCTTCTTCTTCTCGAATGGGTTACTTAGGACCAAGCAAAACCAACATTTCTTGAGCTTTCCTCCTTGCCCAACAGTTAATTTTCATCAGTTGTTGTGATTTCTGTTTCTCTGTTGATTTCTTCTCGTCTTCCTCAAATTCCCTTGTGTGAACAATATTCCTAATTATATTCCTATCCTGCAGATTTGGTGATCCTAATTCAATGGGGTCTTTCTCTACTTGATTTTTGATCTTGTACGTTTGATTTGCAAAAATGTGTGTATTCGATAAGTCATTCTTTCCAAATGGCTTAAAAATTGAATTTGTCGCTCTCGTATCAGTAAGTTTAGATATTTTTTAAAATATTTCCGAGTTGGGTTTGGGGTAATTTTTAATTCTTAGCCCTAAGATTTTTCTCATGATTTTCCTTTCTTTAATCTCTAATTGTTCCTTTAAATTTTTATGATGTAAATTGAGCGTTCCTGAAGCATAAAGAGCTTCAGGTTTCATCACTGTTAAGTAATGACGAATTTTACTGTTCCAGGACAAGCAATTTTTTGTTATAAACATTCTTTGTGTGTTGAAAAGCAATTTCCATTTTCTGAATTCTTGACGCTACTCATTTATTTTCATTGCCATTTTCAGTGAATTTAGTTTTTGCATATGAGATTTTAAGTCCTATTTTTGCTGCTTGCTCTTGCAATTTTATTCATATCAATGGTAAGTTCAAGTGGAGCAGTTTTGATATTTGTCATAAATTTAGTCTCCTCATATGAGATTGTAAGTCCTATTTTTTTGCTGCTTGCTCTTCCAGTATAGCAATCTCTTTCTGAGCATCAGAGATGTGATTACAATATAGCAGTCAGCTGGGTGCGGCAAACAATACGTGCAAGCCTATGCAGTGCCATGGTGAAATTTGGCGAAGATTGGACAACAATGTGAGGAGAATATATCGTGGAAGGTATTATATTCCCCATAACACTACAGAACACATTAAAGGTGGAAGGATATCAGGACAGTTTGACCAGATACATGTTGCCTATGGTAGAAGACCAGTTTGGAGAAGATCACCGAGTTTCAGCATAATAATGCACCCTGCTATAAAGCGAGGTATGATTGCAAGCGGTTTTCTGGCAACAGACTGACCAGCCCAGAGAACCGACCTCAATCCTAGAGACCACCTCTAGGATGAACTAGAGCAGTAACTTTGCCGCAGACTTCGACGGCTCACATCACTAACTCCACTTGCTACAGAACTGCAGGAGGAATGGTCGGCCATCTCCTAGGAGACGTTCCAGAACACTTAGAGAACAGTTTTGAGTAGGGGTCTGGGTACTTTTGATCAAGCAGTGTATAATCTAAACTGACAATAAATGCACGAGCTATGTACCCCCAGCTGTGTCCTCTGTAGTTCCCCAGCTATGTCCTCTGTAGTTGTATATGTTGTGTAGCTACAGAGAGGGAATGTGAGCATTATCTTTCATCGTCTTATGTGTAATTCAAGCAGACAACAGAATCAGAAAGATCAATAAAACAAAATTATAGAATAATGAAAATGTGCTATCTGATCATTTACATACTGAAATACAGTTGTTCAGGACTAAACTCAAGTCCTATTTATTATTTTTGACTTCGTTATCAGTATTTCTAGACTGATTAATTTATACATCAAGGGCAGATCATTAGAGTGCATAGTGAATGGATGCTGAAATTATCATTACATTTTTCTCTGTATCTGCTATAATATTAAAGAGAGAAATGCATAAATTTTACAATGTAAAGCAAAGCTTACGATTCTAATGAATCACAGTTCACTGGATTTATCGTTCTGGAGGAGGAGGAGGAGGAGGAGGAGGAGGAGGAGGAGGAGGAGGAGGAGGAGGAGGAAGAGGATGGATTTATCCTTCATGTTTTCTCCAAGCACTTCAAATAAACAAAAAAATAAGGTCTTATTGAAATGTACCATTATATAGGACATTCCTGCTCCTGTATCGGTACCACTGCCTCCAAAGTTTTACAACTATATAGCCTAGCTATTTGAAACTCCAGAATATTTACGTTTGATAAATATTTACTACTTCACTGATTAAATAAAATGTAATTACAAAAAATATAAATCTTTGACAACATATAATATTTCAGAAATAACACAATAAGAAACTACATTAAATATTGTACAGTTTTATTACCACAATAGTCACAAATGAGTATGCAAAATTTCAAATCTCTGGATATAATAGTTCACATGCTGTGTGTACCTAAATGTGAAGAAAAAATAACAATCTAGGAAACTTTAACCACCCAAGCATGTGCGAATACTAATGTCGTCCTCCGTGTATTGTGCCATACAACCTGCACGAATATTTCAGTCATTTCCTGTGATGAGATCTAACTTGCCATTCATCAGCAGATAGCACAACACCTCTGTTTCTCAGCTTCAATGCTACATTTTGCAATTTCGTGTGCCATTTGTTATTTACACTCTTTGATATCTTCCCTCAAGTGCTGGCAGCTATTTCGAACAGCCGCAGCCATTATGGCGACATTGAATGATGTAGAGATAAGCAGACTTGTACTGGAAAGTGATTCTAGCAGTGATGAAGAAAATTGTTGTTTTGAAACTGAATCGAGTGATAGTGAAGAAAATTGTGAACATGTGCCACAGCCTACTGTTCATGAAGAATGGCAAGAAATTGATGCAACTAGCAAACCTGAACCATTTCAGTCTGTTATAAGTGAACGTAAACAAACTTTCGTCCACTTGAATATTTTGAATTACAATGATACAATTGGATGCCGTTATGCATCATTAGACCAAGCGCCAAAAGTTGGTTTCGAGATATTCGCCTTTAAATTGAGGTTTATTTATAAATTTGAGCAAACATAATTTTGCTAAACATGGTATTCCTGGTGTTGTAGGATAATATATTGTACCTTCTCACCAAATTTCAAATTTTTTAATACTCTCACAGTTCATAGATTTTCTTGAAAAAATGGCGCTTAGTCTACTGATGCAATTTAAGGTATTTCCCGCGTGCGAATAATGCATCACAATGCTACACCATTAACCCCTCACTGTCGAGTATCTAATGGGTAAGTCTTCAAAAAATATGTGACTGCAGTCGTGATTAAACCTGAATCTCCTATTGCGCTAAGTGCTTGAACCACCGCAAGCCGCGCCACAACTCCAGCACATGATTTAGATGAGAAACTGTAGAAGGGGAGCTAATCCCTAAAGTCATTGCTATAACCACTTACTAATTTGATGAATTTCAATTGATCTGATTCAAAAACAAATGGTAAGAAGTGAGCCACTGTAGTCTATACAAAGCATTGCATACTTCTTTATGAATTTTCCTACACGATAGGCCTATTATGTTCTGCTAGAACAGTACTGATGTGATATTTTCAAGCCTTTGGGTAAGTTTTGTTTTGCTTTAGACACACATTAGTTGATAAGTAGAATGGCAGTCGTAGCATTAGGGGACTTTGACCTAAATGTTAGGCCCTGTTAAACAAGCACCGTCGTCGTCATCATCATCATCATCATCATCATCATCATCAGAATGGCAGTCCCTTGAACTAAGTAAAGGTTATGGAGGCCAGTATATGTGGTTATGATTAGCTTATTTCAAGAAAAATAAAGCGACTCAGAAAGAAAGTATAGAATTTTAATTATTTATCTTAGTCGAACAGAACAGGAACAGAAAATGTGATTAAAATATTTCCTCCCATAAATTCCTATTTAAAACGCTGGACAGGTAATAAGATTGTTACTCTCAGTTCATTCAATCTAGAAATCAGGATTGCCACTGAATCCATCTATGCCGTCCATAATGCCAAAATCACCTGGAAGTTTCTGGTAAAATTGTTTGGCAGCTGCAACTATTAGGTGCATCAGCGACTTAAGTTTCTCATTACGTTTACGTAGTCCTCTACAGTGTATAAACGCTGATGAAATTTGAGAGCATTCTAAATATCTGCAAAGTCACTGCATTCATTATTCTGATCTGGAATTCACTGATTTGGTGCGTATTACCTAGCATAACATGTTAAAACACTGCTACAGTGAAGCTTTCGCAGCTTCTTCAAATAAATACAGTATATCGATACAGAAATATTACTTACATTGCAGACTACCGTATTAGATACTGTACAACAATCTCATTTTGATACTAACCTTAGAAAGTTCTTCTAGAATGATTCTCCGACGTAATCATTTTAGCAAGCTGCATTAGTAACACTGTCCTTCTCCTTACTTTCGGAAGTACTTAATACATCGCTGAACTTCGTCACTTGATAAACAACTCAATGTATCACCATGTCAATAACTTAGCACTACCGAAAACGCGACCTCCCTCGCTGTCATCCACGACACAATGTGAGTAATGAGGCACTTGGTCTAATGATGCAAAATGGAACGTATCATAGTCTACTGATGCAATTTACAGTCTAACTGATTCCCGCTATGTCGCTTAGGTTTTCAGTTTACTGACAACTAATGACTTCTTGTAAGACAGTGGGGAATTTATTATAAGTAGTTCAAGCTTTCCCCTACAAGATAGGGCTAAAATCTCAATTTTAGTTAAATGGCGCTTAGTCTATTGATGCATAACTCCATCCAATTGAACTGTAACACACACTGATATACGTTGACTGTGTTTTGGCTACGGAGGTTGCCACGATAGCACGGCTTAGAAAGTCAAGATTGAGCACGTGGACATCTACTGATGCAAATGAAATTAGAATATTGCTGATACTGTATATTCGATGGGAGAAACATAATGGTGTACTGTATTTCACTAGGAAACATATGCTGAAAACCCCACTTTTTCCAACTTATTAATCGGATAACCAGAGTCCACCCAACCTTTATTTCAGAAAAGAAAATAACATCAGGAAAGAAAATAACAATAATTTCATCTGAGAGTTTGGTTCAAACAATAAAATGATTTGTAACATGTGAACTCTCATCTGTTTTAGTGTCAAACTATTATCTCCAATGGTTCCAGAGTTAAGAACTTTTAAACATAAACTACATTACATATTACCCGTAACTTGCTTAATTTCTGCATGAAAATACACAAATGATATATATTCTTGTTGAGGTTGGCACACTTTTCAAAATAACTTATTTTAAAATAATTGAAAATGTGGTCCTATTCATGACCATTTTCCCTTAAATTAAAATCTGTGAGGAGTCTGAGTGGAATTGATCTATCAGCTACTTGTTCATTATTTATACTGAAATACTGCTGTTCAAGGCTAAACACTATTTATTACTAATTTTTTATTAGTATTTCTAGACTTTCTAGACATTTTACTTCTACTTTTACTTCTTACTGTATAAAGAGAGTCATTCTACTGGTCACTAAGTCCTATCCAGAATTAACCACAAATTGTTACATATTTTTTAACAACCAAATATCCATCTAAATGACAACGAACTGTAATTATACTGTAGAATGATAAAATAAATTAAGAGTAATGGCTACATATGAGAATCAAAGATGATAAATTTCTCCCTAGCATCTTGTTAGGATTAAACACGAACTCCAGGAGGATGTTTATACTTACATTGTCCGATCCTTCAAAGAGCTCATTAGCAATAGCATCTCGTTCGTCTTCATTCTGCTCCTCTTGTTCCTCCTCAGATTCTTCATCTTGGATTCTCTTCAGACGTTTAAAACGCTTCTATGAACAAAAAGGAGAGACACAAAATTAAATCTGTAAACAATATAAACTATCTGACAATGCGTAATGCATTATTTTAATTTTATTTTCCCTCTTTAACGATCACTGTCTTCTGTTGTCTCAAATTCTTTCTACACACTCAAGTTAATAAAGAAGAAAATAAAACTAGATCCAAGATCCACACAGTCATTAAGGGTCTAAGGCCAGCCAAAAGACAACAGTTACTCAGCCTGGATTCTGCAGATACTCTAACGTTAAGTGATCAGCATGATGAATTATTCTTGTTTTATTGTTTAGTTTTCTTGACTGGGGTCTCTGCCTCTAAGACAGCTCTTCACAATTAACTCCATGGGTTCAAGGGAACCCCGTTCCAAATCTCAGACAGGAATAAAAATAAAGCTGAGAATCAAAATCAGGTCCTACAGTAAGGACCAGAGACAAAACCCCTATACTAGAAGATAACAAAAATAGGCAACTTTAGAAATAAAATTAATGAATTAAAGCAATAAACTTTTTACTGTTCAATCACTCAAAATATAATTATTTAGATTACTAGGTAGAACAAAGTGAATATTCGACTTTCACGACCCCTTTGTATTCTAAATAGACTTTTGGCTATAAGGTTGTGCTGCGTACATGTAATACATGCCACAAAGAATTTAAGTACAGAACGAAAATGGCCAATCAGACACAGGTGGGAACCACCCACAACCTGCGGACCTGAAAGCTACATATTCATGTAGATTTGGTCCAAAATAAGCGACAAGCACACACTGCAGTTGTGCTGGCCTCAGTCTGAGACCTGTAGCTCATATCTCTGTCAATAGAACAAAGAAGACCGATGCCCCAGCAGTTCAATAAGGTGAGCACCTAACGCAAAGGCATGAAGTTGTGCATTCACTTCCCGCCAGTGCCAGGTTAGCCATTTTTGTTCTGTACTCAACATAAGAAGCTGTATTACAACTGAGGATCTATCTGACGGTATTTATTTTCAGTGTTCAGATACACTGCTAAATAATGTTTTTCGAATATTCGACTACAAGGACAGCTTTATCATTGGCCCACAAAACATCTTCCTTTGTGCATGGTGATGGTAAATGCTGACAAACCAGCAAGTGTTCTTCATTCTGCACTTAACTAGGTTAGACTTGCACTTTGAAACACCTGTCCACAGTCGATTGAGGGTCTTCCAGACGGGATACGGAAGGCAAAAACCTGCAGATGGTTCTTCCTTAAACTCAGCAATGGATTACATACTTGCTGTTGCCACAGTTCACGCCTTCGTTTTTCTGGTGTATTAGCAAGTGGTATTGGTTGGTCTTAAAAAACTCTTCCTTGACCTAAGTCTAACGGCCTGCATTTGATGGCCGCAAAGGGGGTGACGTATATCCATTGATTGCTTCTGACGTTCAACTTCCGCTGCTACTTCCCTTCTTATGAGGAGGGGTGATTCCTGCGATAGGTTAGCTATTTTCTGATGGAGTTGGTCTCAGACACCCTGTAATTATGCGACCAGTCTCGTTCACAGCAATATCTACTTGCTTAGCATGGGCAGGAGTTTCTCCATATGGGTGATGCATATTCTGCAGCTGACAAGCAGGGGGGGCATGTGCGTAAGACATGGGGATATGCACCCCAAGATGTGCCTGTTAGTTTTCTAATAATATTATTCCTTGCGCACACCTTTTGTTTGGTATTCTGACTGTTGTTTCAAAGATAATGTTCTGTCCAGTTTCACACCAAAGTACTTTGGTGTATAACAGTGTTCAAGGACTACTCTCAATTCCATGCGCAGTTTTGTACTGGCATCTTTGTTACGTAGATAAAAGGCACAAACTTGAGTTTTGCTAGGGTTGGATCTCAAATGATTGTTCTCATAGTATGTAGCAAGATATGGTGATATGGTGATCCCGGTCTAGAAAGCAAAGAATAATGGCCGAGAGGATTTATCATGCTGACCACACGTTACCTCATAATCTGCATGTATTTGGGCAGAGCAGCAGTCATTTGCTAGGCCAAAGGCCCTTCTGGAACAATAGCTTCAAGGGATTTATTTATTTCAACAAATTATTTCCACAAAATTTAATACTGAATTTAACCTTTTTCAAAATAGTCTTGAGAGATAATGTGCCTCGACGAAAGGCGGCTATAGCACATATTTGGTCTCCTTAAAAGCAAACTAAGGTCATTTCCTTGAGTTGGACAAAGACTTCAGCAGGCAGTAGAAATTAGCCCCTGAACAGCTTCAAAATTTGTATAAATGAGGAACCACGATGCCTGCCTGAAATCCTGTACCGATAATAATATGGCATGAATTCTGAAGGGAAGACTATTGTAGTCTGATGACTACTTATGATTCAACTGAGGTACTTGTTTGCCTGCTGCAAAAATGGGATAACAAGGACACTAATTCCTAAGACTACCCACAGTCGAGTTTGCTGCACAACCCTCTCAATGTATCCTTCACAACTGTACGACCAGTACGACCAAGAGAAATTTAAGAAATCTTTATATTCTCAGCATCATAATGTCTTCACTCCAGCAAGCCGGGTGTGATTATGTACGAGCCTCCTCCAGTTTGTTCTATCCATCCACAGATGCTGCTCATATATGCGACACCAGTTCACATCTCTAATTTCAAGGTTCTTCATTATCTGTTTTTCCCAAACATCACAAGGTCTTCCTCTTAGTCTCTTCCCAGGAACATTGTGGTCAAAGTATGTTCGAGGAGTCCTGTGAGGGTTCATTCTTTTCATGTGATGATAATATTCACATATGATATATTCTAATGATATAAAATTTATGCCCATTTTGATCGTTAACAGCCTTAAAGAAAGTAGTGAGCCCTAATTTTGTCGTGTGGGAATTCTTTAATATGCTGTCAGCCAACAGTATGGAGTTACAACATTTAAACCAGGACTATACAAATCATAAAACTTTCTAGGAGCCAGTAAAATTTCTTAGGCACTAGACATAAAAAATAATGTTACGTGCTCAAGTGACCGTCAGCCTTGTTGCAGCCTCTTCGGTAGTACCTGAAAGGGAAAGAGTAAGCCAGATCGGACAACCTCCCAGCCTGCCCAAGGACATGCCACGGCCCTTCCTCTATTTTTTCCTTCATCCAGTTTCTCCATGTGATTTCTGGAAGATACGACAGCAAAGTTCAATCTCCAGCCGAACCCTGAAAATGTTTTAGTGGCCCAACATCGAGGTATAAATACAAGGCCCCTGCGAGCGAGCTGTCACTGTGGTGTCGGAGAGACGAGTGAGTGGTTGGGTTGGAGATGACGGAACGGAAGACTGCACTGTGTGTGTGTGAATGTCTGTGGACTGAGGCTCGGTGTACGTCAGTGAGGGAAGCCGCTATCGCGAGTATGAAGGTAAATGGACCTGTGTTAATGTTTGTTATTGTATCGTCCTGCTGTTCAATACTGTTGAGCTGTTTAGTTGTTCACTGCATGTGACTGTGTGAATTACTGGACTGTATGTGGAATCCAACCAATGAACAGTCAAGGTGTGTCGAATGGCCCGTAACCCTGCATTCAGATCCAGCCGTCTACACACAGCTGCTGTATGAGGTGACTGGACTTGGGGAAAGTGAAAGTAAGGATTAAGCATCCGCAGGTATAGCAACGGGCTGGACCGCCTACTGTGCCATAAGGAAGAGAGAGAAAAACTTGTAAATAGACAGCAATTAGCGAGTGTGGCCATTCATGGTTAATTAGAATTAATTTTTTAATCACTCTTAAATCACAGAGTCTACTCTAAAATGTACTAAACCTTGAGCAGTGCTTATTACATAGTAGTGTAATACACAAAGAACATAACAAGAAAATCTGGTGCCAAGACCTGCCAAAAGCGAAGGTTTAGCTTGTCGATGTAATAGTTACGAGTGATCATGAGATATATCGAACGCTCATATCGATTCTAATCAATGTTCAGATGAAGCCGATGCTTACAACCGCTTCTAAACCTTATAATCTCCGTATTTAGATATGGTCAAGGGACGACGGTAACAATAAGAAACAAAACACATTAGGAACAAATTTTACCAAGATTTTTTTTAAATACCACCAAATTCATTTTTATACATTGTTATTTCCAGAGTGGAGAGAAATTCAAAAAAATTTTTTTTTCCTCGGAATGGAATTTGACAGTTGCAATTTGAAAGTTGTAGGTGCCTACACATTTATTTTCGTCACTATAGCAACTGGGCGCCTGGCATTTGTCCAGCCCTGATTTAAACCACCGTAGATTTGGTCAACCTCAATTGGGATCATGGGAGGAAGAGACAAATGATTGATTGACTGATGAAGTCACTAAGGTCGACTCTAACTGATATTACGCCTGTTCAAAGAGAACTTCCCTTTACAAGAGACAAATGAAATCAACTTACTCTCCTTTCAACTTTAACACCTAAGTTTTCTTCTATCAGATCGTAGTCCTCGTCTTCCAGCCGATCATCAAACTCTTCGTCATCACTTTTTTTACGTTTTTTAGACCCTCCAGACGCGTCCGAATCTTCCCCCTCACTTTCTTCAATGGGTGCATCATCAATGAGATCCTTCAGCTCTTCTCTTAGTCGCTCCTCATCATCTGAAAACATTCAAGAGTCGACGTCAAAAACATACAGAGATAACATATATTCTAAAATAAGATGGATTTGGTAAAAAAAAAGTCTTAATACCAAACAAAAGGAGGAAAACATGACACAGGCATGAGCCTAAAGTAAATACTTCCTTGTTCCAAGTGCACTTGCTCACTACACAATGTCATCAAGATAAGTAACACTATATAATTATGGGTATGAATGCTTCAACATCAAATATGTTACCAGAAATTATACAATTAAAAGTTTCCATCTTAGTCAATACATTTCATGTCTTAAAGAAACATTAAAAGATACATTTGCAGACCTGTTGGGCCTTCTTCAGCCTTAACCCTCAGCAAGCGACGGGAGGTCTCTTTACTCGATAAGAAACAAGTGTTAAACAAAACGTTTATTTAACGAGGAAAAAGTAAATGAAATCGCAGGAAGATTATGCCTACAAAATCCCTAAGATGACTTGGACAAGAAGCCAGGGATTCCAAGAGTTCAGCATGGTGGGCTATGAAAATGTTAAAATCAGGAGAGAAATAACTTCAATGCAACTTATGCATGTGAATCAGTTTCCTAAGCCGATGCCAGAAACGTGTGGATGCAGGAGGAGAACATTTCCAACATCATCCGTCATAAGGCAAGAGCTTATTTTCTTAGAATTGACTGAGCTCGATAGCCCTGCAGTCGCTTAAATGCGGCCAGTATCCAGTATTCGAGAGATAGTGGGTTCGAAGCAGCCGTGAAGATGGTTTTCCATGATTTGCCATTTTCACACCAGGCAAATGCTGGGGCTGTACCTCAGTTAAGGTCACAGACATTTCCTTCCCAGTAGCACTTTCCGGGCCCATCATCACTGTAAGACCTATCTGCGTCGGTCCGACATAAAGCAAATTGTAAAAAAATATATATATTTTCGTAATTACTAATTTTCTTAATTCTTATTTTCTTCATTTTAATTGTTATCTCATGTTATGCACAGATAAAGTAAGCGAAGTGATGTCCTTGTTGCTATGCCTTGGTCCATTCTCGATTTAAGATTGCATCGGTACAGTAAAACTCTTTGCCAGATCTCCTTCCTCTTTGTTCTCTTCTACCCACTGCGATCTGGAAGGCAGTGGTGGATTGCAGGAAGAGCTTATTCCTTATTTCCTCTATTAAATATCCCTTCTTGGACAGTATGTATACAAGTCTGGAAAGGATATACTTGGAAACACCAAGGTAGCCTTCACCTTTCTAGATCGCTTGCTTTCAACTGGTCCCATATACGTTCTACTCTGTAAGTCAGTATATCTTGGCATGAAAGAGTTTCATAGCACTCCTTCTTTTGAAGATGTGTTAGCGGTATTGGATGAATGCCCCGGTGACGTAGTAGAGGATTCTGGCAGTGACGATACTGATTAAACCACAGCTCAAGTTCTCACTCACAGATCTTCAAATTAAACTATGTTTTAGATTTTGATTGAAGTGAATGGGGAGAGAACAGATTTATATATTTCATTTTGGTGTTATGAGTAGGATATATTTTATTTTTTCAAGTGTTTGCATGAATGAGGTGAAAATAGGTTTTGGAAGTACCTAAAATGTAAGACCTGCTGGTTTCCACATAACTTTGTTTTTAAATAAATCATTTCATAATTTCATTGTTGGGACCTTTACTGATATTGCAGTTATACAAATAGAAATGCTGTGTGTGTCTTTAAGCAGTTCATTTGAATATTTTTTACGTACTTGATTGAAGTAGACATAAGCTACATGATATTCCAATAACCTATCAACCGCTCTACAGAGATATTTCTTAGTGAAATTAGGACAAATGATTAGAATGAATAATAACTGGACCTCACAACGCCGCTTATATTCCACAAGTGTCACGATGTTTGCTGAGGGTTAAAAATAAATTACAAAAATAAAAATCATATGACAAATATTAAAGCATGGCACTGAAAGGAGTGTGCATAAAAAGTCAGTCTTGAAGTTCCTATCGCCCTGATTTAGAATAATTCCATCAAAACATAACAAAACACCATACAGAAGAAAACCATGGAAAAACACTATTCTTAAAGTTTTTTGTTTATAAGTCGTCTTTATAAGTATGTGGTAATGTTACAATGAGGCCATTATTATTATTATTATTATTATTATTATGTTATTATGCGTGAGTTGGCGACCACGGGATCCTTAACTGAGTCCTGGCATTGCTTCCACTTCTGCCAGGCTCCTCACTTTTATCTATCCTATCCGACCTCTCTTGTTGTTCTTTTCCAACCCCGGCGGTATTACGTATGGAGGCCTAGGAAGTATTTCATTTTCACGCCCTTCTCTTCCTTTGGCCAATACCTTCATTTTTTGAAGTGTCGGACCCCTTCCAGTTTTTCTCTCTGATTAGTGTTATATAGAGGATGGTTGCCCAATTGTACTTCCTCTAAAAACAATAATCACCACCACCACTGGGAAGGAAGCGGCCATGGCCATGGGCTTAATTAAGGTACAGCCCAAGCATTTGCATGGAGTAAAAATGGGAAACCAAGGAAAACCATCTTCAGGGCTGCCAACAGTGGGATCCAAAACACTATCTCCTAGCTCACAGCCGTGCGCCCCTAACCGCACGGCCAACTTGCCCAGCATGGATTTTTTTTTTTATGGTATAATTTCTTGTAATACACAGTCAATACAGAATAGCCTAAATATGAGGTTTTTAAACTGCACATCATACATGTGTTTGCTGTCAGAATGAATCAATTGGAGAGTTTTGTAAGTTCAAAAGGGGAATGATTTTTCAGGAGTTAGTGATGTCGTGATGTCTCAAAGCACAGTCATCTCTGCACAGGCCATGAAGGTCCTTGGAGGGGTGGAAGGTAAAGGCTTCCAACAACCCATAACCTCGGCACATTGTGGGGTAGGGTGCTTAGCTCTATGCTCGGCTGCCTTTGCTCCCAGTAATTAACCTGGTACTCATTTTTGCTGTAGGTTGAGTGAACCTCGGGACCATATGAACCCCCGAAAGTGGAAATCTTGTTTCTAAATTTTTCGACTTCCTTACGGGAAGTCAAAGCCACGTCCTTCCAAATGAACCGAGCACGCCCTTACTGCCTCTGCCAGGCAGCCCCTAGAAATGTTCTGTCAAGAGGAAACATCAGGCAACCACTGAACCCGTCACTTTGGTAGGCTCAGGAAACTAACCCATAGGAACTTGAACTCTGAAGTCAGTCAGCTTTGTCTCTGACTGCAGACTCATCACTGGGAAGTGATAACACATTTGTTTTCATTGTCATAATGCTACCAGAAAGGCATTTTGATCGCCAATTTCTATCACTGATTGGAGAGGTGCAAACAACACTGTCATTGGACTGTGGAGCAGTGGTGGTGGTGGCGGTGATTATTGTTTGAAGCGGAAGTACAACTAGGCAACCATCCTCTATATAACACTAATCAGAGGGAAAAAATGGAAGGGATCCGACACTTTGAAAAATGAACGTATTGACTAAAGAAAGACAAGGACCACGAAGGGCGTGAAAATGAAAGACTCCCTAGGCCTTGAGTGTGGAGCAGTGGCACGAGGTATTCTTGAGTAATGAGTTATGGAACATGCTTTGGCATTCAAAAGGATAAGAATGGACCAAAAGTGGCTAAAGGTATTTAGTGCAGTGTGCTGCGTCAACAGTAAAATTTGGTAGAGGTAGTGTAGTCGCATGGGGCAGTTTTCCCTGGTCAGAGTTTGAGTTATTAGTTTTGATTGAGGGAATGATAATTTCTAGTGTATATTGTCTTCTTATATGCTCCACATCAGTAATGCCCCACGCTACTCAGCGGATCCCAAGGTGTACTCAGTCCACGGCAAAAAATAGCATCATCGTTAACCAACTCCATTTGACCGGGTGTGGTTTATGAACTCCATCTTTGTCTGTCCATGAACCACTGTTCTCTTGTAATCTTCTCCCAATCTTGTCCTCTCTCCTTGACATCTTTCGTCACCAGATCGGTCCATTTCCCTCTGGGTCTGCCTGCTGGTCTTTTTCCTTTTACTTCTCTTTCACATTCTCTTTTTGCAATCCTACTTGCACTCATCCTTCTTACATGGCCAAACCACTTCAGTCTTGCTTTCTGGATCCTCTGTAGTAGGGAGTCTCCTATTCCTACCTCCTCTCGGACTCTTCCATTCCTGAACTTGTCCTTCTTGATCTTCTGTATCATGGTGCCTAGGAACATCATTTCTGCAGTTTGGAGTTTTGAGTTGTCTTGTTAACATGGTAGTTTCCAAGCTACACGTGAGGATGGGTGTATAAAATGATTTATATAATGTTACCTTAGCTTCCAATAGTACTTAGTACTTGTTTATCCTACAGCAGTTGCCTTACTTGGTAGTAAAATTGAATTACCTTGCTAATTCGACTGTCCACCTGATATTTTGCAAGGTTGTCCTTTGATACTATATTGATGATGATGATGATGATGCTTGTTGTTTGCCTGACATCTAGATATAAAATAAGACAAAATGTAATGACAACTTAAATGTCCAAAACTCATCCACTGACCAGAATTCAAAACGTGTTGATGATTGAATAGACGAATATGAATTTAAAGTAATCAGCGGATCCAGCTCACCATATTGAAAGTTAAATAAAAATAATTCCAAAATTAATATCCTGACTAGAATTTTTAAAAAGAGACGACGAACAATGATTATGAACTTAAAACAATCAGAGCATTAAACCCGGAATGCCCCACCTTCCTAGAAACTATCTTAAAACAATAGTATTACTAACCAAGGGACTACTTCCAAAGCACAATCCTGAATCGATGATGCTTGTTGTCTAAAGGAGTCCAAAATCCAGGTCAACAGACCCTCAAAATGGTACTAATTCTAGTGAAGTAGAACCACGGTACTTGTCATGTTGCGGTACTAATCTAAAGTAGCGTAGACTCACAGTGTTCCACATATTACGGTACTACTCACAAGTATTGTACATCGCACAGGTAACGCAGAGCTATGGTGTTCCTCACATAATAGAGCCACCCATAGGCAATGCAAACCCATGGTGTTCCTCACACAGGTGTACTAATCATGGGTGCCTCTATTCTAGTGGTTTTCCTCACATAGTGGGTACTAATCGCAGGCAACACAGACCCACGATGTCGCTCATATACCGTAGTGGTATTAATCACAGGCAACATAATCCAGTGGTAGTAATCACAGGTACTGTAAACTGACAGTGAACCGCTGCTACCTACCGCAAACCTATTGTGTATCTAACATAGTGGTACTACTCGCAAGTATAGGTGACCCATGCTGTTCCCTGCGTGATGGTACTAATCACAAGTAGTTTCGTGGTTCTAATTCAATCATCCCTTGGTCGCCTCTATTAGCCGTCTCTTACAACAGGCAAGGGAGACCATGGGTATATTCTTCGCCTGCGCCCCCACCCACAGGGGTTTTGATACTATATTACCCAAGTACTTAAACGTTAGAACACTGTCCAGTTTGGTGTCATTTATTCTGATTTGTGGTTTGTCATCTCCCCTCTGTAACTTCCACATTACAGTCTTAACCTTCTTGATATTTAAATCATATCTCAAACTCTTGACTCAATTTCTGCAGCTATTTCTCGACATCATTTTGGTTTCAACCCAGACCACCACATTGCCTGCAAAGATGAATGCTTGTAAGTCCTGCTGCTCCTTCCTTTTTAGGACCTTTATTACAGCACCATACTTGCCAACTTTACAAAACCAAAAATCAGGAGATTTTGATATGAAAATCAGGGAAAATCAGGAGAAATCAGGAGATACAACTGGTCAAAACTGCTTATTCTACATGTTTTGCGAAATACAGTACTACGGTATATTTATAACACTTATTGTCTCAAAGCCCGACTGTTGCTATACGAGGCTACAAGGGTAAAAATGACACATCTCTATTAGCTCACAGGAAGTACGTGAGTGAGATGATCGGTCTCTGATAAGCCTACTGAAAATAGTATGAACTCATGCTCCACATGTGTTAAATCAGTTATGCACTTAAATGCCATTACTTAGCAAAGGCATAGATTATTATTATTATTAATATAGTATTGCATCAAGCGCCTGCGTGATTATGTGAAGCGCAATGCTATTTGGATCAAATAACTAGCTGATGTACTCGTGCTTCACTACGGAATTCTCAGAAAGACTGTCATTATAGTTTTCCTAATTGAAGTCAACATAGGTCATTACAATGATGCCAGTATGAATATCGTGATTAAAAGCAATGCTGTCATATGAAATATTCGAAAAAATGAAAACAGCGCACTCACTTTTAGCGGAAAGTGCTACGGTGTTGATCTAACAGTTCAAAGTTTCAGAGCTAGAATGACCAGGCTGCATACAGCCACGAATACTCCTGTGTAATTATTCCGTTTAAGTGTGCACACTGATCATTCCAATCACTGCCTCGGAGTAGGGATTGAATAGCTGGAATACTATGATGATCCAGTGTGTTACGTACCAGCAGTATCAGAAAATTTATGAACCAGAGGAATGGCATGCTAAAGAAGAGAGATCTAACTCCCCACTCCCCAGCTACTTCCCGCCAATATTCAGGCAGGCTGTTATACTCGATATGCAGCAGTAACCCCATCTATCAGAGATACATGGCAGCAGAATACACAAACCACATCACAACAAACAATGGTCAATGTAATGTTATTGTTGATCAATTTCATGAGCTTTCTATATTGGAGGCCTTCACATTTAGTTTTCTTCCGAATCTGTGACATTAGAGCATCTAATGTCCAGTGAGTCCTTTCTTTCATGACAACCTCTTGTGTTATTTAAGTGATTGTTCCTTCATGACTTTTTTTCTCATTTTTATAATCATCTTCACAATTTAATCACCATCACCACCAATATTATTCTAGTTGGTACTGTAAAACTGAATAATACACAAATAATCGGAAATTGTATTCTTTATAACTTTTGTTATGTAGTACTTTTCAATATGACCAGTAATGATAAGTAATTAAATATTAAATTTTTGGCACCTTCCCCTAAGCTACCATTTCAAACAGAGTGAATAAAGTTATTTATAGCATAGACTGCAGTTCCTTATTCCCCAACTTAACATAAAATTCTGTTCACCCATTTTCACATACCTCGGCGCTGATATGGACTTGGCACAAAAAAAAAATTCCAAATTCATTAATTGTATCATAGCCAGTACGGTAAAAATGTATAAGACATAAATTATAGGAAATTTAATAATATATAACTTTAGTTATGTAGTATTTATCGATAGGGCCAATAATAACAAATATTTGAGAATGAAATGTTAAGCCTTCCCCTAAACTACCATTTCACTCAGTGTGAATAAAATTCTTTATGGCCTAGATTGTAGCGACATTCCCCGGCGTTATACACCGATTTTCATTAAATTCTCTTCAGCCGTTTTCTCGTGATGACCGTGCGTGCGTGCGTGCGTACGTACATACAGACAGACAGACAGAAATTACGGAAAATTAAAACAAGCATTTCCCCTTGTTACTATGGTCACGACCGGTACGGAAATATCATTCTTTTTAAATTCTGAGCAATGTACAGACAAAACTCTTATTTTATTTATATTGAGATAAATTAAAATTAGTCAGAATTATCCCCAAATGGCTCGTAAAATCTCTAGAAAAGTCATCAGTCGTTATCATTGAAAATCTGTCACTAAATTACTAAGAAAGACTCAATATCTAGCGACTAGTCTCTAGAATCGAACAAAGAGAATGGAATGGCTAGATTGATGTGAACGAACACGAACATACCACGCGAGAACGAGAGATTGACAATCGATATACGCGTTGCGATATATAGGTTTCAATAAACATCGCACATTCGCGCGCATTTCTCGCATGAATAAAAGTCGATATTTCGTTTGAAAGCGGCCAATGAGCGAAGGACTTCCGGCCACTGGCGTAAAAAAAGCTGAAATGGCGGGATTTGAAAACAAATGAAGTTCACCAAAAATAAGCTAAAATCGGGAGAAATAATAGAATAATCGGGAGGCGGGAAAATCTGTCGAAAATCGGGAGTCTCCCGCCTAAATCGGGAAAGTTGGCAGGTATGCAGCACCCATCACAGCGATAAATAGGAGGGGGTGACAAAGCACTGCCTTGCTGTACTACTCTCTTTGTTTCAAACCATTTGGACAGCCCATAACCCACTTGCACACAACTTTTAGTTTTATCATACAACATCTTCACTTTTGCAATAAGACTGTCATTTTAGGCATCCTCAGATACGCTCCCTTGGTACGCTACCATAAGCCTTTTTGATGCCCAGGAATAGTAGAACATGTGGTTTCTCTTTTTCCCAGTGCTTTTCCATTAACATCCTGACAGCAAAGATAAGGTCTATAGTTGTTCTTGCAGACCTAAAACCATGTTGTTCCTCTTCCCCTAAAATCTTCTTAATCTACTCTCTATAATGAGAGTTGATGCATTTCACCTTATGATTATACCCTTCTTTCAGTCTTCTGCGATAGTCTTTTGCTGCCATACTGTGTTAAGGAGTCTAATTTACAACTTGGGTGTAAGTGATGGGTTAGTTCAACAACTACTATTATGTTATCTCTTGACCTACTGACCAAGTTTCTTCTTATCTCCCCAAGCAAGTTTCTCATTGACATAATACAAGTCTCTGGCTGTTGAATTCCATTCTCCCAAGTTCATAACTAATTTTGCATACCAATTCTAAATGAACATGTCGCAGAACCTCAATAATTACACTGTCCAATTCTCCCCCTTAAAACTTGCTAAATAAAATTCTGACTGCTTACTCATCACTAATTATCAGTCTCTTACTAATATATTCATTAAATGTGCTGTAATTGGTAAACAAAGTCATAGTTCTGTCTCTCATAATTAAGCTTACAGCCCCCAGGTTAAATATCCTATCATTCTCCTGTGATGAAGTTCCTGTGTCCTACTAACACTGAATATTACAGTCGTATGAACCAAAGTAGTCACCAAGTTAAAGACTTCTCCAAGCTTCAATGAAATACAACGATCAAAAAGGTACTCCAACGATCCATGTTTTATAAAAGACTTATCTTAATGTTAAAAAAAAAAAAAACACACACACTCTTGCCTGGTGTCAGTGCTTTTGTTTTAAACTCAGATACTCTTGTCGTATCATGCTTGATAGGTGCACCAAGGTTTCATATTCCCAGCGTATGATACCTCACAACATATAACACAGTAAATTTAATCATAAATTTTATCACCTAACACCACCAAGAAAACAAACTGCAAATAATTTCCACAAGATTTACGAGATTTTGCTTTCTTCACATCTGCGAGGAGCTGTAGCAAGCAGAAATGGAATTCTTTTAAAACATATCCATTATCATGCGTTGTTAATAAAAAAAATACAACTAACTGTAGCATTATGATTATTTCGATTATTTGTACAGCACTGCAAAGGTGGCTAGTGTGAATGAATGCAATGAATAAATCATCACACTGTCAAAATGTCTGTGCAAACTTGTAAATTAAGGATTGTTAAGGAGCACAGTGCATAACACGGGTTGTCAAGGATTTCTATCTCAAAAATGGGATTCTGTGTGTAAGAAGTTTAGAAACTTTTGATCCAGAAAATGTTTATGTAAAAATTACTAACCTTCTTCCTCCTCCTCTTCACTATCCATAGCCTTGACACGCCCCTTCTTCTTGCTGCCGCTGTACTCAACCTCCTCATCCTGAAAGACAAACGTACGTAAAGGGATCAATTAACACCATCCTGTGTACTTTGAGAAATCATTTTAGAAAACTTATGCGGCATTGAAATGTTATACTCACATCACTCTCCTCAGCCTCCGAATCCAAGAAGTCAGCCATTGTGTTAGATAAAGTAGTTTAACTGCTTATATGATACACAACTCTCCACCTGAAACAAAGGAAAAATAAAGTTTATTTGTAAAACTTTACTAACAGTGGTGCAAAAGAGAGGTGAGGAATCCAACATGGCACAGCTTGCACGACGTGATGACTGTCAATTTAGGTGCTAAAAGATATGTGAATTTGACTGCTTCTGTTCTGAATATTTTCACGTTGCGGATACATCCGGCACACACTACGACACTTTCAAACTTGCGGTCTTGTTATTTTCACAGAAAGTGGTAATCCTGTGGTGGTACATGATGAGAGCTCCATCAGAAACAACAGCAAACTGCTGCGGCCAATAGAAACACAGAAATGGCCGCATTTCCCAGACTGATACAGTCTTGGTTTTAATTTTTCTATATAAGTAAGAATACTCCTAGGGGTAAATTGATGCCGACTGTTTTAAGAGAAAGTACAACTAGGCAAAAAAAAAAAAAAAAAAAAAAAAAAATGGAAGGGATCAGACACTTCAAAAAATGAAGATATCAGTCAAAGAAAGACAAGGGCCACAAAGAACATGAAAATGAAAGACTCCCTAGCCCTTGAATGCTCTAATAGCATCAGGGTCGGAAAAGAACAAGAGTTCATCGAAGAAGGTCGGATAGGATAGATGAAAGTGAAGAGCCTGGCACAAGTAAGTGGAAGAAATGCCAGGACTCGGCTAAGGGACCTGTGGTCTCCAGCCCACGCTCCTAAGTTGAGGGGATACCATGGGTCTTATTCTACCGCCCCCACCCATGGTTGAGTCAGTGGAACCCTGGCAAGCATAAAGGAAGGATCTTTCCTCTCTTCCACACTTCAGGTATCACTTCACATCATGTCTGCATGATTTTCTCATTCCTAAACATACACCCCCCCATTAGTAAGCTTACAGTAATTTAACATCAGACGTACTCCCTGTTGCTGACAGGTTACTGCAAAACTTACAAAGTACAAGGTTAGCAGAAGAGGCTGATTAGATACCTCGTGTCGAACCTGATCACCGGGGCTGCTGACTACGCAATTTTATCTCTTATAAGAAAGAAGAGGAAATACAACTGGGCAACTATCTTATATTAACACTAATCAGAGGACCGAGCTTGATAGCTGCAGTCGCTTAAGTGCGGCCGGTATCCAGTATTTGGAATATAGTGGGCTCATCAGTCCTGAAGATGGTTTTCTGTGGTTTCCATTTTTCACACCAAGCAAATGCTGGGGCTATATCTTAATTATTCCTTCCCACTCCGAGTCCTTTCCTGTCCCATCATTGCCATAAAAGCTATCTGTATCGGTGTGACGTAAAGCAACTTGTACCGGGCGAGTTGGCCGTGCAGTTAGGGGTGCGTGGCTGTGAGCTTGCATCCGGGAGATAGTAGGTTCGAGCCCCACTGTTGGCAGCCCTGATGAGGTTTTCCGTTTTCACACCAGGCAAATGCTGCGGCTGTACCTTAATTAAGGCCAAGGCCGCTTCCTAACCATTCCCAGACCTTTCCTATCCTGTCGTCGCCATAAGACTCATTTGTGTCGGTGTGACGTAAAATAAACTGAAAAAAAAAAGCAACTTGCATTTTTAAAAAACCTAATCAGAGGGGAAATTGAAGAGGTCAGTCACTTCCCAGAATGAAGGTATTGGCAAAACAAAGGGAAGGGCCACGAAGGGCATGAAAATGACGCTCTAGGCCTCAAAACCTAATACAGTCAGAGTTGGAAGAGAACAAGAATTGACCAAATGTTAGCAATACCAGAACTCATTTAGGTAAACCATGGTTGACAACCCACGCTCCTTAGTCGAGAACCCTTGGCCACCCTTTAATAGCCTTTGACGATAGACTGGGGATACCATGGATTTATTCTACCACCCCTACCAAGAGGGGTAAGGACTGGCGAGAGCAGCAGGGGAAGAACGATTACACCACCTTCGTCTTGAGAGACCAGTGTGGAGAGATAAAGGACTGGACGATGGAGAAGAGTAGGACAACCAGGCCATTAGGTTGAGGTATCACTCTTCTCTGGCTCTACGACATTGATATGGAGCTTTACTTGTGAACTTGAGATGGTTGTTATACATATTGTATAATTATAGCATTGTACTCATTATACACTAAGTACCATAAACCACAGTGTTGTGATAGTTGACATGATTTAGAAAGAATTGGGGAAAATGTAGAAGAATGACAAGAGAACAACATGGCTTCAGATTAGGAAAGTTCATATGTGACCTTATTTTTTCAGTGAGAGCACTCCAAGAGCACCATAATAAAAACATCAAGGGCCTATTGATGTTCTTCCTTCTTATAAAAAAGACACATGTTCTTCCTTCTTATAAAAAAGACACAAGGCAGTGTGGGCAGAAGTTTTGTATGGAGAGCTCTGGAATACAAAGGAGTCAGGAAGCATACCATAAAGATGTATTGCAAGGTAGTGTGAGTTGTGTGCAAGAGAGGGAATAGGCTGGTTGGAGCAAAGGAGTTGTTTAAAGCAAGGAAGCTCCGTTTCACCATTACTTTTAATTGGTGGGATTAATGAGAGATTGACAATAGCAACAAGGATCTAAAAAACTGTGGCATATTTCAGTCTATAAACTAATACAGACTTAACAAAATTTCAAAATACGCCTACCTGAAAAAGATAACATTTAAAAGCAGTGTGTCCGTTGACGTGTTCCAGGCACATTTCTTAGTCACGACGCTCAGAGGTCATGGAGTGGACTGAGAAATCCTGTCTAAATTTAATATAATTATATCGCAATTCTGCATAATTATGGGACCCTTCAGTGAAGTGCCAAATGATTTCAATATCAATATCAAAAAAAAAAGTTTAATGAAATGAAATAAAATTAAATGAACCTTACCTCTATGTGATCTTTTAATTCGCTGGCGATTGCTTGACACACTTGTGGTACAAATTTCCATATGACTACCGGGCGAGTTGGTCGTGCGATTAGGGGCGCGCAGCTGTGTACTTGCATCCGGTAGATAGTGGGTTCGAACCCCACGGTCGGCAGCCCTGAAGATTGTTTTCCGTGGTTTCCCATTTTCAAACCAGGCAAATGCTGGGGCTGTACCTCAATCAAAGCCACGGCTGCTTCCTTCCCAGTCCTAGCCCTTTCCTATACCACCGTCGTCATAAGACCTATCTGTGTCGGTGCAACGTAAAGCAAATAGCAAAAAAAAATACTTATGACTTGCTTGCATATTCTGAAGAGATACTGCAAGCTGGTGAAGCTGTCACCGGTGGCTAAAAATCTCAAAGTCCCAATTTATCTTGAACACATATAGTTTTTCTAAATTTCGTGTCCCTTGTTTTTATTTTCTGGTCCACCAAATTTAATAAATACTCGAAAGCGGTCGGTGATATACGACTAAAATTCGTAAAATATCCACGTATTTCTTATGATTTCAAATCCAGAAGCAAATTGGAATTAGCTATACCTTTGTAAAAGCCACCTTGCCACCGACAGGGATGTTTATAGTCCTCGATTAGTTAATGCAGCAGAATATACACAGCATTTATGACGAGTATACTGGACGACACTGTTGCATGTGTCACAACGAACGCTGCCGAACTACTGTTGTTCGCATTGAGATTTGACGAACCTACACATTATACGAGGTTACAGCAACCGTTGCGTTGCATGTTGCAGCCTCTTGGTGAGTACCCGCCTAAAGATGACAGGCTTCATTCTTGAAAGATCATCAGATTCTACCAAAACACAATTTTTCCCTTAAAAAATAGATGAATATTGTAAGTGTAAAAAGTGTTAAAATTCCTTGCACCTTCTAATACCTGTGGAAATGCTGGACTCCTCTATTGTGCTTCCTCTCTCCTGATGATGACCTTTTAAGAATGAAACATGCCATTCTATTTTTAACCCTAGAACACCACCCCGTTAATTTCACACTCTAGGGTCGACAATGATCCAATTAAAATACATAGTTTATAGTAATAATAACGTTATTGGCTTTATGTTCCACTAACTACTTTTACAGTTTTCAGAGACGCAGAGGTGCCGCAATTTAGTCCCGCAGGAGTTCTTCTATGTGCCAGTAAATCTACCAACACAGGGCTGACGTATTTGAGCATCTCACTGGACTAAGCCAGGATCGAACCTGCTCAGTTGGGGTCAGAAGGCCAGCACCTCAACCGTCTAAACCACTCAGCCTTACTAAAATCCAGAGTTCAGTCTAAACATTCATGCTGAAATTTTATGCTATTTCTATTTTTTATTGATCTAGAGTATAAAATTACAGTGTTTTTGCCTTGTTACGTATGAATTTGATCTGGAATTGCAATACTACTAAAATAGAAAACAATTACCCTCTTACAGACTATAATTATTTGCTGATAAATTAATTCAAAATTACAGTACTTTCTTGTACAATTTTTTATTGGCTCCAAATGCAATTTCTTATTCTTGTATCTTGAATGGAAAGGACTAGTAGATGACTGGCACCATTTTTATCGTAGATAATTTTCCCACAAACTGGTTCTCCATCAATTGTGGACACTACTTCAAACTTTCCCGCAACATCATTGTCTTAAACTGGTACATCTTCACCGTCACTATCATGTCTTTAATCACTGTATTCAACAAAATTGCTTAACTCACAGTACACCTTAATTTCATGTCCTGCTTCATCATCCATTAGTTTTGAAATTTCGTCCCCTGAAAGACCACAGCATTTTTTATTTCAAACAGTTATATAATTCAATATGACATTTATGTGGCGGGTAAAGATAATAGATCATTGGAACTATTCTTACACAAACCACTCTGCAGGGTCATATGTGAACCAAATGCACAAATAACCCATAGCAAGTAAAGAAAAATGTTATAACTATTTTTGGCACACCAACTATCCCGAAATCTGAAGGTAGAGATAAGAACAGCAAGCTAATGCCAATTGGTGGGTTTGCAGAGATGATCTCAGGATGACAGGGTAATGGGCGACTCCACACCGAGTCTAGGATTAATTAAATTTTATCTTTTTCAGGTATAATCTATATAATTAAAAAGTTTTTTTTTTTTTTTTTTGCTATTTGCTTTACGTTGCACCAACACAGATAGGTCTTATGGCGACGATGGGAAAGGAAAGGCCTAGGAATGGGAAGGAAGCGGCCGTGGCCTTAAGGTACAGCCTCAGCATTTGCCTGGTGTGAAAACGGAAAACCACGGAAAACCATCTTCAGTGGGGTTCGAACCCACTATCTCCTGATTACTGGATACTGGCCGCACTTAAGCAACTGCAGCAATCGAGCTTGGTTTTCTTAAAAAGTTTCTTAAAACCAGTTTTGTCCAGTCTGTCCAGCCATTCTACTGGACTGATTTGCTTCATTCTTTTTTATTCTCTCTGGAATTACCTGCCGGCGAATCATCAGACATTGACAGATCACCGAGTTCAGTCAAATTTGAATAATTCTAAAATCAAATTGCTAAATGACCATTCCAATAATTGCAGGCGAAATAGCTGCAATACATTCTCTATTTAGCTAGTTGTTCTTTTTTTATTTGTTTTTTTGCTGAGGCTTTTACATCGCACCGACACAGATAGGTCTTATGGCAACGATGGGATAGGAAAGGCCTAGGAATTGGAAGGAAGCGGCCGTGGCCTTAATTAAGGTACAGCCCCAGCATTTGCCTGGTGTGAAAATGGGCAACCACGGAAAACCATCTCCAGGGCTGCCGACAGTGGAATTCGAACCCACTATCTCCCAGATACAAGCTCACAGCCGCGCGCCTCTAACCACACGATCAACTTGCCCGGTTTAGCAGGTTGCTAAGCAACTAACACATTCGTTAATAATCTGATATATGTGATTTTAATCCTCAGTAATGTGACTGTGTGCTGCCATGTTTGATTACTACCTGTCCAGCCAGAGATCATACACTTCCTCTGATCATAGAAGGATACTATTCTCTACTAGATACTTTTGATTCTCTGACCTTCCCCAGTTTTCAAATAAACTGAACAGATGGCAGAACATTCCTAATAACATACGTACTGTTAAGGGAAAACAGTCGACAAATGCACAGACGGAAAGGTATCAAGTCAACTTGCCTTCTGTATGACCATTAATATAGCGCAAGGACAAACTCTTGAAAATATGCGTATCTACTTACCCAAACCAGTATTCAGCCATAGCCAACTGTATGTTGCACTATCTTGGGCAATTTTGTTTGAAAATACGCCCGAATGGTTGAAGTACAGTGAATACTGTATGGAAAGAAGTGTTGTAAACTACATTACGATGAATCAATATGACAAAACAATACGACTACGACAGGCATATGAAGAAGAGTTATCTGACCTATTTATACGAATGTTGCTCCGCAGCATGAGTACTCTAGACTGTTATTAAAGTTTTTCAAGTATTTTCTAACTGTATTAAAAATGCACTAGTTTCAACAGAGAGAGAAACTTCACAGTTGTTGTTATTATTATTATTATTATTATTATTATTATTATTATTATTAAAGCTCTCTCTGTGGTTCAGTGGTAGAGCGTCCAGCTCCATGGCTAAATGGTTAGCATGCTGGCCTTTGGTCACTGGGGTCCCGGGTTCGATTCCCGGTAGGGTTGAGAATTTTAACCATCATTGGTTAATTTCGCTGGCGTGGGGGCTGGGTGTATGTGTCGTCTTCATCATTTTATCCTCATCACGACGTGCAGGTCGCCTACAGGAGTCAAATCAAACGATCTGCACCTGGCCAGCCAAACATGTCCTCGGACACTCCCGGCACTAAAAGCCATACGCCATTTCATTTCAGTGGTAGAGCGTCGGTCTCCAGATCCCAAGATAATGGGTTCAAACCTGGCAGAGGTAGTCGTATTCTTTGAAAGGCAGAAAGAAAATCCATTCAACATTCCATGCCATACAATGTCGGTGTGTAAAAGATCTCTGGCGACACATTTGGTGTTTACCCGACAAAATTCATTAAAACTCAGCCATAGCCACATATCAAATTAAAATGCTTGCACACAGTAGCTGAGGCCGTACAGTTTTTTGAAGTATCAAGTAACTGAAAAATGTTATAAGAGGAATAGACAGTCGTGCTTATGTTTCGTAGATCAAGAAATGGCATGTGACAGAGTAAAGTACCATGAGAAAAGATGTTGGCTGAGGGATTATGGGATTGGTGGTAGGTTATTGCAAACAAAGATGTATATGTCAACAATCAGGCTACAGTGAGAATTGATGGTAAAATGACTTCCTGGTTCAAAGTAGTAGCAGAGGTTAGACAAAGCTGTAATCTTTCACCCTCATTGGTTAAAGTTTTCATGGATCATTTCCTGAAAGGTATAATGTCAGGTAGGGATTCACTTAGGAGGAAACGTAATGTTTCACCTCTGCCGGCAACTTGGTCCAAATGGCAGACTGTAGCAGCTGAAGCAGATGGGCCATATCAAGTGCTTAGGATATGTATTCTCCCAGGATCGTGGTGTATTAAGCAAAATGGCATTAAGGCGTAACAAGGCTATTGCGGTGAGCTCGCAGTAGGAATAAACAACACTCGATAGAAAGGAAGTTTTCTCGGATGAAATTATCTTTACATCAGTCTATTTTCAGGCAGATTTTGAGCGAAAGCTGGGTGGACTCAGGATATTTTATTCATAAGTTGGAAGTAACAAATAGGACGGGAACGAGAATGATTCTTGGTACAAACACGTGAGAACTATGGCAGAAGAAAGTCTAAATAAGCTGATAAAAGGTCAACTTAGGAATGAACTCAATGGATGAAGCTGTGCGTATAAATCACCTTTGGTATAGGGGGTCATGTGAATAATAATAATAATAATAATAATAATAATAATAATAATAATAATGTTACTGGCTTAACATCCCACTATCTATCTTTAGGTTTTTGGAGACACTAAGGTGCCAGAATTTTGTCCACAAGAGTTCTTTTACATGCCAGTAAATGTGCAGACACAGCACTGACATATTTGAGCACCTTCAAATTCTGCCAAGCCTGAACCTGCCAATCATGATTAGACTTGTTTTTCAATGATTTAAAGATAAGAGGAGGATAGAACTTAACAAGGCCAAGGAGCTAATTACAAACAAGAGGATTGTGGAGGTGAATAGTTAACATTAGAAAGATGGAGCAGGTCAATTTTGACCCTTTTATGAATTCAACACACTGGGTTGCCGTAATTTATCTTCGATTTCATTCAGAATATATGACTTTTCATAATTTGTCTTTGTATACCATTACTGTCTTTGTATACCATTACTGAAATTTGTATACCCCAGCCCTAACAGCCTGGCCGCTATAATTCAATTAACCTAGAAGAACAGAAGGGTCATTTCTGAACCCTATTGGATTTTATAAAAAACATGCTTCCTATTCATGTAATTTTGCTTACCTTTTCTTCCCCTTACATGTTATTCAAAATTTATATCTTCCCCATTGCATGTCACGTGGTACCCAGAGTTCCAGCTGCAGCAGTGAGAGTCACGAGTGGAGTAGCTTAACGAACCATTCTGCAGTTTGTTGCATTTATTTTATGAATGATTCCTAAAATATGGAGCACAAGGCCCGCCTGGTGGCCATGATCGTTAAGGCGTTGAAGTCAAAACGGTATGGCACTGTGGTTAGCCAGTTTGAGTCCCGTTTGTCAAAAAAAAAATCACCATCAGAATGTTAGCCGGAAGGGTAAGAGAGGTGGTGGTATACAATTTCTAATCACTAGATTGTGTACCAAAAGCCTGGATTAAATTCCAAACCTCTCTGCAGTGCTCATATGGAGTGAAGGCATATGACGCTGTTGATGGTGATTTGTCCGTCGGATGGGGACTTTATGCCTCGAGCAGACCCCTTGGTGCTATTTGACAGGAGTAGGCTATGTGCTGGCATCGGGTTTCACCCTCTCCCTTCCTACTATCAAGTATCATGTCATTCATTTCATCTCTGACTCCTCTGATGAGGTTACGTCAGGAAGGGCATCCGGTCGTAAAAACCCGCCATGGAAGATTTATCTCACCTCATACCCGACCACGTAGGGAAACGGGACAAGGGACAAGAACAGAAGGAATTTGCAACAGGAAGATATTGTATGAAATAATCTTCATGTTGATCTGTGTTGATGAACAATCACAATTAGAATTAAAAATTCACCTAATCAATATACTTTATTGATGTAACTGTTAACATCCCACTTTGTGGGAATAGTTTTGACCGGAAACCTAGGTCATCTTTAGCCACATAATCTAAAATTGACAAACATATTCACATATTGTATTCCTTAAAATAATATTATGAAACTCAGTCTTAAAATCTACTGGAACATGTATTAAAACGTAATGGTTTATTCCATATATAACAGTAGTTAAAATTCAACTGAATTCTTCTGTATTAAAATTATGTCCATTTGACACCTCATAACAACATTTAATCACATTTTTAGCATATTATGAGGCGTCAAAAGGACGTAATTTTAATACAGAAGGATTTAGTTGAATTTTGACTACTGTTATTTATAAATGTTTTAACCCTACGTGGACTGAAAATATGGCAAATTAAAACTCATCCAGAATTATCGAACACTAGTTATAAAAATGTATAGCCTATGTATATAATATTAATTACCTTGAATATTGGTTGTAGGCCTACTCCATTGCAGAGGTGCATGGGATATTATTGAACATTTTCACGGCATCATGTTAGCGCAAAACAGGTATAAGAATCATTCCACTAGTAAGTTATTACACCAATCAAAGCCCTTATAACAGGTAGTATTGGAGACTACCAGTCTTTGATTTGACATGTTCTAGTGGAGGTGTTGCGTGCTGTTTCCATTTGTCTCCCTGAATTACTGTTTCCTGGTGAATTATGTCAAAATTTTGTTATCAAAAAACAGTGAAAAGTACTCTGCAGGCTCAGTCGCTGTGTCAAAATATGAATGTAAAATTGTAGAATTCCAGCAAGATATAGCAGATATCTTGGATTGAGGAGGTCAAATAGAAGTATCTCGAATGACCTACGTAAGGCATTTGACAGGGCAATTCATGGGAGACCACTGGCAAAAATGAGTGCAATTGGACTAGCCAAAGATTGAATGAATGGGTGGCTGTATTGCTAGAAAATAGAATTCAGAGAATTAGAGTACTGTAGGTGAAGCTTTATCCAACCCTGTAATAATTAAGAGGGGAATTCTTCACGGCAGTATTATTGGACCTTTATGTTATCTTATACAGTCGAACCTGCCCTAACGGACACCCTTATTCAGCGGACACCTCACTATACGGACAATTTTCCTCAGAACCAATTTTATTATACATAAGACAAGTGTTAAATTGGCCTCATTTAAGTGGACACCTCGAACTACGGACAGCGGACATAGCCATTTGTCCCGTCCACTTGACTTAAGCGGACACTTTACACGTTGCAGGACAATTTATTACGCCGGACCACATGTCATCCTTTCTATTAGAACCATTATTCAGACATAAGAAAATCCTTTTTGAATGTTTGTACTATTTCGAGTGCAAGGGGAGAGAAGGTACATCGGAATTCAGTTCTACCTAGTTGTGTATAGGCCTATTCCGAGAATTCTAATTGCCCAGAAATGCTGCCAGAGTCTGTTGACTCACAAGCTATCTGGGGATTTTCTTCCCTTCTTGCATCATTCTATTCATAACTCGGATTGTCTCTGATAAGATCGAGCTCAGGTAGTCAACTTGAGAAGGAAAAGAAAAGAAAACATGTGCTAAATTTACACTGACGAAGCTTCATGATTACTTCACGAAGCTGTAATGTTTGTAAATGATGTAAAATAACTTATATTAACTCTCTAATACTAACACAGAAATGACTTAGAATAATAAAAATAAATATATGTATGCTTATATTTACGGTGGATGTTCTTTGCCGTTAAAATGTTCGATTATTTTTACAAACTTGTTTTAGCGGACACCTCTCGTAACGGACATTTTTCCTCGGAACCGACGGTGTCCGCAGAAGGGAGGTTCGACTGTATATATATATATATATAAGTGATATGAGTAAAGAAGTGGAATCAGAGATACCGGTAAGGCTTTCCGCAGATGATGTTATTCTGTACAGAGTAATAAATAAGTTAAAGATTGTGAGTAACTATTAAAAGACCTCAATAATGTTGTGAGATGGGACAGTAGGCAATGGTATGATGATTAACAGAGGTAAAAGTCAGGTTATGAGTTTTACTAGTACGAAAAGTCCTCTGTCTTAATTACCGCGTTGATGGGGTGAAAGTTCCTTTTAGGGATCATTGTAAGTCCCAGGTGTTAATATAAGGAAAGATCTTCACTGGATTAATCACATAAATGAGATTGTAAATTCTCTGCATATGGTTATGAGGGTATTTATGGGTTGTAGTAAGGATGTAAAGGAGAGGGCATATAAGTTTCTGGTAAGACCCTAAACAGAGTAAGGTTCCAGTGTATGGGACCCTCACCAGGATTACTTCATTCAAGAACTGTAAAAAATCCATAGAAAAGTAGCTTGATTTGTTCTGAGTGATTTCCGACAAAAGAGTAGCATTACAAAAATGTTGCAAAGTTTGGGCTGGAAAAAATTGGGAGTAAGGAGACGAGTCGAGTAGAGTAGAGAGGTGTCTTTAAAAGTAGGAACGATCACAATATGAATATAAAGTTGGAATTCAAAAGGACAAATTGGGGCAAATAATCATCTATAGGAAGGAGAATTAGGGACTAGAATAACTTACCAAAGGAGATAATCAATAAGTTCCAAATTTCTTTGCAATTATTTAAGAAAAGGCTAGGAAAACAACAGGTGGGGAATCTGCCACCTGGGTGACTGCCCCAAATGCAGATCAGTAGTGCATGACTGAATGAATGAATGAATGAATGAATCGGGTGAGAAGGTAGGTTCCAAGTGGAGGTCAGTTCTCGTATTGTGCTGTATGACACCCAGGTGCTACAGAAGAAGACCTAACTCTATCACGGGAAGGTAAATAAGAATGTATTGGTTCTCAGTTCTCTTCAACCAGATATCAAGGTGGAGAGTGACAGAAAGAAGAAACCAGACACGGTAACTTGTTACAGCAAAACTTAAGTATAGAGTTGAAATTGTGGACCAAATATCTACAAAATATACTGTCAAATCAGCTGCATGCAGGTTGCCTTTACACACATTTAGTAACATTCCAGAATGAGCAGAAATAAACACTTGAGTGCTGTAAAGAAAGTTACAAATATCAAGATCTCACGCCAAAAGTTTCTGCGACAATTCACCAATGAACTCCCTGAGGCAAGACCAAAGAACAGAAATAAATGGACCTGAACAGCAGATGGTACTGATAACGACAAGGGATCTCAAATTGACAACAAACACAGCAAATGCCAATTGCGCAAACTTAATGGGAATGGTTTCCTTTTTAATTTTCTTTTTCACTATAGCCCATGGATTTTCCAAAGGATTCTTGTCAGGGCTGTTACCAGGCCAATCAAGCCTTTTAACATTATTTTGCTTACAGAATGGACGTCAATTTCTTTGCCTTATGGCATGGTCGCCTATTCTGCATGAATATCCACTCATTTGAGCCGTGCCTCTCCTTCGTTTGAGGGAGCGGTCTTGGATCAGCACTTTTTAAAGACCGGTCGTGCCACATCGTACCCTCCACAAAGTACAACCTTCCAATTCCAAGCCATTAAATGCACTCCAAACCATGACAGAAGGCGTATGTTTCATTGTTTGTTGGACACATTCCTGATTTTTCCTCCTCCGGACATGAGGGGCAGATTCTTCAGCAACGCAGAAGATTGATTCATTACTAGAGCACACCTGAACCACACAATTAGTGTAGCCTACTGTGTGATAATAAATTGTTCTTTTGAACTGTTAAGCTGGATAATATTTTCCACTTCATAATACAAAAAAGAGGCACTACTGCATTGGTCAATTTCGGAAATATTATAATCACAGAAATTACCCACGAACTGCATAAAATAATACTTTGCCTTTCTCCAGTCTTCAACATTCCATCCTTTTAAGAATTTGCCTACTGAAGCCTCTCAGCTGCTACTGTGGTTGTGATCTCTTTTTCTATGTTCCCTTGCCCTTAAACCTAGTTGTTTTCTGGCTATTGCAGGAGATATCTCTACCACACTCTCTTCTATCTTCAAAGACAATTCTCTGCTGGTTGCTTGCCAGTTAGATATTGCAAGATTATTGATTTTCCTTTTAGATCTTGCAGTTTGCTTTGGCCACCTGCCACATTTTCCAACGCAAATTTGCTGGTATATGAAATCCTGTCATCACTTTTCTTGATACTACTCACAGCTTGTAGAGAAATACAAAATTTTGCAAATATATGCTGTTATTAATAACTCCCCTCTTCCAGTGAGCATTAGCACCCAATTTATCTCAGTGCGAGGTCCCTCTTTTTCACCATAACCTAAAAAGGTCGTTGGCTTCAAATAATCCCTGTTCAAGACATAAATCCTGTGAAATAAATATTATGAACTATAACAAAAGTGTGTAACATAACTAAATAACATCATACTGTATAACTTTAAATTCAAATTCAATAATAATGGATTAAATCTCTTCACAAACTTTATATAAGCAAAACCATCTAGCACGTGGGCTCAACAGATGAAGGTACGCAATTCCATGTGCTATTCATACCAATGTGTATCAGCATGGTTGAATAGGCTGGGTATAGACTCATGTAAAGTGAACTAATATGAAAACAGACAGTAACTTTTAATTGTTTGTACTTACATTGATATACCTGCTAATGACATTTAGGTTAATGCATTCTCGTATGTCCTTATTTATAACGTGACTATGTAAGTTAGTTTACAAAGTAAAATTATCAAGTAGAAAACTAGAACTTGTTTTCGTGGTAGCAAACCTATCCCCATACTTATTTTCATTCTTAACTAAACTTAAAAGTGTATCTCCAGTGAGGGTTATTTCTGGCCCCTCCATACTTCCAGATGGAAGGAGTCATACCGCCTTTCCAGTGTTAATTCACAACGGCTTGCAGATTCAACACTCAAAGGCACAACAGTCCAAAATGAATAAGTACGTAGGCCAAAGTTACAGTTACTAATTATTATTTGAGACAAATACGAAAATTATCCCTTGTCTTTAGCGAGTAGCATATTTGAGAATGGTGGCTGTTTTAATGGACAAATTTGCGATATTATCAGCTTTCCTTAATTTTAATCAAACAACAAGGGTGAAGTTTGATTCAGATTTGACTAGGGCCCACAACACTGAATCTCATTAAGATAACACACAATCACTACCACAAATTTCAGAACTTCCGTAATGCACACAAGTAATAATTTAAATTCATTAGTCACGTAGACCATTTACAGACAAACTAACACCATAACCTAAATATGAATTAAGTTTTAGTTACTGGCACAATTCAAACATTAAATAAAAGTTGAAAATCTAATGTGACAAGTGAAGAGAACTTGCCTTCTTTTGGCAACCCTACTGTAAGTACCATATCCTACTTCCATAGGAATTCAGACTAAAAAAAAGAAAAAAACAGGCTTTTATGCATAATCAATACTGTACCACAAATTCTCAGTAATGTGGAATATAACTAAATGCATTAGGAAAATGTACTGCCTAACTTATAAGAATAACACAAGTAGGCCTGTTGCGACTTCCATCAAAATTTAACTTAACATATTTTGTAGGCTATGCTTTAATCTTATATGTGAATTTCTAGGACAGTCATGGTGAGTAGTAACACTCCCGAAATTCTTTAATAATTTGATACAGGAATCTACCATCAACAGAATCTTCAGAAAATGTCTAAAAAGAATAGGATGTTCAACTAAAGTGGAGTTTCTTTATATATTTAAAATTAATAAGTAGGAAATTATGAAACCATTTGAACTCTCAAGGTAAGCATGCATCTCTCAAGAAATAAGTACACATAAGTTGGTTTATATTTACCTGTACACTTCTTACAAACTACAAATGAATATCTATACCTAGAAAACAGAATGCATGCACAAAAGAAGTGCTCCATAATAGGCCTACATATAAAATATTAGCAACTTTCACTGTGAGGAAAGCACAAAATTAAATATTTCAATAAGCAGATGAATTCGATCAAGATAACTCATATATATTCACTGCGCCTATTGGAAATAGATGGCCTAATTTTTTGTGTATAATTTAATGAATATATACATTGAAAAGTGCATAGAAAGAATGGCCTTCTGCCACACCGATCAAGTACTTTTTTAAAAACTAAAATGCTTCGTTCCACAGCAATAGCTGCTAATAGTGTATATGTAGATCACTGCTGAACTAATAAAAGTTCCAACAGTGTTAAATACTTAAGGCAAATTACCTGCTTCACCGAAGAACAACACAATATTATTGGAAGACTCAGAAGTCTGATATACAAAGTATCATTTCTCTTGGTGAAGCAGTGCTATGTAAAAGGGTGGACGAAAATGGAGAAAAACTTTTTGAGAGAGAATTTTATAACTCTTTCGTTTAATAGTTTGTAAATATGGTACAATTATACACAACGCATGTACAGTCAGAAGTCTCAGAATTTCCACTCTGACACACAGCGCGTCTCAGATATTCTTTTGTTAAGTTCGGAAAAAAAACACCCCATTGTCTCCCAACGTAAACAATTGCCACTCTTGAATGGATTCGACACAGTCCTCTCTTACGAACAATTAATCTACCTTTAAACACGTCATTCTGAATCTTCACTTAAAATTGCGAAATACAAAACAATAAAATAACATTTTAAACTCTTCCTATGAAAATTATAGTGTACTATAGAATGTGGCTCTATTGGCACTGCTGAATTTACTAAGAGATAATGAGGTATACTTTTTAGATGGAGCCTTTTCCATGACGTTGACATGGACGCTCTAAGTGAAATAGTTTAATTTTTTTCGTGGTTGTTTTTCTATAACGCGCTAATTTTAAATGATGCTTTAGTTGTTTTTTCTAATAGTCATCTTATACGTTGAAATGGATTTTTTTCCAGTCTCGTAGAGTTTTCAGTTCATTTAAGAGGATGCCCAAAGACCTTACTTATTACTCTTTGGGATATTACAAGAACTGTTATTTCCACAACTATCATAGGTTATAAACTTGATGGTTCTGATCCGTATTGAATTGTAATTACAATATAATTATTAAATTAATGTAGTGATGGTCCACCTTTCAATACTATAATATGCAGGTATTTTAAATTACATTAATTAAGGACTAGTTTCGACCGGGGCTGGCCATCTTCAACCTTCATGTAAAACATCCAAGGGCGCCATAGGATGGTTTGTAGGAGGGAGGGGGCTAGACCTGGGGATATGTATAATAGTAATTTTAATATTTGGAAGATGAATGGCGACTTGTATTCCACGATAGAATACCGACTTTTAAATCATTTACTTGAAAGAAAAACACCTGACTACATTAGATTTTTTTTTTCCTTTCCCTGAGAGCTGGAGGGGGGGGAATATCCCCCCCTTTCCCCCGGGTATGGGCGCCCCTGAAAACATCTAATAACTAAACAAATGTACATGCACACAATTCACATAAAACAAATGAAACAAATATATACAAATTGACATTAAAAACTGGGATAAATTATGAGTAAATTTGAAAATAACTAATTCAAGATGTTAGAACGCAGTTATTTTCAAATTTACTCATAATTTCATCCCAGTTTTTAATGTCAATTTGTACATATTTGTTTTATGTCAATTGTGTGCATGTACATTTCTTCAGTTTTTTTTTTTTTTTTTTTTTTTTTTTTTTGCTTTACGTCGCACCGACACAGATAGGTCTTATGGCGACGATGGGACAGGGAAGGGCTAGGAATGGGAAGGAAGCGGCCGTGGCCTTAATTAAGGTACAGCCCCAGCATTTGCCTGGTGTGAAAATGGGAAACCACGGAAAACCATTTTCAGGGCTGTCGACAGTGGGGTTCGAACCTACTATCTCCCGAATACTGGATACTGGCCGCACTTAAGCGACTGCAGCTATCGAGCTCGGTTGTTCAGTTATTAGCAGTGGCAGCTGGTGGTATCTGAAGCTGGGTGTTGCACCAACATTTTCAGTGTCACATTTTTATAGCTTACAGAAATAACAAGAAACTCTATTATCATTAAGTAATGAACTACATTCCTACTAAAACTGTAATATATCTGGCAATTACAACCCAGGAAACAAGAGGCAAATTATACACTGTAGGCTTAACTACAGTCACTCTTAATAATAACGTTATTGGCTTTAAGTCCCATTAACGACTTTTTACAGTTTTCGGAGACATCGAGGTGCCGGGGTTCTTTTACATGCCAGTACATCTACTGACATATTTGAGCACCTTCAAATACTACTGTACTGAGCCAGAATCGAACCTGCCACATTGGCGTCAGAAGGCCAGTACCTCAACCGTCTGAGCCACTCAGCCTGGCACAGTTACTTTTGCCTCACTTGAACTGAAAATTTGCCGTCCTGTTTTTCATTGAAGCAAGATGTTGGTAATATTGTGGGTGGTCTGGTATGGCGTGGAAAAGAAATTACCCAGCAAGTTGGCAGTGCGCATAGCTGTGAGCTTGCATTCGGGGTATAGTGGGTTCAAACACCACTGTCAGAATCTCTGAAGATGGTTTTCCGCGCTTTCCCATTTTCACACCAGGCAAATGCTATGGATGTGCCTTAATTAGAGCCACGGTCGCTTCCTTTAAACTCCTAGCCCTTTCCTATCCCATCGTCGCTGTAAGACCTATCTGCGTCGGTGCAACATAAATTAAATTTGTATATTTAAAAAATGGAAATGAATTACCTTTGCGAGAGGAGAGAAAGTAGGAACGAAGTAATCTCCGCAGTGTGGCGCAATCTAACGGGGACATTTGGAACTGTATCTCAGTTGGGGACTTGCTAGTCATGTGCAACTCCCTGAGACCGATACCGGCGAGCATGCACATTGTGCTAGGGAGTTGCCGTAGGAAAGCAAACCCCCTGAGTTTGATTCGAAGCTAGCAGCGTTTGTTGGTCCATTACAAAGCATTAGTACAGCGAACGACCGAAGAAAATTTATTTTGAATACATGTGAGGTTTATTAAACAAAAACAATAAGAAGAAAAAGACAACAAATGAAGCGCAAAATTATTGGAAGTTGTGCAACCCTGCAACAATACCACACACCGCCCCTGATTATTAGATGTTTTACATTAAGACTGAAGATGGCCACCCCTGGCCAAAACTAGTCCCGAATTAATGTAATTTAGAATATTGCATGTTATAGTATTGAAAAGTGGACCATTACTACATTAATTTAATAATTATATTGTTATTTCCACAACTCCCTAAGCAGGTATGAAAGGCTGGTAATCTAGATCTAAGGGTGACTAGATTACATGCATGAAAATACGGGACATTTCGACAGCCGTTGATTTTTAGGCCCTATTTAAGATTAGAATTTCTTAACACGAACCACAGACTTCACAAGAAGTACCATTTATTTATAGAAAACAAGTACCGATTATTATTATTATTATTATTATTATTATTATTATTATTATTATTATTATTATTAAAATGGAAGTGGCAAAATTCCATAATGTAGTATTTTAACATGTTTTTATGTTTTAGGATGTGTTTTCTCTAGGTTTTAAAGGTCCTGTACACTTTCATTAACTTGCTGATTTTAAATTACATGGCTGAATATGATCTTATGCAAGGGTCGAAACCAGTCCCATGGTGTAATTTTTAGTTATTCCATTTAATTTTGTATTGAAAGGTGGATAATTCCTCTCATATTCAGCCCATGATTAATGTACTACCAGTATGTATAGTTGTAGGAAATGAGTTCTATCATGGAAATGAAGCGTTTATAGACTTGTGTCCATAGAGCATATTTTCTTCTTCTACGTGGTGTGAGGAATGTGTGCTGAAAGTTTGGCCTACCTTATTGTTACATTCTGTATAAGACATGATTATTCACTAGTGTGTTCCTTTCAATTACTTACGGTGTATCAACCCCATTGAATTCTCTTTGCCTGTTACTATTTATCCTGTGTTCCTAGTATCTTACAAACCAAACAAAACCACGTGGCGCAACAGCTCTGAAGGGCATTAAGGTCCCTATTGCCAATGTGACAAAGAAGCGTAGACTTCAGTGATATGGGCACTTTATGAGAATGAAGAGCGAAAGACCTGCCAGAAAATACCTCAGTGAATGTTGATGCCCATCCTGCTGATGAAGCTGGGAAGCAAAAGCAAGCTTGTCAAATGATGAGAATCAATAGATGCAGAAGAACTAGGATTAATTTAGAAAGAGCTTGTCTATTTGAAAATTTGGAGACTGTCCTTGTCCTTTTGTGTTTCTATGTTTGTCTTTGTCTCTCTTTTCTTCTGCTTCCTCTACCAATGCTGATCTGTCATTGTATTTATCCTAGCATGTATTTTTTATGCCTTTGCTGGTGAGATGTAGTGTTTACAGCGCACTATGTCTTCTGGTATGGGCTATATCAAATTTGTTACTTTCACTGACCTGTCTCAGTGTCATCCTTGGCTTTGACAATATGAAAGTGACTGAGGTATTAGTGATCCTAGTAATACCATTCCTTATGCAGCCAGTCCCTGTTATGAATGGTGTAAAAATATCGCTCATAGGGTCGGTTGGTGCATGCATTTCAGTGGGCTTGGCAGATGGATATGTAATAGCAACGGCTGGCTCGGTGCGGAAAGCAACGGGAAATTACCTCACTCCTCATTTCCCTAGTACGTCTCTTCGGTAACGCCTAGGCTATTTATGACAGCTGTTGGTGGAGCTGCAGAGGATCAAACCAGCCTTCGGGCTGAATACCCAACATACACATGTATTTTTTCTATATATGTTTTAACTAATGGGTTTATTGGGAAGTAACCCCAATACAAAATTGATATCTCTAGACAACAGTAATATACAAATAACTTTAATAAAGTACAGATGTATTAGGGAACAGAGTCTTGTTTCATCTTGTTTCTGGCTGTCCAGTATAGGGCTGGTAAGTTGCCTTGTTTTTGTAGGGTTGAGTCCTGTGCACTGAAAGTAGGTGTTTCAAGTCCATCACTGATCCAGTAATTTTGCAGATGGTACATTTTTCTGTAGATATATTTTGATTCTAACCAGATGTGCAGCTAAAATATCTTCTTAATTGAGTTAGCTGCCAGAGGTTTGGTTCTCATGTAGGTACTAGTGCCTTTTTTTCTTTTTTCTAGATTATCTGCCAGTTTATTGCCTTCTACTCCTGCATGTGCAGGGATCCATTGTAAAGTGATGTTTTTCTTTAAAGTTTTAAATTTTGTTAGATGTTTAATGTCTTGAATTATTGATGAATGGGATTTGGTATTTGAGGATACTGCTTGTATGGCAGCTAGTTAATCTGTGAGTATGAATGACTACTTTTTCAAATGAATTGACTGCAAGACAGAATAACAGCACAGCGACTGAGATGGTATGGACATATGTGATGCATGGGAGATAACAGATTACCGAAAAAAATGTATGATCTAAAACTAGAAGACAAAAGACCAAGACTCAGGTACAAGGACATGGTGAAGATTGACATTCAACAGCGACGACATACTTTGGAAACCATTGAAGAAGGAGAGAAGTTCAGAGTCCGCAACTGGTGGAGAAGCCTCGTTCGACGACCCGCCGCCTAAGATGGAACAACGTGGGAGATGTATGTATCTAAGTCAGATTTTGTAGGGCAAGATAGATGGCTTCTATTTCTCCATTGAAGTTGTTATTATATCTACCTATTGGAACATATTTTGGGAATAATTGGCAGAAAATTCCAGCACTTGCTCCTCTCTCTTCCCATATATGACTTGTAATGAAAGGCATTTGAGCAAACATAAAAAAATGTGTTTCCTAAAGAATGTGGAGGAAATACAAAACTCTCTCTTTCTCAATCCTTTTCCCTTGACAGGGCATGGCATCATTCATGATTTTGCTATCCTGATTTTCTTTCTCCAAGTCTAATGGTCTGCTGCTATAAGCGTTGCGCCATGGAAAGATTTCTCCACCTCAGGCTGCATCTCATCTATTCATCTTATTAGATGTCTTCCTCGCGACCTCTTGCCACGAGTCTTTCCCTTCACCACAAGCTTCTCCAGCGTGCCTCTCTTCGGGCGATCTGTCCGAAGTACCAGAGGAAAGCTTGGCTGATCTGCTCGAGAAGCCTAGTTCTTCAAGCACACACACATTAGTTTGGTGCTCAGTCCAAGAAATTAGGAGAATGCATCTGTAGACCCACATCTCAGAGCTCTCTATTTTCCACCTATCTGCCTGTTTTGTTGTCCAGGTCTCACAAGGAGAGGCCAGACTCTGCATCCAACCGATTTCAACAAGTTTCAATGTTCTCGTGTCTGGCTCAATGGCTAAATGGTTAGCGTACTGGCCTTTGGTCCAGGGGGTCCCGGGTTTGATTCACGGCTAGGTCAGGGACTTTAACATTTATTAGTTAATTCTGATGGCTCGGGGGCTGGCTGTGTGTGCTGTCTTCATCATTAGAATTCATCACAGGTATGGCCCCATTCTCATAGACGCACAGGTCGCCTATACGACGTCAGCTCAAGAGACCTACACCAGACTTCTTCGGAGGCCACACGCCATTAAAAAAATGTACTTGCGCGGGCATACTCAACAGTAAGGTTTTAGTGGAGTGGTGGCCTAGTGGTCACCATACTTGTCTGTGAATCTTGAAGACGTGAGTTTCAGTCTCATCGCAGCAATTCTTCTTGTAAAAAATAAATTAATATTTCAGGGAACGTTCAGATAAAAATGGGAGCAAAAATATTATGCAAATTGCAATACACTTTATTTTCTACCTGAAACGTTCTCACAGTTACTGCTGGCTATCTTTCTCTCTCTATATATGTATATTAATTTTTGGTAGAAAATAAAGTTCACTGCAGTTTGCCTAATATTTTTATTTGCATTTATAACTTCACATTCACTCAAATAATAATTTATTTTGTACACACAAAAAAAAAAAAAAAAAAAAATACAGCTACAAAGAGACTCAAACTCATACCGTCGAGGTTTGTAGACAAGTACGGTGACCACTCGACCACCGCTTCGCTTGGTCGAGTTGTGACTTTCCAGGTTGCATTGGAATTGGGGATTCATCAAATTTTTGGAAATTATTAGGCTGTGAACCTGATATGTTTAAATAAAATGTGTTTCATTTTAGTGTTCTATCATCTCCACTTGGTACGAAGTGGATCCTGCATCATGACATTTGTCCTCCGGTTTTTAGAAAAAGACAAGCGTATTGACCTAAAACCTTGTACATGAGTTACTGTTGAGTGTCCCCCAACAGGTACATTGAAGCTCGTTGAAATTGGTTGGATGCACGGTCTGGCCTCTCCTTGTCAGCTGCATAGGTGGCAATGGGGAATATGAGGGAGTGGGCTAGTTGCAGTTTTGTGTTCTTTGTAACTGTACAGTCCTTCCATATCCTACTCAGCTTTGTGGTGGCTGCCCTGGTACCGGCCGATCTTCTCTTGATTTCATCGGAACACCCTCCTGTAATGGAAATCCTGGAGCCTAAGCAGACCAATTTCTGGACAAGTCTAGTAGATGATTATGATGATGATGATGCTTGTTGTGTAAAGGGGCCTAACATCGAAGGTCATCAGCCCAATGGACAAGTCTATATACTACCAGAATTTAATTCTATCAAGTAAGTTAATGTAATTTTTAGAGTAGAAAATATTTGTACATTTTCATTATAAAAGAAGATAAAGAAGAGATTAAATGTTTTTATTCATGACAAATAAGACTTACAATAATACAATCTTCATATTTTAAAAATTTACCACACTTCATATTTTTAAAGGAAAACAACAATTTTACAGTTTATTCTCAAAACTTTTTTGAGATACATTTTATATGGAATATTCTCAAAACTTTTTTGAGATACATTTTATATGGAATGAATATATACAAAATACAGGAAGTGGGTAACTCCTCCCCAACAAGAAATCTCAAATGTACAAGGACTACAAGATACATCTTTACATCCTCAAACATAAGACCTTGATATTCACAGTGACACACACTTATGAAAATAATAATTTACCCTCCGCTGATGAGTTGTAGACCTTCTGAACTTGTAGACAGCCTGTCTACCAAATTTGATGTTCTAATTGTGCTGCTGCCTAACTATGAAAGCAGAATTTTACTGGTTGATTTGTACAGTTTATTTTATTTTATCGGGTGGCATTTAGTGATCTTTAACATGTCAACATTAGAGACCTGGAGTACCCAGAATGTTGACTTCCTCGGTCGGGATCAAACTCATAAACTTTCACTGAACATCTGAGGCAAGATATATTCAATGCTTACAATCCTTCCTCTCTTTAATGCAGCCTTTAATGCATTTGCTGTGTTATCCGAAACATTCTTTAACAAGTTCATGTATTCTTCCCTTCCAACTGATACATTTACCTGGTAAGACACTACTATCCCCTTGTTGTTTCTGTCAATATTAATCTATTAAAATAACTTTCTCTGGCTTCTCCCAGATATTTCTGGAGCCATCCTGGGTCAATTTCAGTTTCTGGCTGCGTTTTAGGCCAGATGCCCTCCCTTACACAAGACAATATATCAGGTGAAAATTCCATCCTTGGATCTAACAATATTCAAACCCTTGCTGTTGTATGAAATGTCAGTAACTAAGATACAACAGTAATCATTAGTGATGAGTAGCTTGTGAATGAGTCATTCAGAATTAATGCTTCACTTTTATGAAGTGTGAACTAACCACTCAATTTCAATGAACTGGAAGTTCAGACACTTCACAGTTCTCAAACATCATAACATTCACAACTCATTCGATGTGTCTGAGGCTCGCTCATTCGCTCTCTTCCCGCTCCCTCTACCTGCGTCATTCATAACCCCTTCTCTCCCAGGCACATCCTACCTGTCAACTGTGTTCTTACAGGTATTTACTTTATATGAGACAGGCTTCTCTATTTATCTTTTCCTTGTCCCTAGATGCTGTAAGCCAATGGGTGTCCATAGTTACATAGCTCTGCCATCTGTTGGTGATATTATTAAGTGTTATGATGCTTTATTGAGTGAGTGAGTCATTGTGAACAAAGTCGCTGCTGAATGACATACAGTGAGCAGCCTCGTCAGGCTTCAGTACTTCATGAAAAAACTACTTCATTTGAACGATTCACAGTAAAGAGTGTGAATGAGTGAAGTAGTTCATAGGAATGAACTGGTTCGACCCACTGCTAGTAATCATGAGTTGTATTCATGCTTCCTTTAAACAAAGCTTAAAACATAAAAATAAGTTAACAGAATTTTAACCATCATACAAAGGCAATAACAAGGGAAGGCATAACTGAACAATCCATGCATTCTCCAAAATAATGGAATGCTTTAAAACTACTGCTAATCAAGGTATGGTGATTGATTTTTACATTTACGGGTTTTGCATTGATTAAATATTACAGAGGACAGGAAATAGTTTAATTCTTTAGATTGGAAGAAGTGAGATAATTGCATGGGAATCTGTCACAACAATAAAAACTTTCCATTGAGTCTAAATTTTATATGGCAGTATAATACACTGAGTGGCCAAAAGTCATAAGAAGGGGTGTCCCATTAGAAAATGTGCCTTGTATGACCCTTGAGCGTTACTGAGCAGTCTGTCACAGTCACCAGTGTCATGAAGATGGGAACACGTCGCGAGTTAACCGACTTTGGACGTGGGATGATCATAAGCGCACTGCGCATGGGTCATAGCATTGTGGAGATTACACGCGAATTCAGGTCAACAGTTTCAAGGGTGGACCTTCAATATTGCAGAGAGAATGTTACCACCCGCATAAACTGCCGCACGGGAAGACCATAGATGTTTAATGGACAGACATCACGTCGCCTCCACAGAACCATACTGGGCATTCAAGGGAATGGTTGACTTCCCGAAACATGTTTGGTTAAATAAATAGTTTTCATTAATAAGTGTATTGACAAGGCAGATTCAAATAAAACTATTTTAAATAGTTCTGTAATACATACAGAGCTCAACGACGTGCATGGGCCCGCGAACATCTGCAATGGACCATGGAACAGTGGCGGTGTGTGGTATGATCCGATGAATCCTGGTTCCAGTTGTATTGCGCTGATGGGCGCGCAAGAGTGTGGCGTATGCCCTATGAAGCTATGGAGCCTGCGTGTCTACAAGGTTGTGTCCAGGCAGGAGGTGGTTCGATTCTGGTCTTGGTAGCGTTCCCATGGTCGTAATTAGGCCCCATTGTCCAGCTGCAGGAAGCGTCGACAGGTGCACGTTATGTGGACATTCTTTCAGACCGTCTGCATCCCTTTCTGGCCCTAGAGAACCCTAATGGAGATGCCATGATACAACAGGACAATGCGCCATGTCACCGCTCTGTGGTTGGAGGAGCATTCCAGTTAAGTTACGACCATGGATTTGCCCTCCAGATCCCTCCAATCTTAATCCAATTGAGCATTTATAGGATGCTGTTGATGCTTGTGTAAGTTCCATGAACCTCGCACCAACTACAACAGAACAATTGTGGGTAGAAATGCAAGATGCATGGATCCAGATCCCTCCGGAACGATTCCAACACCTTGTAGAGTCCATGCCTCACCGTATTGCTGCCGTTTTTGAGGGATCGCGGACGAGCAACTCATTATTAACATCACATTCATTGTCTTCACATGACTTTTGGCCACTCAGTGTATATAAGGTGCTGTGAATGCCTCCAAATAACAGGGAAAGCAGGACTGAGAGAAGCTGAGAAATTCAAAATAAAGATCCTTCACAAAATAATGGGTCCAAATATTGGGATGGACAGTATAGGTAGCGAGGAAGGGAAGAACTTTACCGTGACAATGAAAGGCTAACTAAATCCATGAGAAAACGGAGACTTAAATTCTATGGGCATTTATTTAGAATGGATGAGAAGAGATTAACGAAAAGGATTTTCACAATACTACACAGCAGACCTAAAGTGTCGGACATATAGTTCAGGGAGGTGAGAAAGGATCTCAAACAGGTAGGACTAAATTCAGAAGACATCTCAAACCGAACAAAGTTTAGGTCAGTGATCGACAAATTCCAGGGATTCCATGATGCACCAAAACTTAACCGTGGGTGGACAGAAGAAAGAAGACAGGCTGCCAGAGAAAGGATGCTAAAGTTTTTGGGTGTGAAGAAGGCTTCCAGAAACATGTAACTGTTACCTAACACGGTCTCTAATGGCCATAAACGAATATATATATATAAGGTGCCATGACTAGACAGAGCTAACTCAACAAATGTATGGTTTGAGAGAAAGGTATTTGAAATTATTTAATTTGAGTAAACCCAATAACAAAGGTATTACAACTGTTATGTACTTCATTCATTCCGAAAACATACAACTGAATCATTTTCTATTGTCTGCATTCTATATTTTTAAAACTATTTTCAAGGAATGAATATCTCTAATGAACAAATTGGAAAGCTACAACACAGGTTCTCTCTAACCAAATCATTTTCTATTACAAAAAATTAATTATGTCACTTACTCACAGTCAGTCATGCTGTCAGCACTGTTATCATTGTAGGTACATTTAGAAACACACAGATGGTTGCATAGAGAGGAGAGCTACCGAGTACACACAGCCACCTCGTTCAGAATCTTTCATCAGTTCTCTTCAGTAATTATTATTAAAAGTAAAGAAGTGCAATTTCAATCAAGTTTACTCACATTACTGTTCTTTTCAATTCTGGCCATCTACGGACCATGGAAAGTAAACCTGCGCATTCATCTTGACTCTTCTTTTCTTTACTTACAATAGTTCTTCATCCTTTCACTTTGCTGTTTGCTCCTTTCTTGCATCTTCTCTATCTTCTGAATGTTGATCTTCCTTCTATTATATCTTTTGTTATTCCAATCTCTGTCATGTTGAAAACATTTCTTAGCAATGTATGGGTCCCCATACTATGAAAAACGTAAAAAAATCAAGCAATTTCTTCAATTTTGCCGAAAGTTGAAAGGCTAAATGGCCTGGAAAGGTTTCAAATTGTGAGTCTTAGATAGCTCTAAAAAAAAATAATAATAATAAAAAAATAAAAAATAAAATTGAAAATCACTTCTGGCCTAAGTGCAGTCGCAGAAAAGCAGCCAAAAATTGCTTGTTTCTTTACTCATTTTCTTTTTTTTGATTCAAATCCTAGCCAAATTAAACTATTTACATAATTCTTTCTGTAATGTGTTCCTTGGTTCAATACCATCAGGAGATTATTGAATTTTTTTTTTTTAATGTCCACACCGAATGTAGTTATAAGGGCTTAAGTGAAACTCTGCACTGACTCACATCAGCGCTCGTAGTGGTAGAAAAAGGCAAACTGCTAATCTAATTGACTGGATAACAATGATTAAGAAAAGGATTGCAATTTTTAGGAATAAATAAAGAATATATTCTCATAATTTATTATATTTTATTTTCCTAAAATCAGTAGCTCATATCGCTAGGATGTTTTCAATATTGAGTTGCTTGCCTGAAGGGCTAGAACTGGGGATTTTTTTACTCTCTGGATTCATTGGTTGCCATTCTTGCTCTTGTAAACCTGGTTAAACACTTGTTTTGTCAATCTGCTGTTATCTGTCCTCATTATGTGATCAAAATAAAATTAATTCACCTCTTCCTGATCGTGTTTGACATCCTTTACATTTTCTTCATCCTTGTATATATGCCCGTGGTGTAGGGATAGCGTGCCTGCCTCTTACCCGGAGGTACCGGCTTTGATTCCCGTCCATGTCAGGGATTTTTACCTGGACCTGAGGGCTGGTTCGAGGTCCACTCAGCCTACGTGATTAGAATTGAGGAGCTATCTGACGGTGAGATAGCGGCCCCGGTCTAGAAAGCCAAGAATAATGGCCAAGAGGATTCATCATGCTGACCACACAACACCTCGTAATCTGCAGGCCTTCAGGCTGAGCAGCGGTCGCTTAGTAAGCCAAGGCCCTTCAAGGGCTGTAGTGCCATGGGTTTTTTTGGGGGGTTGTATACATCTTTATTTTTCCTATGTCTAAGCTCTTCTTCCTCCATTTTCAATGGTCCCCAGTTTTTTCTCAATATTTTCCTCTCTTTTCTCTTTATCTCTTCTATTTCACCAGTTTTCATAGAGAACATACAGTCTGTAGTATACAGACTCTCTGGTTTGATTACTGTTTTGTGTTTGAATTAAGTTTTTCTTGAGAGATTCTTTTTATTGTAGGTATCTTCCCTCAGTTGGTATGCAAGTTCCAGTTTTCTTGCTCTTGATCTGTTTGCTTCCTTATCGAGTCCTTTAATCTGAATTATTTCATCTAGGTTTGTAAATTTATTATCAAGTGGACCCAGCTACTCTGCAGGAATAAAACCACTGGGGAGATGATGATTTCAATTCATTAACCTTGTTGGCATGCCATCATTATCAATTATTCCAAAGCTTTTGACACCAGCAGCAGAACCATACTTTTAGAAAAACTGGAGAGCATGATTGGACCTAACAACTAACTTGTGCCGCTGATTAGGAACTTACTGCTTAACAACTCAATAGAAATAGATGATGGCATTACCAAATCAAATATTTTGGAACAAACTATCAGGGTATTACAGGGAGGCCATTAAGTCCACTACTATTCATCATCGCAACAGCAGATATAGAAGATTTGGTAAACCAGAAAAATGTCAAACTATTAATGTACGCTGATGATATGGTCTTGATGTCAACGTCAGAGAAGGAACTTCAGGAATCATTCAACCAAATGGGCAAATAGAAGTGAGTTGAAGCTGAATGTACAAAAGACTGTTTTTGATAGTGGCTTTACGTCACACCAACACAGATAGGTCTTGTGGCGATGATGGGATAGGAACGGCCTAGGAATTGGAAGGAAGCGGCCGTGGCCTTAATTAAGGTACAGCCCTAGTATTTACCTTGTGTGAAAATGGAAACCATGGAAAACCATCTTCAGGGCTCCCGATAGTGGGATTCGAACCCACTATCTCCCAGATGCAAGCTCACAGCCATGCGCCCCTAACCGCATGGCCAACTCGCCCGGTCAAAACACTGTTTACATGACATTTAGAAGAGGGTGACCACATGGAGTCTTCTGTTTTTTGGAGACCGTAAATAAATTTAAATACTTGTGTATAATTTTTCAAATCCAAGGTAATGTATTCACCCTCCATCTCATGGACCGTCTAAATGCAGCCATGAAAGTAATGTCTGACAAGCATCTGAGAAACTTATCTTTAGAAACAACCATAAAACTATTTCACTTAAAAATTTGCTCTATAGCAACATATGGCTTGGAAAACATTTGGGAACATTTGAGTCTAAGGCATCAAGTAAAGATCGAGAAGTTGAAGACAAACTACTTGAAACGTGCACTATGTCTCCTTCCCGGCTTGTGTACGAATTATCAAGAAAGAAATTTTATGTGGAGGAGCTAAGAATACATTCGTTACTCCCAGTCACCACAACACATGTTCAACTGATTCGAGACATACGGTCGAAGAAAGCCGACATCTGGGAAGATTTTTACTCCACCGATACCATGATAAATCGCAAGTGGGTTCAAGATGGATATGATCTGCGGCACCTACTGACAAGGTTCTCCATTCATGGGTTATCATTATAAATTACGTAACATACAGCATGATCACAAACCAGATCCGAACTGCGTCTGCTCGAGATGTGGCAGTCACTGTACTAGGTACCACTTGTCAAGTTGCAAATGATTGGGATCACTCATAAAATTTTGTAATGAAGACTGATGTAATTTAATTCTTTGCACATTGTGCGCATTAAATAATTTAATATTAACCTTGTTGATTTTTCCGTACTCTGTGGTTAGCGCTGTGGGTGTATCTCTAATATTGGTCATGAATGTAGTCTTTCCAAATGATTTCTGAAGTTCAACTTTTCCATGGCTAATAATTTGGTTTAAATGTTGAGTGCTCTTTATCTTCGCAGCATCTCTCATAGATTTCTTTAAAGAAGAAAGAAAATCATTTGTATTAATTTCAAGCCAGACATGTTTTTTAAACACTGAAACCTATTGTACTTCTGCCACAACAGTTATCATTACTGTTATGAATTCCAGACTGACAGATATTTTTGAAACATTGCGAATGACAAGGTCTTACAGTCAACAGATGTATAGACATGAGAATCTTTTAGGATTTTGCCGTGTCGAAGAAAACGAGGATAAATCCTTTACGTTTCGCAGAGACTTTTACACGGCAAAATCCCAAAAGGTCATGTCTATTGATATGGACCACGAAAGCATCAATCTAAATAGTCAATAAATGTTTCATTCCCTAACAGATAAAAACTTACATGCCAAATATGAAGTGAATTAAGTATGGAGAAGACAAATTGATGTACCAGTACATGGAATATACACAATTGTTCATATAATGTTTCACACATCATTTATGGTTTCTTTCACAATACTTTACATTATAATAATTACATTCTCTCATACATACAACTCCATCATTCACCCATTTATGATAATTTAGGGTTTTCAATCTTGTGTTTCTATTACAAAGACAATCTCTGATGCAGGTTAGTTTTGATAATAAATGCAATCATTAAAAAATAATTTTGCCAATGTATACACATCTGGAATTACTCCAGAGCAATACTGTGAAAATAATTTGAACTAAGAATGAGCCGCGCTGTGTTTTTCCCATTGGCAAGTATGGCAGTCATCACCGTGTGTCAAATGAGTATATCATGCAGAAGCATAGACAATCGTGGGAAAGACTGGGGGGAAAACAATGCTCAGAACATGAGAAAGGAAAATCTTAAGGAAGATAATTATATGGACCAAACTGAGAAAACAGTGAATGACGCATAAGAATGGATCACGAATTTCAAAGTAAACACAATTTCTTTTCAGATTTGACTCAATTTATTACTGTTATGTTCTTCAGTCTACCGAAACTGACTCTGAGTAATAACTTTATAAACTACCTGAAAAAGAAAACATATGGTAACAGTCATCTTCATCATCATCATATACAGTTTCCAGCTGTTGGCCAGGTCAGCTTGGAACATAAGCCTCTCCATGTCCTCTCCTCTTCCCACCACTTCTCCCTCATCACTCTTGCCCAGTTCTCTCTTCTTCTCTGCACACACGCTCCCACAAGTCCAACCCCTCATCCACGCCATGGGAGATGGGCAACGTCATCAAGTAGGGAATAGCCTGTGGGTGTGAAGTACAGTGGGGACCGTGTGTGCCCCGAGACCGGTACCATAGCTGTGAATGCCCTACAGGAATCCTGAAAAAGATAGCAGATAGCGAGGCTCTGGTGAAGCCACGACAGGCCTAGCAAGTCAGTGATGGATATCAGCTGGCTTTCAAGAAAATGAGGAATATGGTAACACTATTATTCTTGATTAAGTTGTTTCTTTTTTTCCAAGTATAATGCTGTTACCATATGTTTTATTTTTAGGCAGTTTATAAATGTATTAATGAAAAATTAGTTTCAGCAGACCGAAAAACCTAACAGTTATAAAAAAAATTAGCTGTATGATATAAATCAGTCCACACCAAGTTCGATGCTGTCCACAACAAAACATGCCGACTAATCACAGAGTGTCTAATACCAATCCCTACACCCTTTGCGGTCATATGGATCTGAGAAATGTCTGCAGCCAGGAAGTACATATTCTGGGGTAAAGAAGCAAGTTCTAAAAATGTTACATTTTTCAAATTATTATTTGTATTATTTCTATTCAACATAAATTTGATATGCACTTAAAAAAAAAGCATATTTCTGAACCTACATATTTTCCAAAATGGGTGCCTTTCCGATTAATATACAATGCACACAGTGGTACCCATTGGTCACAGTAACAACTGCGCTGAGCTACTCATTATAAAAAAACAGGGCAAAATAGCCAATAGGCTCTGCATCATGTGGCAAGTTCGTCTTAGGTCCAGAATTATTACAGAACGTGTATTCCGTCGGATTCCTATAATCAGACTTCACTTCCTTCCACCTGTCAACATACGGCAAACTTCCCGCGCTTTCATCACTCGATTGTTCATTTGTCCCTTGTATTTCGTTCTCAAAATCACTATAATCACCACGGGATTCTTCTCCCAACACTTCGATTATTTGTTCCTCATCTAAAATATTATATCGCTTTCTATTCAGTCTAGAAGGGCCAGCTGCAACCTCGCCTAACGTCATGTGGTCAAGCACTACAAAGAGAGACAGAGCACATGCTGTATCTTGTAGTTTATTTTCTTTGCAGCTTCCCTGTACTGCATAGAGATGGTAGCAAAAGCTACTGCATGGCTCCTTGAACACATCCCTAGGGGACACTGCGATATATAAGCGAGCGCAGGAAGAAGGAAAAATTCTCTCCCCACACTGAAAATAGTTCTCCAACTCCAAATTAGAAGCTATTCCATAACGAAGAGGGGGTTTCTTCTCTGATGGGAGGTGAATACCGCTTCTCAGCCAGATCGGTTTTCCCTTGCCAGTGTAGAACTGAGACTTTTCCAACTCGTCAGCATTTCTCAGAAACAGATGAGTTAAGGTGCACAGTTTCCACATTGGGACTCTCAGGTACTCACACTCAACAAAAAAAAAAAAAAGGGGGGGGGGGAAGGAGCAGAACGGAAAATGTCACATGTCGACTATACATCAACAACCGACTGTGGAAGCGTATTATGCTTGTCGATCACATATCGACATACGTCCACAAAAGGTTAATCAGCTCACCCTGTACATGGACATCACCTGTCATCAACTCGGCTTAAGTCCAGGGGTAGTTTCCTGCACTCTTCAACACCTCTAGTTGCAGATCCAAACAAAACCAGGGTAGAATATACAACTGTAAACTGTGAGAGTTTGTGAAACTCCATCTGGCCATGAGGAATCTTCGACTACATAAAAGTCATTAAACAATCTGTGAGTTGGGACTGGGAGATCCAAGGATAACCTAAAGGGATGGGGTGCAACCTTGGTGATCATCCGATGGTACCTGATGAACTGCCCTTTGTCCCCATACCAGTGGTCATCTCTTGATCTGGCCCTAAGCAGTAGAAATGACATAAAACATCACATTTTAGGCTGATGTATTGAAAATATGCACAATTTGCGTTTTCTTTGTCCTATTTTTTAATCTGCGAGGGGTCGTGTTGCAGTGTTTTAGACCGGGTGTATTAATTTCTTATTCTTTTTAAATAGTTTCACTGTATAAAGCTTCCTTCCTGTAACTTACAATGAACTCGTCCACTACTCATGTTTATGTTTGCCGTTCTCCCACCACCAATCAGTTAGTGGAAAGTTTGTCTGTAAGCCTGGTCGTTTCCACAATGTGCAACTCCTGGCATTGCCTTATTACACAGTCCTTTACACCGTGCAAGGCTCCCGACATTCACCGTCCACGGACTTTGTTGTCAGTATAGAAGTGTTCTTTTGAGTTTCATGGATATATTTTTCTTTAATAATACAATGTGTTTTGCTATAAAAATGGGTATTTTCTTTCACAGATATATTATTTTTTAATAATACAATGTGTTTTGCTAGAAAAACTCGTATTTTGTTCCATAGATGTATTTTTCTTTAATAATACACTGTGTTCCGCATTAAAAACTGGTATTATGTTTCATGGATATGTTTTTACAATGCATTTTGCTACATAAACTGGTATTTTATACTTCCCAGTCAAATTGACTGTGCGTGACCCATTATGCAACTCGTTTCAAGCGACCCTTCATGGGTTAAGTGTGGTGTTACTGACATGAATAAAGCTCTTACTGCTACCACAACCAAAGTCAGGAGACTGGAATGGTTGGGAACATTTAATGGGAATGTCGGAGGAAAGAGCTGTAAACAAATGTTCCAAGGTATCTCTGATGGAGAAGGAAAGGAAGACCCAGAATGAGATGATGAGATGATGTAAAGAAAACCTCCTGAAAATAAAAGTAAGCGGTTAGAGAAAGGCAACTACTGATCAAGAAGAATGGGCATCAGTCGTGAAAGGATTTGGCCAAATTATAATGCCCGTATGCTAAAGTTGAAGAATGGTTGTGAAATGGCATCCAACTGTAATCCATCTTTTCAATTACAGCTGTATGCATAAGTTATATTTTGATGTGCTCCAGGAGAAGGTTGTCTAGTTTGGTTCACTTAAATTTATACAAAAATATACCCTGCATGGAGATTATCTTATGTGTATAATGTATTTTATTCCCTATTACAAGGGACGACCTAGATACATACAGTATAATAATTCTTCATCTCTTCTGCAAGAGACCTTAAAATTGAATAGAATAGTAAATTCACTACAAGGAGCACAATGCAGCTGAGAAACACCAAGACTTGCTGGGGATTGGCCACACCAACAATGAACTAACAACCCTACTTTTTTCAAAGGAACCAATCACAGTTTAGTAGAATATATGTATATAACAAGGCCAACTGTGAGTCTATGTAACATCTCAGAAAAGTTGTTTTTTTTTTTCTTTCTTCATCCTATTAACTATTTATGGCACAGTCCCAATCCAATTCAGCCTTACAAAATAGTAATAAAATCAATGTTTTAAACATATGAGGGCTGTAAATATGGTACTAGTAACAGAATTCAGACACTCGATCGGGCATATGCAAACAGGATACGGGAGCTGTTGTCAAAGTGTAGTGTGCCTTTGACAGGCATCCTGATGGGAGTGTTGCTGCTGCGTGGCGTTGAAGTGAAGAGTGTCGATTTCACTGCTCTAAAGCATGTTTAAAAAAAATTATCAGAGTTCGTGGATTAAAATCGATGTTGCCTGTGGCAAAAATGCATCAGAATGTTATCGAGGATTACGTGAAGCCTGTGGTGAGAATGCATTACTGTCCAGGATGGCTGCACGATGGCTCAAGGCATTTTGTGCGGGTCGGAATGAGACTGTGGATTTGCATCGCACAGGTCGGCTGTCCATTCCTCAAGATCAGATTGACATCGTGGGTGGTCTCGTTTCCGTAGACATAGATGGACCGTCCAGGAATTATCTGTAGAGGTTGGTCTCACTGATCAAATGGTGTGGCACATACTGATGAAATGTCTTAACATGAGGAAAATTGTGTGCCGCTGGATTTCATATCAACTCGCCGACGTACAGAAATGGCACTAAGTTTATTGCGAGATGACTGCCCTAACGCGCTGCATGAGAACGTACATTATCATGTCTCAAACAGTATCAAGCTCTTTTAGCAACAGTCCCCAACGGCTTCCCGACATTTGGCAAAAGGTAATAGACTTTGCGGGTGACTACATTGAAGGAATGTATTGCAAATGAGTCATCCAGTTGCAAAACCTGTTATGTCCATTTTTTTTTCTCAAAATGAGTTATCACTGCCATTGTATGCAGCTCATCAAAATACACAATCCAGTAATGTAATACATGAGCAAAGACCATTTAATCCATTAGTTTAAAGGTGACAAATAACGAAACTGCTGCTGAAGTTGTTATGTCCAGTGTGTGTTATGCAGCAAAGCTTGTTATGTCCCAGAACCCTGTAAGAGCATCATACTTACAAGAAAAAAAAAATCAGGCAACTGTGTGATAAGAGGTGAAGTAAACTATAACTGCGATTGTGGTGGAAGCGAAAAGCATATTGAAGCATGGGAAAACCTTTTCTGCTTTTGTGCCAGTACCAGTGGAGGAAGTGGTTCCTCTTAAGAAAGAAAAGCTCAACGACCTGAACACATTGCTGACCAAACATTACAGGAAAAAGTGGATAAGGAACAATGACCTCACGTTCTACAAGACACTGTTTGACCAGTGGCAAACTTTAAACAGTGAAATGCCAGACTATGACATTGATGTGAGAGATTTCGTTGAGGACAATAACAGATTGTTAATATAATTGTACAAAATATTAAAGAACTTATAAAATGTTTTGAATGAGTGATGATTTCTTGATGTAATCATAAAATCAAAGGGCAGGGATTAGATAACAAAACATTATATCCTAACCTTGAAATTATTTCCATTCATGCTATTTTCATAGTGTAATACTTTCAAGCGTAGCTAATAAAACACATTCACCATAAATCTGCATACTCTATTCCATATACTGCTGCACATATCTTTTATCTCCACAAAACTGCTGCAAAACTCGTTATGTCCAATTTTTTTTTTTTTTTTTTTGCAAAAAACATGGATTCTATAAGTTATATTTTGTGGAGATTTTGCAGTATGATGAAGATGAACACTTACTGTTAAATTACAAAATTTCAACCTCCTATCTTTGTTGTATAACAAATTACAGTTTTTTGCACTTCCTGAACAATTTGTTTGTCTGCACATAACGAGTTTTGCAACTGGACGACTCGATTGTACTTGTTAGTTAATTAAATATTATGTTTTATCAATATTGCCGCTACTTTACTTACAGCCCTCGTATATCCACCAGATAGAAGATTTCCCACAATAAGAACCACCCGTTCACAATATTTGCTTCATTATTGTGTGTCACACACATAAACTGGGCTCATTCACAATAGAGATTTACCAGCAAACTGAACAAACCGAAAACACTAACCTCTCACTACCTCAGCAAGTGTATGTCCAGATGAGGAGTGCACCACTAACTTGGTGTGAGGCAATACAGCAAACACCCAATCATCCGGCTTGCAGATTATCCGTGCACCCCCAAGGTTTATTTTATTGCTTTTTTTTTTTTTTTTTTTTTTTTTTTACCATGGCATTTTGAATTTGCGGGAACTGCATGCTTGAAATTCTTATATTATGTTAAACAGGGAGATTTTAATTGTGATTTTGTTACACTTTGAAACATTTGTACTTGTATACGAGAGAAGTTACGTGAATCTCAAAGGCAAAAGAACATTACTGATTTTTTGCCAAATTACAAAAACTGACATTTTATACACTTTTTGTACCTCAAGTGTTTTACTAACAATAGACGTTGTAAGTAATTTTTATGTTGGATTACTTTATTGATAAAAGTGGTCATTGAATGTGTTAACTGTCTCACATTATTGCATTTTCAAACAGTACTGTATGTTCTGTCTAATTAAAAGTTTCATTGTGTATTAAATGCACAAAGAAGTATTATCCGTGTTTTCAGTTATCTGTGCAAATTTGTCCGGTGATTAGCCCGGATAATCGAGAGTTTGTTGTACTTCTACTATTTTGTCTAAAAGTTACATATGTCGACCGAATATAAAAACCGGGCTAAGTGCCAAAATCTAAGTTCTGAGATAAACAGAAAAAACATTGTCGTTTTCACAGTTTTTTATTTTTCCTCCGAAAAAGCGTAAAAAAGTCAGAAGCACTCGCGTTATAAACACTCATGAAAGCTTAATGTTGCCTAAGGAATACTATCTTTGTAATTAACTCTTTTGTCTGAACATTTTATGAAATGAGGTATGTGCCAACCCCTGTTCCATTAAAACTAGGCTAAGTGCCGTTAAAGTATCACAATAATGAAAGGCAAAATTTACAAGAGCAGAGTGAGCAAATGACAGGTATGGATAACATTTCGATAAAGAAAGGGGGAAATCTTTTTTAAATGAATTTTATTCATAAAACAAAAAACTAAGTACTCAAGTCATAATTATAGTAGGCCCTAAGTAAAAAGTAGTGTTCTTGAAAACTTTGTTGTAGGAAAAACTAATAATTTGAAAACAATATAGTGTACAGTACTTTTCTTTAGGCTACAATAATTGTTATACAAATATAAAAGTTTTAATACATAAACTATGTTCTTCAAACCATGGCTGTGTTAGTTCAGTGTAAAAAAGTTTGTTTTCTTCCTTTAGGTACGGAGTCATCTTTTTCAGATCTTCCTTCTTTTCAGGCTTCAATCTTGATGTAATTCCCAATCGTGGCAGTTCAAAGTTTTTTATAGTTTCATTCGTTACCCCTTTTTGAAACACTTTTTTTTTTTTTTGCCCAGAGTTCAAAATCACTGAAAGTTTCTTTGTGTATACAGTTCCTGGATTTTTCTTGGTGACTTTGACCCAAACAACCTTAGAAATTTCTAAAGTTGCCGAATTAAGGCAACTTTTAGCTGCTGCGCTGAAGTCATAATAATCTTCTTCATCCATCAAAGTTGTTATAAATGTCTTTTTTTTTTTTCTTTTTGTAAGCTGTACAGAGAAGTCTGACAACATCCAAGGGAACCTCACATTTCTCAACTCTTTTTCTTCTTTCTACGAGACCAAAGTTTTGGTCGCAGCTTAAGTAGGAGTGGCCTGGGACAACATACACTGAAGAAAATGGAAATTGCAACACCCAGAAGGAGTGGTGCTACATTGCTGCAATTGAACATGCAGGATGAGTGTTCAGTTGTGCTTCGATGATTACACTTTCAGGTCCCTCTGACCGCAAGTTTGGACAACAATCATTACAGGATGTGCCCACCATGAGCTGCAATACATTGATGAATTCGTCGAGGCATGAAGTCAATAAAGACCCTAGATCGCTTCCTGAGGAATTGTGGCCCATACTTGCTGCACTGCACGGGTCAGTTGTTCCAGAGTTGTGGGTAGCTGAGGACGGTTGGCCAGTTGTCGACCCATCATATCCCACACATGCTCAATAGGACTGAGGTCCGGGGATCTGGCGGGCCATTCTAAGGTTGTGATGCCATGGAGAGCTTCTCTGGAGATGCGTGCAGTGTGAACCCGGGCATTGTCCTGCTGAAACATCCCATTAGCAATGTTCGCCATCATAGGGACAACCACTGGATTGAGTACCCTATCAACGTACTGTCGAGCAGTCATAGTGCCCTCAACAAGCACTAATTGTGATTTCACATTAAAGCCAATAGCTCCCCAGACCATAATGCTTGGTGTTGGCCCTGTGTGCCTCTCGACAATAAGATCTGGGCGGCCCCTCTGCCCGGTACGTCGGCGTACACGATTCCAGCGATCACTGCGGGAAAGACAGAAGCGCGATTCATCACTAAAGACGACCCTATGCCATTCGTCGACCCACGCCGATCTTTCTCGACACCAGGCCAGCCTTACACGTCGCTGTTGTGGGGTCAATGGAACACCTTCTGCAGGGACACGGGCTCGTAAGCCAGCTGCACGCAGGCGATTACCAACTGTTTGTTGTGTAACGTGGGGTGCCACAGCTGCTCGAATTTGCGCTGCTGTTGCATGGGGTTCCATCCGGGCCATCCGAATGATGCGGCGATCCTCTCTCACAGTTGTCTGTCACGCTGGGCCTGTGCCAGGTCTACGAGTGTGGGTACCTTCATTTGACCACTGCTGCCATACACGTTGTACCGTAGATGCCTGTCGGCCAACACGTGCAGCGACAGTCCTTAGCGATAATTCAGCCTCACACAGCCCAATTATCCGAGCCCTCTCAAATGGCGACTGTTGTTGATAGCGTGCTCTTCTCTGTCATCGAGGCATATTTGACAGGGAACACTTCACTGCACAGACTGCAAGTCAACTACGCTACACCAGAGACCGTATTCTGGAGTTGATTCCTCCGCGACCAATCACGTGGGGAGACCTGTAGCAACAATCCAATGGGTCTGAAACTTTGATCGTTTACATACCTACATAGCATCGTTCCATATCTTGAAAATCAACACAAACGACCAATGCCTTCATGGTGTTGCAATTTCCATTTTCTTAAGTGTACTTATGTTGAACCTCATCAACGTAGTATTAGAAACCAAATAGCATCTTATTCTTATTTTGCCCCCCACAGCTGTTGCTCCATATGATCAGTTCTTTCTTGTTTGTTATATTACTATTAATGCCTCTGAATATACAACTGGCAATTTCATTGCCTCCCCGGCCACCCAAAACCTCATGCCAAATAAACATAAATCCCTGATTGTTGTCAGCCATGTGCAAACCCACATTAAAACAAGACAATTGTCGTAAGTAATACATTTGGCAGTGGGTTAGTGTTGGTAAAGAAAACACTTGCTGCAAGTCGACTGAAATTGTACAGGTATCACTTACGGGAGCAGCTGATTCTTTGTGATCTAGTTTCATCATTTCTCTGGCTCACTCTGCTTTCCTGTGGTGAATTTACAGTGAGGTTCGGTGTAGTTCGTTGTTCCTTTGGTCATTTTGTATTTTGTTGTGCAACAAATCGCAAGTATTATATGTATATTTTCTTGGTTTCCAAAATCTTAGGTTTGGAAAGTATTTTCTCAATGTTTCTAAGTAAAACCGATACTGAACTGCAGTAATGTAACTACGAAACCAGTCACAATGGCGCTTGGCACATAGCCCGGATTTTGATACATTGTAGGTGGCACTTAGACCCAGGCAAATTCTAATGGATAAAGTTTGAACTACTTGCAGACTGAATATCACATAGGCCGGTTTTTACTGCACAGGCATAGGCACATAGCCCACATTTTAGCAATAAAATGGAATTTGATCGTTTTGGCACTTAGCCCGGTTTTTATATGATAACTTTCTCTTACCTACAGTACAGTACATTAGAACTTTTTTTTCTGTTTCGGAAAAGAACTCCTTACAATAACATTAATGATTTAACCTGTGAGAAAACAAAGCTAATAAGGGTCTGCCCAGTCAATACAATTGAATTACACAATTAGTATATGGTGATTACTAATTTAATTAATTTCATCGTCTTACATGTTATTCTTTTTTTTAATTTTTAGTTAAGAAGGAAGCCATACCTTTCAGTGTCGACTCAGTTTAAATGTGAACTTCTAAGCTTTCCAGCCTGCCAAACACACAATTTCAATGTAAATCACCTATTACACTATAACATACCTGTAAAAATCCACATTATTAAACAAAGAATGACATGTTCTTAAAAGAACATCATGAGATTCTTTCAAGTCACATTCAATATTTGGAAATATTTATGTTTATCTTTATTCAAACATCTATGAATCTGAAATTTGGAACTTATCTTAAAGAAGCCCTGCTTTGTCACAATTCCAGCATACACTGCAAGATGTTCGAAAAGATAGGGTTTAAACAATTACTTGAAAGAGAATTGTTGTAGATATTAATGTGTTTTTTATATATTGGATATTTTATGCCAAGGCATTGAGTATTGCAATTTTAAGCATCTCCTTGGACGTTCTGACTAGTTTTTTCTATTATTGCTGAAGAAAAATGATAATTTTCTCAAAACATGTACGATGATGAATTAAATTACTAATCACAATAATATACTAATTGTGTAAATCCATTGTACTGACTGGGCAGACCCTTATTAGTCAAGTTTTCTCACAGGTTGTTAAATCATTAGTAGTCAATACGGACCTAACAGAAACTGAAAATGGTCAAGTTCATTAATAAAGAACATTTATTTTGGCTGTGACCACAGAAGAGACCTGCAAGAGTTCTTTGCCACCAGCCCGGTAAATTCACATTTAAGTCAGGTCATTCAAGTGCCCGAGTACTACCTCGTTAGGGGTGTGATTCACTTCAAGTGTTAGAATGCAAAAAAAAATAAAAAAAAATAAAAAATAAAAAAATCTTTAGCTGTCTACTAAAGGAAAATATTTCACGATTTGGGGAGTTCTACAGACGGTCAGACACCATTTTGAAAGGACTGAAATATTATTCTCTCCGGTGTTTTTGTACTGTACTTATTATTATTGTTATTTGATGACACTTATGGATTTCACTCTATTACCAATTAAAGGTAATGTGGATAATGCACACACACTTGAATGAATGAAGACCCCATCTAGCGGCGAGGATATGAAATGTGCCAGCTGTCGAAGCCTGTCGCACTCCTCTCGAGCAATGATTAATGAATGACAGATGAAATGAAATGATATTGGAGAGTGTTGCTGGAATTAAATATGACAGGAAAAACCGGAGTACCCGGAGAAAAATCTGTCCTGCCTCTGCTTTGTCCAGCACAAATCTCACATGGAATGACTGGAATTTGAACCACAGAACCCAGAGGTGAGAGGCAGGTGCGCTACTGCCTGAGCCATGGAGGTTCTTAATGCACACATACTAATTTGCGTAAATATAAAAATATTTTCCTTCACATTTTTGGGTCATTTGGTAATTTTTTCTGAGAAGAAAGCGAATGAAGCTGAATTTCTGCAAAAATTAAAACTTATTTAAATTTAAGAATTTCATTTTTAAGTCCATATTGAACTGAGAATAATAGATAAGTAAAATTAAAAATCCACCTTTTCAGTACTAATATTAAACTAAACAACTTATAACATTTACTTGGAACTAGTTTCGACGCATCTTCAGCCAAATATGAGAACAGGCAATCGTAAATAAACATATCCTTATAATATCAATGGACATATAAACACTCTTAATATGGGACTTATGATGCCCCTAAAAGTATCCAGAGAAAACTTCAAATAATCACAATTTCAAAATCTTGAAGTCACGATTAAAACGACACTTAACACAACATAATTCTTTTCACTCAAGTTAGAACTTGGGAAGTACTGAGTTCGACTTAGAACCATAAGATTCTCAAATAAACAAAAAGTCTTGTCATAAATGAAATGTTATACAAAAGTCGAACCATATATAGAGTTTCTCTGTAAATATGACAGTCCCCATTAGAATGACACTTTGACATAACATAATCATTTAACTCAAGATTGAATCTTGAAAGTCCTGAGTTCTACTTCGAGTAGGAAGATTCACAATTTAAATAAAAGGTCTTGTCACAATTGATCAGGAGTACAAAGGATGAAACATGTATAAAGTTCCTTTATGAACCTTAAAATCATTCTTGAAAAACAAACTGTGAACAGGCGGTTTCATCCTTTGTACTTCTGATCAGTTGTGACAAGACCTTTTATTTAAATTGTGAATCATCCTACTCTAAGTAGAACTCAGGACTTTCAAAATTCCATTTTGAGTTAAATAATTATGTTACATTAAAGAGTCATTCTAACTGGGACTGTCATATTTACAAAGAAACTCTATATGTGGTTCGACCTTTGTATAACATTTCATTTATGACAAGACTTTTAATTTATTTGAGAATCTTACGGTTCTAAGTCCAACTCAATACTTTCAAAGTTCTAACTTGAGTGAAAAGAATTATGTTGTGTTAAGTGTCGTTCTAATCGTGGTTTCAAGATTTTGAAATTGTGATTATTTGAAGTTTTCTCCAAATACTTTTAGGGGCATCATAAGTCCCATATTAAGAGTGTTTATATGTGCATTGATATTATAAGGATATATTTATTTACGATTGCCTGTTCTCATATTTGGTTGAAGATGACGCTCACCAGCGTCAAAACTAGTTCCAAGTAAATGTTATAAGTTGTTTGGTTTAATATTAGTACTCAAATGAGAACGATTATATTACATTACAATGTAAGCATCGTAACACATTGTTCCAATTGCAAAACTTGAAAGCAATGAGGAAAAACGTTGCACGTATTTCTGAGATCAAGGCAATGGAGACTGACCTTGCAGCCCAGGCTCTGCATCCCTCTCCCCTCGCACGGCTTGCTGCTGCATGTCCAATAGGTGCGGAAACCTGGGGGATAGGTATGCTAGGCTTCACTCTGTCAGACCGTCACTGCTAATGAACAACTATGCATTACTCTTCGTATATATTTCCTCACCTCATACTTCTGACTTATATAAATAAGAGTGCTGGTATTTCACTCCTGTTTACTTTTACATCCTCCTAGGAAGACATTGCAGAGCTACTGTTATAAGACTAATATAGTTTTCTTTTTATAGGTAGATCTGCTAAAATGAAATGCAATATTTCAGGTTTAGTGTTCTCTTTCATTGGTTGGAATCGAACCCATGATCATGGGAGAGAACACGACCACTGATCTCCCGAGGAAGCTAATAAACCAGTCAACGATAGGTACGGCCGCTGGTAATGCTGTAAAATTCAAAATGTTTATTTAATAATAATGGTGCATGGTATCTGTACAGACTTGGTGGTGACCTAATGAGGATGAAATGAATGGCAAAGACATCATAAACATCCAGTCCCCAAGCCAGGATAATTAAGAGTATCAGGGGGTTAATTTTGAGAAGTGAACCGGAGCCATCAGACTAAAGGTAAGCATTCTATCCCATTTAACCACAAATTTGAACTTTAATTTGAATAAACATTACGTTACCATCTCCACTGATCATGTATTGAGTACTGACAGTAACAGAGGCCAGGGCAGTAACTTGTGAAACAGCCTTGGCAACACAGCAGGCCCTTCCGTTGGCTATTGGTTGCAGCTCAAAACGCTTAAGGCTTGATGTTCTCTAAACCAACCATTGAAAAGGGGTAACCTAAGTCTAGTGGTAGCCCAAGTCTTGATCCCAGCATACGTCACTGGAGTGCATCCTACCATGTCGTGTTAATTATTTTTATCTGTTGAGTGAAATATTTTATAATGTAGCTGTGCGTTTTGTGTTTCTGGTAAGTGACTTACCTTTATAGGACAAACCTAACAGTACGGAGTTTCTTCTGGAGACTGGCTTTAGTAAACTTTCACTGGAGGATTGGTGCAAAAAAGAAACAGTTAGGCCAGCCAAAACCACCATTGCTCCTAACGCAGAAGCAGTCTGTTAATGGGAAAGAGTAGACGCATACATTCAAAAGTAGTTTATACGAGAGAAAAGCATGAATTGCAGGTTGCAGCATAGGGAATACACTGTACTGCTTTCCATGCAGCGCCCACATACTAGGGGAGAACTGCCAAGTGGAGATGCATTGTGCTTATCACATGTGTAGCTTGCAGAAGTGTCACTACCGGCCAGTGTCCTGGGAAGGTGCGGTATCCAACGGCTGAGCCCATGCCGCACTGGGGCGAAACACTGGTAATTTTTGATGATTGAGTTTCCTGAATTTTATTTAGCTATCTCAATCAGATGCCATATTTTTGGTCATGCCTTATAGATTGTTCGAATCAAATGGCCAGCACACATCCCTGATTTAAGTCCCATACATAAGTTGGGTAGACGAATCTGAGGCCATGATCCAGTTCCCGAGATGTTAGGTGAGCTATCCGGCACTCCACGAGCAATGGACCATATCAAACCCCCACACACGCACACACGAGAAGCTAAAATGAGACCTTGCCTGACAGAATGGAGGCTGTGATTATGGTCAAAAGGGGACACACATTGGATACTTAGTATTTGCTTACAATTTACTTTACAGCGTACCAACACAGATACGTCTTATGGTGTTGATGGTATAGGAAAGGCCTAGGAGTGGAAAGGAAGTGGCTGAGGCCTTAATTAAGGCAAAGCCCCAGCATTTGCTTGGTGTGAAAATTGGAAACCATGATAAACCATCTTCAGGGCTGCAGACAGTAGGGTTCGAACCCACTATCTCCCGGATGCAAGCTCACAGCTGCACAATCCTAACCACAAGGCCAATTCGCCCAGTACTGAGTATTTGCTTTCGTTATTATTGTTAGAGAAAAATTATTCAGGTATTATGAAAATGTGATTGGAAATGAACAACACGGATTTCGAAAGGGACGCCCATGTGCTGATGCTTACTTTACCTTGAAAAACTTAGTAGAAAAACGCAGGGAATTTAACTTGGAAACTCACATAGCATTTGTTGATTTTAAGAAAGCCTTTGACCTAGTTAACAGGAACAGACTTATTAATATCTTAGCAGAAGATAATGTCCCACAACAGTTAATAGATAACATATACAACATGTACAGTGACAACCTTATTGAAATAAAGTTAGGTAATTATCAGACTGAATGGGAACCAATCAGCAGAGGTGTGGACTTTCTCCTTTGTTGTTCATAATCTATATGCACAACATAATACAGGAATAGAGGCATGAAAGGCATGGATCAATCCCAGTCAGCAAATATCTCACACGTCTAGATGCCACATTCTTTGCTGATTATGTTGCATTGGTAGCATCATCAGAAGATGATCTTCAGTGGTCAGTATTTAATCTCCAGAAAGTCTCTTCAAAATTCGACATGATCATTTCACCACAAAATAGCAAAATAATGGCCTTTAAGGGGAATGACCTTATCCCCAGTAAAATCTGTTTAGATAATAAAATTTTGGAAAGAGTCAACGAATTCAATTATCTGGTATACAATTTATCTTACCAAGGGGAAATTGATATCTCTGCAAAAATAACCAAATTTACCAGAACAACAGGAATCATAAATCATATCACGAAGCCATCTCTTGTCCAAAAACACACTCGCTTACGTCTTTATAACACTTTAGCCAGACCAACCCTTTGCTACGGCAGTGAGGCATGGACAATAAGAACTCAAGACATTTCCAGAATTACACCACATGAAATGACGTTCATGCACAGAACAGTAGACTATATAAAATGGGACTGTATAAGAAATGAAGATGTGCTAAGGGACTGAATGTGAAATCACTAATCAATTACATCTATGATTACCAAGAAAACTGGAAATGTCATGTTCAAAGGATGGAATCTGGAAGACTACCAAAGGAGATCCTACGCTATCAACCAAGAGGACAGAGATCTACAGGACGTCCAATGAAGTGATGGAAAGAAAATGCAAGACCGTAATGGGCCACATGGCCCAATACTTGGAAGGATGATGAAGATGACATAACCTTTCCTGCCCAAATGCCAACCTCACCTTCCCGAGATGAACAAACCTGTTCCCACAGACGAGGCCCTGTCGACCGAGTCAGGGCGGTATAACCGTTACATCAATTACGGAGGAAATGCTGTCATTTCAGCTAGTCCATTAACTGAGAGGTGGCAGCCCCACCAATGGTCTTATTCCTTCAGGCTAGCAACCCGTCGGAAGGACATTTGATTGCTTTCAAGTCTTGCAAAAAGAAAAATGCAAGACTGTAACAGGACACATGGCCCAATACTTGGAAGGAAGATGATGATGATTATTGTTAGCATGAACTTACGTTGTGTGCATTAACATCACTTTTAGTGAAGACTAATGCATAGGTAAACAAAAATCTTGACAAAATTTACAAAAAGCATAAGACTTTTTACTTACATCTGTCACCTTCTCAAAATTGATTTAAAAAGTGTGAAAGTATATCTCACAAGTTTATAAAAATGTAATCTTTAGGTTGAGTATGATCACAGTTATGTTATTTCTAGGATTACTTCATAATTTACATTTAAACTTGAATTTTAGTACTTTTTGTCTATATAAAATGCATGAATATATTGTCAATTAAGTATACACAGAATTTAGACCAAAAAAAATGCTGTCTATGCATGTGATGCCAACAAGCTGAATATTGTATGGAAAAACTTTGTATGTAATCTAGACAGTCTTTTAAGGCAGTGATGTTTGTACACATGGATGACTTGTAACAGAAAATTTATAGCCGTATATGTTCTTTCATAGTGTGCTTTCTTTATTTGTAAATGAGGAGCAACCAATCAAAACATATAATGTCCACATCCAGTATTTTTCGTGCTCTACATGTTCCCACATTCAGATTCTACCTATCTGTATATTGTAACATTGAAATAATATCTTGAAATACAGAGCAGTTGAAACAAATTGTATACTGTCTATACAGAAGACTGAATCAGAATGTATAATGTCCACCAATGACATTGTCATTCTAGTATCCTTAATAAAATGCATAAAATGTAATAAATACATCCTGTTCCAGACTATAATATTTTGTCTGTAACAAATTATTTTACTGAACCAGTTTTTACCAAGTAATTTTTGTCTTTGTCAAATTCCTTGTCAGGCAGATATTCATTTTAAACTATTCTAAGTAGGTAATGTAAATTTGAAGTGATGGATTTGTCGTGCTGACCGTACGACACCTCGTAACCTGCACGCCTTTGGGCTGAGCAGCGGTAGCTTGGTAGGCCAAGGCCCTTCAAGGGCTGTAGTGCCATGGGGTTTGGTTTGGAATGTTTAATTTTGTAACTTACAATTTTAAGGTATGAAAATTAATGTGAACTAATGATTATAAAATTACAGTGAACTCATCAAAACATATAATGTACTATATAATAGATCAACACGCATATTGTCCAAAATGTAAATGAACTTTCTAACATCCCCAATAAATTACTGATCTCTTGCTACATGCCATCTAATTCAGTATCCCAGTAAGAAACTATCAAAACTGCATTATATTTTACTGACTATGTTAGGAACTCTCAGTTTTCCGCTTCTCCTGAAAAATTTGCATTAATGGACATTACATGTTTTGATGGATGCTCCTCAAATATAATCTGGAATTAAATAATAATGTTATTTGCTTTACGTCCAACTAACTACTCTTTTACGGTTTTCGGAGACGCTGAGGTGCCGGAATTTTGTCCCGCAGGAGTTCTTTTATGTGCCAGTAAATCTACCGACACGAGGCTGACGTATTTGAGCACCTTCAAATACCACTGGACTGAGCCAGGATCGAACCTGCCAAGTTGAGGTCAGAAGGCCAGCGCCTCAACCGCCTGAGCCACTCAGCCCGGCTAATCTGGAATTATACAAATACCATCAAGAGTTAACATACAAGAACACGCAGCCGCATGTCAGCCATGGCGCGGAGTAACAGTGAATAAACTGTCTGCAGTTAAATGTTTTAGAAATTTAAACCTACTGTTGTTGCTATTAGGGGGTGCCTGGCCCCGAGGTGGTAAAGGTGTGCTCGGTTCGCCCGGAAGGACATGGGTTTGAACCTGGGGGCAAAGGCGGCCGGGTGTAGAGCTAACCATGCTACCCCATCACGTGCCGAGGTTAACGATGGTGGAAGGCTTTACCTTCCACTCCTCCAAGGGCCTTCATGGCCTGTATGGAGGTGACTTTGCTTTGTTGTTGCTATTCCTTCAGCTGACATTACTTATGTCTATGCAATATTACAGCCCATTGTAGTCTAAGGAAAAATGCAAACATATTAAAAATCAAACAGCTACAAACTGTGGATTGGCTACCTAACACAAGATATCTTGTCCATCTGATTTGAGGTTAGAATCTGATGTAGACAGTACGCCTGACCACTTTGACAACAGCATACAGCCCGCTTTTCCAAATGCAATTCAATTTCAAATGCTATCTTTTGAATTCAGTTCCGAATGCCATTTTTCCAAGTCAAGATTTTAAAAATATAAAAAAGAATTCATGTAAATGAACGATGGCAAGTCAATAATTATCTGCAATTTTGCTGCAATTGTCTTTAGGTTAGCTCTATGTTTACCAGCCACTAGATGGCACCGTTATCTATGTCTGTGGTACGTTTCACCGTTATCAGATCAGTACAGCTTGCGCTGTTGCGATGTAAAATGGCTGCGCTACACACTGTTTGCACCCAGGAAGAACCAATATAGTTGGTCCGTTATTGGACATAAATTTACTCATTCGGGACAAATATTTCAGGTTCCCTATGGGAATCAACATCGGTATTACCAAGGAAGAACAGCGTTCCATAGTCCATTTTTTGTGGTCTGAGGGTGTACCAGAAGCGGAAATTCATATAACAGTCACTCGTCCGTCATTCAGGACTATCACGCACTTGTTGAATATTGGCATCAGTTACGGCTGCAGATGGACACCCAGATCTTTCCTCATCCTTCACGCTCGTGCGACCCCTTTTGAATGGTTCAACTGATTGGTGAACACTTCGCTGTGGCAAAACATTGTCCCCGTATTGTGCTGGAAGTCTTCTATGTATTTCCGCTCCTGGTACACCCTCAGACCACAAAAAACGTATTACGGAACGCTGTTCTTCCTTGCTGCAAACAGAGTGTGGCATGGACATCTTTATGTCGCAACAGCGCAAGATGTACTGATCTGATAAAGCTGAAACCTACCACAGACATTGACAACAGTGCCATCTAGCAGCTGGTGAGTACACGTCATAGAGCCAACCTAAAGGCAATTAGAGCAAAATTGCAGAGATTTACTGACCTGCCTGCTTTACAGGATGAACCGATATCCAAGTGTCTCTCCTCATCTCCGTATATTTGGTACTGTGTTACTATCCCACAATCCTTGCCTATATTCTTCTGTAGTTTCTTTGGCTCCCCTCTTCCAGCACGACTCATAAGAAATTCTCAGAGTATAGTATCAGTTTCTATTTCTTCCTTCTGGAATTTTGTCAAAAACTGTGCAGGAATTCAGATGGCTTTTACCAACAATTTAGGTTGTTAATCCGGTGCTTGTATTGTATTGTTGTATTACACTGATTCCAACAGACACCAGGATATCATGCTGGAATCCTGTATATACTGGGCTGTCTGGAATAAGTCACCTTGAAATAGTCCAGAATCATTTCCATGCCATCAGTCGATGCATCCCCCAATTTTAGGAAGCAGTCCACAATATCAACAAGCAGCAAAAATTGATCATTTTATTCAGCAAATTAAGCTCTTTTAACTCCTATATTGGGTTCTTTGACAAGACAAGCAATATCTTGGTATGAACTGTCCCTCATTAAGTGTGATATAGAATGTGTCTTGAATACCTCACTATTGCATTAACTTCAGCTATCCTGTAAACAGGTGGCTGTGTAATACTGAGTTACTTGAATGGCACACAGTGGAATAATATCTAGAGGGCAGTGGTATTAGCAGGAAAATTATGACTCAGTGTAATGTGCTTACCAACATTTTATGCTATTAAGTGATATTATATTGTAGCAATATACCGGTCCACCGGCAAAGCTGCCGTATTAGATTCAACAATTCACTTTGAAAGGGATCAACATCAAGCATCTGAAGTCGCCCTTAAGAAGAGGTCCATCTAAGAACCCTGTCTACCGTACCTCTCTGATCTCTATCATGTTCCATTGAAAAACTGGTGTGTTATAGGACTACTGTTTGGCAGTAGGGGTGCTGTGCCGCTGTTGACCTGGAAACATATGAAATGCCTCGGACTGGCTTTAACTTGTCTAGATGGCATCGCCTTACACATTATTAAGGACTCTCCATCACCATTTGTACTTCACGTGATAGGGAGTCAATCCTATACTAAACTATACATACTTATACTCAACAATGCAAGTAATTGTGTTCTTGTTTCAAAACCGCCATGGTCACTAACTATTTGTAAGCTGATATATCCCTTGGAGACTAAATTAAATAAAATGTTGTCAAAAAGAATGAAAATTTGTCAGATGGCATTAGCCAGAAATATACTGAGTGAAAAACCGTGCAAGTACTCTGACTGTTCATGAAGTTAACAAATATTTCTCCACTGTTGAAGTTTATAGGTTTTAGTTGCTGATGTTATTTATTGTTATTTCCTAGTGTTACCAGCCAAAGTCTGTCCAGCTCTATGGCCAAAATGGTTAGCATGCTGGCCTTTGGTCACAGGTATTCCATGATGAGAAATTTAAACTACAATTGGTTAATTCCACTGGCACGGGGTCTGGGTGTGTGTGTCGTCTTCATCATAATTTCGTCCTCATCATGACGCGCAGGTTGCTTATGGATGTCAGTTCAAGCCGAATTTGTCCTTGGACACTCTTACTTCTTTCCATACAATATTCACTGTGCTTCGACCATTCGGCCGTATCTGGATCCTAATATTTTAAAACAATCTTGCCCAAGACAGTGCAACATACAATTGGTCATGGCTGAATACTGGTTCGGGTAAGTAGACTACCCATTTTTTCAAGAGTTTGTCCCTGTTCTTTATTAATGGTCATGCAGAAGGCTACTCGACTTTATACCTTCCCGTCTGTGTGTACGTCGACTCTTTACTTTTAGCAACGTGTAGGTTATTAGGAATGTTCTCACATCTGTTGAGTATATTCAGAAGCTGGCAGAGAAGAGTATTCTTCCATGATCAGAGGAAGTACAGTATATACACTCTGGCCTGACAGATAGTAATCTAACACAGCTGCATGCAATCACATTATTAAGGATGAAAATCGTATATCTCTTCCTCCAGTGAAGAAGCTGATAAGACTTAAAATGAAGTATCTGGTTAAACACATAACCAGATATCTAAAATCTTGATATGTGCTTATACATATTCTCTGTATGCGACAAGGAGAAGGGTCAGTGCTTACCTGTTTATGCTGGAATATGTTATTTTTGCTAATGTGACGCATCAGCTTATTCACCAGGGTCGGACATATATGAGAATATTAATGAAAGTGTTAATCACTTTGCAACCCGCTGAGTACAGAATGTATTGCGGGCTAGGGTAAGCCTTCGCCTCCAATTACTGGAAAGGTCATTTAGTGATGTTAGGATTACTCACAGTTGAATGAATAATGTCTGATGATTCACCGGCAGGTAATTCCGGAGAAAATAAAATCTATATATATAAAATAAGGTTTTCTTTCTATACATTGCTCAGAATTTAAAAAGAATTGTATTTCTGTATCGGTCATGTCCACAGTAACAAGGAAATGCACTTTTTAATTTTCTGTTATTTCTGACTGTATGTATGTACGCACATCAGGAGAAAACCACTGAAGAGAATTTAAAATGGAAATTGGTATATAAAGGCAGGGAATAAGTCGCTACAATCTAGATCATAAATAATTTTATTCACGCAGAGTGAAATTGTAGTTTAGGGGAAGGCTTATAATTTAATTCTCAAGTATTTATTAGAGGTCCTATCGATAAATACCACATAACTAAAGTTATATAGTATAACATTTCCGATCATTAGGGGCCTTATTTTTTGGTGAAACAAAACTGTTGATTTCAGTGTTAAAACTGACACTATTTCGGTAGGTATTTCATGAAATAAATTGTTATACTGATCAATGTTTCCTGCCAAATCTTCCTTGTAGTAGCGTATGGGGTAAATGTAACTAACTTTGTGATAAGGGGTTTTAAAGTAAACTCTTGTAATGTATCATTGTTATTAAATCTTAGAAAAATCAAATATGCAAATTGTTATAGAAATAAATATATAAATCACTGATACTTTGAAATGAAGTTAGGTGATCTGCCCTGTGATATACATTTATACATAGCCAACATTTTCAGACGTTGAATTACTTGTCTCCAAAGTACAAACTAAGCATGGTATCAACATTAACAGGATGCAGAGTTGTACGACAGTCCGAAAGTGTCTTTGTGTAAGCAGAGAAGCTCCTCTCGCTGACCACATTAGAAGTCAGAAACCATAATGCTTGCGAACACTTGGATGCAAATTCACTGTGGTCTTTTATAAAACCTCCTAAAACTTTGCTAACACTATCTTCTTTCACTTCCTCAACCAGATGTGCTTTCATTGCATTTTGCAAAGTCATATAGCTCTGGAAGGTGTTCATGGATATACTCTTTTTCCGCGGTCATGGAGGAGTAGCTCGGATGGTTAAAGCGCTGGCTTTCTGACTCCAATTTGGCAGTTCGACCCTGGCTCAGTCCGGTGGTATTTGAAGGAGTTCAAATACGTCAGCCTCGTGTGAGTTTACTGGCGCGTAAAAGAATTCCTGCGGGACAACATTCCGGTATCTCAGCGTCTCAGGAAAATGTAAAAGTGGTTAGTGGGACATAAAAACAATAACATTATTACTACTCAAACAGGCAATTTATATACAATAGGCCTACCAATACCATCATATTTTACAGTAAAGACAGTATTATTTATCTTTCCTTTTACATTCATTCTCTTCCTTATGCCAGGATTATCCTATTTTTCTATGTTGGCTTGCATGAATGCTTTCTTTGTGTCAATTACAAATTGCTCTCTATAATTTTTCAACACCTTTACGATCTGTAAAGTATCGCCGATTGTTATTTGCCGCTTTGAAATGTTCATTTGCTTCATTCTGATTCTCTGCAGTGTATATCGCACGTTTCAACTTTACGAATATTACCGGTACACTATTGATACAATAGAATCTTTCTTGCAGCATCAAATACATAGAACCCCTCACTGTAGTATTCTTCGGCCCTCAAAAAAGCTGTTGTGACTTCAGTTTTCGGCATTTTTATAGATGTCCGTAAGTAACGAACTCTCATTGCGCACTGCTGTATCTACGACCGGTCTTGTATCTTGTTATGACCACAACGCTATTTGCTGTAATCGATAACAGATATTGATTTTTATCGACTGCCTTAGAGATCACGGAACTGAATACACATACTTTCAATACACAGTGCATACCGCTTTATGTGCATTTGTGTGGAGAATATACAGCGGTATCAAGCAAATGAGAAGGAAACTACGATAGTCAAGTTCTCAGAAGCATTTAAACGTTTATTGGAGAGTTGTTCCGGTGCCATTTCACATTTTTCGCACCAAGTGGTGTATATTTCGCGATTATTTGAGCAATTCGTGCAATAAATCAAATTTCGCGATGTTTCGCAAGTTCATTTTGCTAAAATACGGTATTTTTAGAACCTGGGAAGTCATATATAGACAAGAAAGAAGATATCAAAAAAACTCGTGCATATCGTTATTACCAAAAAATATGGCCCCTACCGATCATTTATGTCTTACACATTTTTACTGTACCGGATATGATAACAGAGATATTCATGAATTTGTATTTTTGTTGCTAAGTCCATATCATCGCCGAGTCACAAGAAAATGGGTAAAACAGTTGTTATTGAAAACCGGTATGTAAAGTCGGAGAATAAGGAACTACAGTCTACACTATAAATAAATTTATAAGATACTCTAATATCACAGAGTTGGAAGAAAATGAAATGCGAAGGCCTACAATATAGAAACCTCATAGAACTGATCAACAATAACATTACTTTGACCATTGTTTGTTGTGATGTGCTTTGTGTCTTCTGCTGCCACTCATCTATGATAGATGGGATTACTGCTGCGTTCCAAGCATAACAGCCTGCCTGAATATTGGCAGGAAGTAGCTGGGGAGTTAGATCTCTCTCTTCTTTAGCATGCCATTCCTTTCCTCTGATTCATAAAAATTTTCTGATACTACTGGTACGTAACACATTGGTTCATCTTAACATTCCAGCTATTCAATCCCTACTCTGAGGAACTGATTAGAATGGCGGTGTACACATTTAACGGAGTAATGGCAGAGGAATGTTTGCGGCTGTCTGCGGCCGGCTCATTCCAGCACCGGAACTTTGGACTGTTTGTTAAAAATGAGAAAATATGTGGTTTGTTATTTGATATATGATAACATTGCTTTAAATCGCTAAATTCCTACTGACGTCATTGTAATGATCTATGTTGATTTCAATTGGGAAAACCACAAAGTTTCTGAGAATTCTGTAGCGAAGCATGGATACATCAGCCAGTAAAGAATGGAGCAAATTAAGTCCAGCAGAACGGCTGGCCAGACTGTGCAAAGGCGTTTTCAGTAAATGTTTTTAATATATAGATAATAGTATTAACAACCATATCAATGGTTTTACATCCCACCAACTAAGTTTATGGTTTTCAGACACATCAAGGTGCCGGAATTTTGTCCTGTAGGGGTTCTTTTACATACCAGTAAACCTACCGACATGAGGCTGACGTATATGAATAATAATATTACTGATTTTATGTCCCACAAACTTTTTTTTGCAGTTTTGGAGATGACCTTATGCCGTCAATTTGTTGTGCAGGAGTTCTTTTATGTGCCAGTAAATCTACCAACACAGGACTGACGTATTTGAACACCTTCACAAACCACCGGACTGGACCAGAATTGAACTTGCCAATTTATGCTCAGAAAGCCAGTGCCTTAGCCATCTGAGTCACTCAGCCTAGCCGATGTATTTAAGCACCTTCAAACACTAGCGGACTGAGCGAGGATCGCACCTGCCAAGATGTCTGAGCTACTCAGCCTGGCAAATATTCCAGTTCATCAGTTTCCTGTGTATTTTTATACATGTATTAACCAATTAAATATTCTGACTGATTTCTGGTATTGTTTTAAAGATATTGTAATATGAGCATGGCACATTTTACACCTCTGAATACATACATTTCAAAGTTCTAATTCAAGTATTTCCATTTGCCAGAGGGTTAAGAAAATCAGAATGTACAATTCTTTTTAATCCAAACGATAAAGATAAATCTAAATCTAAAGTAACACTGCCTTATTTCATGTAGAGGTTTTCAAAATTAGCTCAACGAAAATAACTGACTTATAAATTTTGCTCGTTAGATACACTTAGATTATACAGTTTCATTCATAGGCCCTACATTTTCTCCTAAAATTACAAGATTATTAAGTTAAAAAAGAATGACTGTGTTACTTTTCTGATAAGTGATAGCTGTTAAAAAACTTCCAAACACAAAATATATTTTTCTAAATAAAATACACAGGTTTTTGTATTTTTTTAAAATGTTAAAATCAAGGTTTTCAACCATATCTTCCAATTCATGGTATAAAATAACATGGTTTGCAACACCCTTAACTTAAGTACTTTCTGAGAAAAGTAATACCAAAACCTGTGTGTGTGTGTGTGTGTGTGTATATATATATATATATAAATTTAAAAAAGTAGTAGTCCCATTCTTACATACCAGTATCCTTAATAATGTTTTAATTATACATGAAACTCCTCTAGCGTTTGCTAAGGATTTAATTTAATATAAATTGAATGAACAAATAAACGGAAATCTAAAATCTTTCTCTTTATTTTCTTTTTGGCATCTTGCATGCTTTGTGAACACACCCTGTATCAAGAAAGTGCCATGACTTAGATCTCTTAAGATCATATTTCCTGAATTCCTCATCTATGAAACATGTTAGAACTCTGAAGTCAACCTCTGAAGGTCCACTTTTATAGAAATCTTGTATGATATACTGATATCTTTCTGAATTCATACACAACAGTTTACAGCACTCTTGAGTTATGAAATAGTATGAAACAATTTTCCTGTTTATAACTGGCAGAGGAAATGCAACTGAAATACATGAAGAAGTGATTTATTCTCACGAGTGTGACACAGACAACTGTATCCATAACAAAATCATGAAGTTAACAGATACTTTTTGTCTAGTCGTACTCCATTCTGTGTTTACTCTTGGCACTTAATAAAACAGAAGAATGTCAACAAGATACACATTTTTACAATAGACACAGTTAGCGACTGAAATGGGGTGACACTATCTCCTATTTCATTCTTTTATGTTCCTACAATTTTGTGCCAATTTCAAAAAATATATACAAAATTTTAAACACATGTATACAAACAGAGAAAAGAAAGGCTTAAATATAGTCTTCTAATTGCTTTGAAACAAGGCAACTTACTACTTGATAGATTAACCACTTTTGTACATCATATCACATTTCATATGGTTATTACTTTTAAGTCCAAGTTTACTTACTAAATTGCTTTGATAAAAGATACAAACACTACGAGAGTTTATCTTCACAAGTCAGTCACTGACAAGTTGAGAGTAAACCCACATATTCAAAGATAGTAATACAGTGCACTGTTTGATTTCCATAGATAACTTCATTCTCAGCCAACAGGCCTTCGAATTCAATAAACTACTCTTCCACTGAAAAGAGCCTCAGCCTCCAAAGTCTTTTTCAATGGTTTTTACCTCCATAATAGGCAAGAAAAGATACAATAAAAATAATGATTTACACCATACCTTTAAATACACCCACAGGCAAAAATTAAAAAATGAAGCATGAGTTGCATTTAAAGAGGAATATACTTTCAATAGGGGTGCTTTATAAATTATGTTAACTTCACAGTCATAGTCCATGCAAAGAAAACATAAAGGGCAAGTCGGCTAAGATGTTCACTTCAAATAACTCTGAAACAGGCTGTTTTTACAGTCGAACCTTGATATCTCGAATTTTCAGGATCTCGAAGTAACTTAAATTTCCCGGCCGTTTGTCCTATTCTTTATGTGTATTTCTTTCTCTTATTACTACTCGAAATTCGGTTACACGAATTTCTCAAAGCAAACATTTCTTCCCTTGAAGCAAAAAGTACTCTCTAACTCGAATTTTGTGCAACATTAACTGTGCAATACCGTATTTGTGGTTTGTGAGGAACAGTTAACAAGTAAAAAAACGGTTACAGTGATGCTCGAAGCTAATATGACGGGAACCGAAAAACTAAAACCTCTAGTGATTAGAAAATCGGCGAAGCCTTGCTGTTTCTTGGGTGTGAATTAATTACCGGTCACATATGAAAGCAACCCCCAAAGTCGTGGATGACAAGCTCCATGGTATTGACGAGAAGTTTCAACGTCAAGGGAAGAAAGGTTGACAGTAACAAACAGAAGAGACTAACAGATTTTTTCCAAAGGTGTTAACCGAGGTATGTTTCTTGTTTCACTACTGCATGTACTGTATCCTATCTTCTAAAATGTTACTATAATAAGGATTATAATTAAAGTGATGCCGTAAAATAGTTAGTTTATATATTTTTAAATACTGTTAAAAATAATGTATTCAGTGTAAACCCGTAAATACATGTGATTCAATTATGTGCTATACGTGCTAAAAACGGCATTCTCTATGTCTCGAAATTTTGATAACTCGAAATAAAATTTAGCTCCCAAGGTGATTTGAGATATCGAGGTTCCACTGTACTTTCAACACGGTAATGTTACCAAGCTCAGCCCTTTGTTGGAGAAGTGGACTGAAGCTTTTGAAATGTACTTGTACAGAACAATGCTTTGATTACCCCGGGTACAAACGAAGATCAATTAGGAAGGCCTCAACTTGTTAAATAAGGAAAAAGAGCTTCTGACAACCATCAAGGAGCAAATGTTCAGGTACATCATGAAGAGTGAATGATATGAACTTCTCCAACTCCTCATCGAAAGGAAAACTGAAGAAAAACGAACTGGGGAAGAAGGAGAAATTCTGGCTTGAAGGACCTGTGCCAGTGGCATGGACGAACTTCCACTGAAACATTCCGAGCCACTGTTTCGTAAGTTATCATAATCAACTAGATCGCCAACCTTCGTAGGGAGACTGCGTCCTAAGAAGAGAACGTTACCAAGGGACTCATAACCAAACTTGCAGTGCTTCTGCAGGGAGTCAGTATCTGAGATAATGGTGTTAATTTTTTTTTTCTACACAATTTTCCACATACAGCATTAGCGATATGGGCATTACAAATTCAGAAGCGATTATTTTCAAAATCTGACAAGGAGTTTTCAAAAAAAAAAAAATAGAATGTTTTTAACGGTACTTCATTTGCCAGTCCTGGGGCCTATTTGAATGAGTCTCTAACCATGAAGATAGGGCATGCACTATAACATAAGGGTTCCTTCACTTTCTTCTGGTAGCCGACAGCTTCTGCTGTGCCCACAGACCATAGTAACTATCATATCGCCCTTGTCCAATACTCTCCTACCAGTCCACAGGGACATTAAGGATCTGTAGACTAAAATCCATTCACCCACCAATCAACACAGGCAAGGGCCTGTCACAAATAGACTTTAGTCTATGTGAGAAATGGGCAAAGCAATGGGCACATGTAACTCCAGAGCGGTTCAGACTGTTCAGTCCAAATCATGCTCCAAGATTTGATCTACCTCGCAGGACTTCGTCAGAACTGAACCAGTTACGCACAACACATGGCCAATGTGCACTCGCGCTTCAAAGGTGGAGCTTCCAGAGCTCACCTGACAGTGATTGTAGAACTTCCCAACAGACTGCGGAATATCCACTGCACTCATACCAAGGACCACAGGCAGATTTTGTTCCACTGGCTGATTGAACTTGATGATCAACTCTAAAGCTGTGATTTTTATCTTTCTATGACAAGGATGCTGACATTTCACTGCTGTATATATATATATATATATTGTACACAAATTATATATTTGTCTTCTAATTCTGTATGCAGTTCTATAGTCATATGCTAAACAAATAAATAACATTTTAGTATTGTCATGAAAAACACGTAAAGGAAAAACGGATATGTGAGGGCTTTTAAGGGACAACATTCGTTACAGCAGGGCAGCCCACAGCTGGCGAATGAAGCACCTCTGAAGACACTGTATCCTCGAGAAGTACTGGTTGAATTTTAAAAATAATCACACCCCTAAATTTGCAAGGTCCATATCTTTAATGTGAGGTGTAGTAAACAATGTACTTCTAATTAACACATTGATGACTGGCCCCAGAGATCTCCATAGTACTGTGGCCAGCGGTTGCTGACGGGCCACTGAGATCTTCGTTTTTACGCATGAGCATCATTTGTAGCTTGTTGTGCTAACTGTTGGCTATAATTTTAACTACTTTCAATCATGTCGAGGAGTAGAGGGATCGTAGATTTTAGTGTTGATGTATTTTTTAAATTGTACGATCTTTGTAGCCGTCAAAACTTTGTACATACACAGGTGTTCTTATGCACCGAGAATCACTGTACAAGACGACCCACTGCAACGTGCCCTATGTGATGACAAAGTATTTCAATATTTAGGCCTGCTGTGCCACATGGGTGATGAGCCCTGAGAATTCTCGTAGTTTCTCAGCTGATAGTAGGTGACGGGCAACGAGAATTCTCGCTTCTTTGCACCTTGCATTTCCTTGATTATTGATGAAACTGTAGGCGAGATTACGAGTTCCAAACGGTGTAGTCATGGAATATAAATTATCGCTGCATCTTTCTTTCTTTAAACCTTCATGTATTAAAAAAAAATAATGTTGGATATGTAGAGCTATTCCCTAGAGCTCCAGTGCAGATGTCAATATGGTGCGGCGTATTCAGTTGCAGACGGCTACCGATAATTGTAATTACGTACAGACCGGTTATAACAGGTACCGAGTGACAGTGAATTAGATATTTCTAATGATTAACGGCTAACACTAAACAGGGAGTAGCCGTAAAGAGTAATCCTAGCATACTTGAAAACAATAAGTATACGAATGGCACAAACACTGCATTCATACTACGCTGTGCTTAAACTATTAAACGTAGCCAAAAATGGTATTGCTTCGAAAAGTATCATAATGTACAGGCTACAAAGAAACCTAGGGAGTACATGGTTTAAGTTTGAGGTTGATATCTTGAATACATTTAGAGTTACAGTAATTTGAGTGCAGCAGTGTCATTTCTTTCTTGGAGGCTTGAACTATCCGGTCTACATGGGGTAGCAGCCTCCATTCGGGGCCCGTTGTCAATGTGTTAAAAAGAAAAGTTAGTACCATTATCTCAGCAGATATTGACACCCTGAAGAAGTATTGTAAGTTCAATTAAGAACCCCCTAGATAGCATTACTGAAAATGAAAAGAGAATTTTGATGACTTTAGTAGTTTACAAGTTATTTGAACATCTTAGCCGATTCATCCTGTATACTTCAATTCCTGGTTAATAACTACAGACTGTCATGCCCTTTCAAAACACCAATCATCTTTCTTAAACCTGAAAAATAAAGGCTATAAACTTGCACCCGTGACATCCGAGAAAGTTTCCAAGCCACGATCACTAGAAAGAGTCTGAGAACTAAGATGTCAAGTCTGTACATGGAATCTGTGAAGTGGCAGTGAGAAAACAAGCCTTCTGCACAAGAAGCATCACAGATGGCCAGTCCAATGAGTAGTCAGCAAAAATAATAGAGTATAAGGGGAAACAGAACATGTTGATACCATATATTTGGCTGTTAAGTCTTGAAGCAGAAAACATGTCAGGAAGCTAAAATAAAACAGGTTTTATACTGACAATAAAAAGCTACCCGCCAATATTTTTAAACAATGGTAACTTAAAGAGACATCAGGTACATCACATCAGAGTTTTGTTGTGTGCTCTGTAGATCTGTGTGATGCACGAAATGAATGTGGCTTCCTTCTTGAGACTAATTAGAAGTCAGTAAGGGGAGCATGAGTTGTCAGGATCAACTGCTCTCCTGAGCGATGTTATGCCCGAACATGCATCACAGATTCCATGTACAGACTTTAATGATTGTCATTTCCCACATTAGTTTGGTGCCCCTGAAGAGAAATGTAATGAGCACCATATTTTAAGGTAAAATTAGCTATGTCCCCAAAATTTTAAAATCTTTTCCAAAAATGAAAAAGGTCTGACTCATCAAATTTCAATTATTAACATACATCTATGTTCATGCTTGTGAGTGTAGTCTATTTTCATAATAAATTTACAATATTATCCAATCAATCTTCAGGCAATTCAAGATCCATGTTGTTTGACCAGCAATTAATAATAGTATTACATTCTACAGCAAAATTACATCATGAGAATATAATTTCTAGATAAAAGAGACTATAATACCTTACTCTGAATTGGACAACCTACACCTTCTTTGACCAAGTGGAGGTTTCCTCATACCTGAAGTAATACTGTAGAATGTTTTATTTTTACACTGGGTTCTTAACAGTAAAATTATGGCCAATGCACCATTAAAGAGGGTAGAAAATTTTGAGACCAACATTTACAAGCCAATGTTGAAGCCAAATTGTTCTGGGATTGTACCTTCCTAAGCTTCTAATCGGTGCACTATCATAGGGTTTATAAACAATCAGTGACAATACACTTTTCACCTGATGACAGTGAAAAGTCAAAGGTTAGTATTACACTGGTTTACCAAACCTTAAATGGTGTTTTGTCTTGCTCTTTCAGCCTCCTCTTGACTGATTTTTACTTGTATCAGGTACCGAGCTTGGTTGATTGCACTTGACGTACCTTCTATTGTGACAATACGATTACGTGTACCTGGAGCAAACACACCCTTCTTCGAAATCTCGATGCTTGTTCCACTAATTTCTTGGATAGCAACTAATGCCGTGCCGGCAGGACCTAAAATAGCACCAACGATACTTTCATTTACTTCCATAGTCTCTTTTGTTTTCGATTCATTAAGACTGGGTAGCAACGGTTGAGGCCCATCCGTGTTACCCCCACCATAATAGTCTGAGCCAGAGAATCCTAGAGAAGACGATGAACTATCGAAGAGACTGTTTCCATTGGGAACAGGCAAACTAGGCAAAGAAGGTCCGAGCCCCATTTTCATCTCCAGTATCCCATAATTGGCCAGAGTACCCATGGCCGTTACAATTTCAGCTGTCTCATGTTCTGTGTACCCGTTCTTCTGAAGAGAGTACAGGATATGATCCATCAATGCATTAGAAATTGAGCTTCCTGATGATGGACTGACCAAATTCAACATGAAGGTGACCCCCGTATTAGTACTCATGGCTGCAGCTGCTGCCTTTATTGAATCAATGATGCTCTGCTGTCGCTGGTTCCTTCCAAGAGCATATGGTGAACCAGTGGGGTTGAAATTAGCCACAGGCCTCACCGTGTCACTGTAACTTATATCTAGTAACGTACCACTTTGTGGATCTTCAATTATTTTTTCCAAAATCATTTCACAAGCTTTCTTGTTAGATGCTGGTTCACCAATCACAGTAACACATCTCTCTTGAAGAGATACACTTTTTGGTTTCTGAGATATCTGAATGTAAGCTCCGCTTTCGGACTTTATTTGGTTGATATAACTACCACTTTTGCCAATAATTATTCCAGCTGTAGTGTTAGGTACCAGAATCTTTACTTGCTTCTCACGTTCAGCTATGATTTTATGGTCAAAATCAACAGCTTGTTTAGCATTTATGTCCGGTTTCTCACGTATTTTTGTATTGATAAAATTGAGACTTGCCATTATAGCATCTGGTGAACCCGATATCAGACACACACGTTCTGTAGTTCCAGGATAGAAGTCGTCTGCTTTGGATATTTTAATCTGCGCTCCATACTCTTTCTGGATGTGAGCTATTGTACTGCCACCTTTACCGATAACGGCTCCAGCTGCAGCATTGGGAATCAGCATCTTGAGGTGGTATGTCCCTGTTCCACTTTCTGACTGTCGGAATTTCTTTGAACCTTCATTATTAGAATCATTGCCACCACTCTGCATCTGCCTCTTTCTTGAATCTCCCATTTCTGATGAGTACGAGTCATAACCCTCCATCGACATCTCAGAATTGTCCGCCATAGTTACTGCAATACAGAATACGAAGAATTAGCAAACAACATTTGGAAAAACATAGTGAGCAACTGGAACAAATCAATTAATTAAAAAAAAAAAAAAAAAATACCTAAAACACAGTAGAAACCCGATATAACGTGTTTCGACATACTATGGATGCGGATTTAACGCAATGAAGAGCATGTCACCCGAAATATACGGTATTAACTATTAGAAAAATTCTTATTTTCAAAACTCAGTAAATTGGTCTGCATAAAAATGGGAAACCATCGAATACCTTTCTCAATCGTAATCTTTGATCTTCACATTCGTATTTTTTTGTTTTTGCTATTTGCTTTACGTCGCACTGACACAGATAGGTCTTACGGCGACGATGGGATAGGAGAGGCCTAGGAAGTGGAAGGAAGCGGCCGTGGCCTTAATTAAGGTACAGCCCCAGCCAGCATTTGCCTGGTGTATAAATGGGAAACCACGGAAAACCATCTTCAGGGCTGCCGACAGTGGGGCTCGAACCCACTATCTCCCGATTACTGGATACTGGCCGCACTTAAGCGACCGCAGCTATCGAGCTCGGTCATATCCGTATTGACGAACTACACAATCAGAAATAGGAAAGGACTTCCACCTATCAATACTTATTTATTGCACTTATTATGCTACAGTACCGGTTTCGACCCCCTACATAGGGTCATCTTCAGCTGAACAATACATTCACATATAGATCATGAAGCTATGATTAAGATTACATTGTCTGGGGAATGCTGTATGACAAATATTTGGTCACGTCCAAATGGGGCATGTCAAAATGGGAACTGGCGTGTGTGTCACTATGTGTGAAATGCAATTGTATGTCTATAATGATATGCTTTAGGTCTTAAAATTAGTTTATAAAACACTATTTCCACTTAAAACTAACTTATAAATATATAAGATATAAACAATATATGTAGGAACACTTCAGGCACATGAACGTTCGTGTCTTGCGTGTTATTCAGTTCATCGGTTGACTTCTGTGTTCGAGTCTTATTTTCGTAGTTGTACACTTGGTTGATGTTTTTGGAGCTTGAATGATATGATTTGCTTGTAAAATTACCAAATTAATGTATAAAAGATTTTGTCATCAAGTATATACACAGAATAAAACACTTTCCAAGTTTAAAAAGAGTGCCAGACATATAGGCTAGATACAACTAGGATAAAATATTTATATTCAGCTCTGCTGTGTGTTGAATCTTTTTTATGTTAAGACTGAATCATGTTGTCCTGTGACATCTGTAAAATTTGAGTGGCATTGGAATCAAAGTGGTGGCTTCTCACACTCTGGTAGAATGCATTGCCCTGTTGCACCCTCTAATCTCCATGTCCAGCCCTGTATTCTGCATTAATTAACTTCCTAGGTATTTGAAACTGTCAACAATCTCAAGGCTTTGACCAATAACACAGCCATAGCACATAAATATAAGGGGGGAAAAAAATTGTTCTCAAGGAATGTTCACCTAAGAGGGCATACTGCCTTGTCTGGAATGAGGAAGTGTAAAGAGATAACGTACAATAGTAAATTATGCAACAAGCCTATAATGGCAATAATTAAGACAAGAGTATGTGCTATCCATAGCACTGACAACTGCACGTTGCTTGTATACTTTCGTTACAATTCCTGGATAGTACTTGCTTCGAATATTACAGTTACCCGTGTTCCAACAATCGTATAATTGGATTCCAAGATACGATTTTCACGAATAGGAAGTTCTTCAGAGTCAGAATTAAATTCTTCTTTATGCAATGAATTGTCGTTCAACTCAGTACGGATGTCATCACTGTCAATTTTACTTAAATCCTCTTTTCGGGTGTCTTTAATGTTCTTTGAGCGACAGTTCCCGTTGGTGCCACTACAGCTAGGAATCTAATCTTCAGTGTCAATTTCTGAAGCTGTCATACCTCTTCCAGGTGGCACGTCTATACATCTCCCCTTTCTGCAGCCAATATTTGTTACCTTACCTCTTTTGAGATTCAGGTGCTCAATAAAACTTACTTACAGCTTGTTTCACAGCATCACTTTCTACATTAATTGCTCTGTTGTATATGTGCTTCATCACTTCTTCATGGCTTAGACGGAAAATGCCACATTTCCTGTATCAAGAACGTAGATTATTCGGACCAATTTCAAGTAGTTCTCAATTAGATCTTAAAAAGAGATGGACATTCTTGCTTCGGTATAGTGGAACATCGTTTTCTGACTCCACATTACTAAAAAAATGCAATTTTAGAACACTGAGTTTATTTTGTGGCAGAGCCATTGTTGTCACAAAGTTATCCCTTAAACTTCTCCTCTTTATTTTATTTTGACATAAATAACTGAAAGAAAGGTCAAAGCAACATGAAAATCGTGCATGTTTATCAGGAAACATGAAATTAAAATTTCCACTAACTTTGGTGTATGTACCTCATTAACATTTTCTGTCGCCAACAAAAGTTTCCCACTATTCACAAAATCACGTGCTCAGTACAATATAAAAAAAGGCTCTCTGTTGCCAACAATGTAGTGCTTAAGACATTACCATTGTACACACAGGTAGCAGCATTATTGGGGAGTGAAAACATATACTATTCATTGTCAGATGATCAATGCATATCCCGCAAAATATGAAATTATTTTTTGGCACGCACCTGTCACAAAGTAACCCATGCAGTCACAAAGTAACCCCGGTTTACAGTACGGGCTTTGATAACAGAGATATTCATGAATTTGTATTTTTGTTCCTAAGTCCATACCATCACCTAGCCATGAGAAAATACATACATACATTATCATTATAGACTGTTAAGCCTTTCAGAGTTCAGTCTGCAAGCCTCTGAGAATTTACTAAACGTCGCCACAAACCTCGATTTTCAACTAGTGTTGTGGCCTCATTTACTTCTATACCCCTTATCTTTAAATCGTTAGAAACCGAGTCTAACCATCATCGTCTTGGTCTCCCTCTAGTTCTCTTACCCTCCATAGCAGAGTACATTATTTTTCTAGGTAACCTAGCCTCCTCCATTTGCCTCACGACCCCACCACCGAAGCCAGTTTATGCGTACAGCTTCATCCATCAAGTTCATTCCTAAATTAGCCTTTATCCCATCATTCCGAGTTCCCTCCTGCCATTGTTCCCACCTATTTGTACCAGCAATCATTCTTGCTACTTTCATGTCTGTTACTTCTAACTTATGAATAAGATATCCTGAGTCCACCCAGCTTTCGCTCCCATAAAGCAAAGTTGGTCTGAAAACAGACCGATGTAAAGACAGTTTCGCCTGGGAGCTGACTTTATTCTTGCTTCGGTATAGTGGAACATCGTTTTCTGACTCCACATTACTAAAAAAATGCAATTTTAGAACACTGAGTTTATTTTGTGGCAGAGCCATTGTTGTCACAAAGTTATCCCTTAAACTTCTCCTCTTTATTTTATTTTGACATAAATAACTGAAAACTGCGAGCTCACTGCATTAGCTTTACTACACCTTGATTCAATCTCACTTACTATAGTACCATCCTGGGAGAACACACAACCTAAATACTTGAAATTATCGACCTGTTCTAGCTTTGTATCGCCAATCTGACATTCAATTCTGTTGAATTTCTTACCTATTGACATCAATTTAGTCTTCGAGAGGCTAATTTTCATACCATACTCATTGCACCTATTTTCAAGTTCCAAGATATTAGACTGCAGGCTTTCGGCACAGTCTGCCATTAAGACCAAGTCGTCAGCATAGGCCAAACTGCTTACTACATTTCCACCTAACTGAATCCCTCCCTGCCATTTTATATCTTTCAGCAGATGATCCACGTAAACTACGAACAGCAAAGGTGAAAGATTACAGCCTTGTCTAACCTCAGTAAGTACCCTGAACCAAGAACTCATTCTACCATCAATTCTCACTGAAGCCCAATTGTCAACATAAATGCCTTTGATTGATTTTAATAATCTACCTTTAATTCCATAGTCCCCCAGTATGGCGAACATATTTTCCCTCGGTACCCTGTCATATGCTTTCTCTAGATCTACGAAACATAAACACAACTGACTATTCCTCTCGTAGCACTTTTCAATTACCTGGCATATACTGAAAATCTGATCCTGACAGCCTCTCTGTGGTCTGAAACCACACTGGTTTTCATCCAACTTCCTCTCCACGACTGATCGCACCCTCCCTTCCACGATGCCAGTGAATACTTTGCCTAGTATACTAATCAATGAGATACCTCGATACTTGTTGCAATCCTTCCTGTTCCCTTGCTTATAGATAGGTGCAATTACTGCTTTTGTCCAATCTGAAGATACCTTACCAACACTCCACGCTAATCTTACTACTCTATGAAGCCATTTCACCTCTGCCTTCCCACTATACTTCACTATTTCAGGTCTAATTTCATCTATTCCTGCTGCCTTATGACAAAGGAGTTTTTTTTACCATCCTTTCCACTTCCTCAAGCATAATTTCACCAACATCATTTTCCTCCTCCCCATGAGCTTGGCTGTTTGCAACACCACCAGGATGATTTCCTTTCACACTGACAAGATGTTCAAAATATTCCCTCCACCTCTCCAGTGATTCCCAGGGATCTATTATGAGTTCACCTGAATTACTCAAAACACTGTTCATTTCCTTTTTCCTTCCCTTCCTAAGATTCTTTATTACTGTCCAGAAAGGTTTCCCTGCTGCTTGACCTAGCCTTTCCAGGTTATTACCAAAATCTTAACATGACTTCTTTTTGGATTCAACAACTATTTGTTTCGCCCTGTTTCTTTTATCTACGTACAAATCCCTGTCTGTCTCGGCCCTTGTTTGGAGCCATTTCTGATAAGCCTTCTTTTTACGTTTACAGGCTGCTCTCACTTCATCATGCCACCAAGATGTTCGCCTTTTCCCATCTTTACACACAGTTGTTCCTAGGCATTTCCTTGCTGTTTCTACTACAGCATCCCTGTATGCCACCCATTCACTTTCTATATCCTGAACCTGCTTACTGTCTACTGTTCGTAACTTCTCATTAATCATATCCGTGTACGTCTGTCTAATTTCCTCGTCCTGGAGATTTTCTACCCTTATTCGTTTGCAGACAGATTTCACTTTCTCTACCCTCGGCCTAGAGGTACTTAGTGCACTACAGATCAGATAGTGGTCTGTATCATCGAAAAATCTGCAAAAAACTCGTACATTCCTAACAGATTTCCTGAATTCGAAGTCTGTTAAGATATAGTCTATTATGGATCTGGTACCCCTAGCCTCCCATGTGGATAACAGAATTTAGTGAAAATCGGTACATAGTGTCGGGGAATAAGAAACTACAGTTTAAGCTATGAACGATGTTATTCACTCTGGATGAACTGGTATTTTAGGAGAAGGCCCCTAAAATTTAATTCATAAATACCTACGTCATTGGTCCTATCAAAAAGTACTACATAACAGAATTTATAGTGAATACAATTTCCGATCATTTATGTTTTATACAGTTTTACCGTACCGACAATAAGAGTGGTATTTGAGAGTCAGAAGAAAACTAAACGTGAAGGCCTACAATATCGAAAGCCCACAAAATTGATCAACAATAACATTACACTGACCATTGTTTGTTGTGATATTCTTTGTCTCTTATGCTGCCACTCATCTCCGATAGATGGGTTTACTGCTGTGTATTGAGGATAACAGCCTGCCAGAATATTGGCGGGAAAATTCTCTACCATACCATTCTTCTGGTTCATACGTTTTCTGATACTGCTGGTACGTAACACGCTGGTTCATCATGGTATTCCAGCTATTCGATCACTACTCTGATGTGCTGTTTGGATTGATCGGTGTGCACAATTAACGGAATAATGGCAGAGGCTCACTTATGACCTGGTCCAGAATTACAATTTCAACCTATTCCAAATTATAGCACCACAATTCACTAAATAACCCAAAATTCAACCCTGGAATGAGCTGTTTCTTAAGAAGAGCTTCTTCCTCTTCACTTTTATTAAATTCTACATTCAATTTATTCCAAATTAACAGCCAAGAGGGGGGTTTCTCCTCTGGCTTCGAAGAAAAATTTACCGAGTCAGAGTGATTTTCCCCCGCCAGAGTAGTGAATTGAGATTTTCCAACTCATCGGGTACTCTTAGGAAAAAGAGAGTAAAAGGGCATAGTTTTTGCCCTGAGGCTCTCCACACTTCGGCCCCGCTCCCCCCCCCCAAATAAAAGTGTGTTCACAGCTTGGTCTGGTCATTCCAGCTCTGGAACTTTGGACTGTTAGTTCGGCAGCATACTGCTGTTTGTTAAAAGTGAGAAAATGTGTGGTTTTTCATATGATCGAGTATTTCATATGATAGCATTGCTTTTAATCGCAACATTCTTACTTGCGTCATTGTAATGACCTATGTTGATTTCAGTTGGGAAAACCACTGAGGCAGTCTTTCTGAGGATGTAAAAAGACAGGTGGAGAGCAAGTCTGCCATTATAATGAAAATTCCCCCACTTGATTGTGACTGATGGTAGGCAGAGAGCCTATCATTACAATGAAAATTCCCTAATCCAGTCTTCACATAAAAGAAAAAAGACGTTTGGTGACTTTCCCGTTGCATTTCTAGGGTACTGTTACCAGCTATGCAATTTATTACAATCTTACTCATGTGTACACTACCGAACCCAGAATTTTGTACACAGTGAAGAATTCCGTAGCGAAACACGGGTACATCATCTAGTATATATTAATATTATGGAACTAGCACATATCTAGGTTATATTAGCTGGGCAGTCTGTAAAAACGGCAGGGCGGTCCACCCATTAAAATGGTTCTAGGGAACACTGGAAAGGTATACGCATCTCTTCACCCCTTAAAAATAAAACAATCCATTCTTCCACATAGTATGAAAATAAAACTTATTGAAACTCTCATTTTTCCAATCATTCATTACTGTGATGATGTACTAACCGATGCAACTGTAGAACATACAATGGAAATTCAAAGGACAATGAACTCTTGCATACGATTTATATTTTCTTTGAACTTTAGGATACATATTTCCCTTTATTATGAGAAGCTATCTTGGCTGAAAATCGATAAACTAAGAAACCTACATACTGCGAAACTGATTTTTCGACTTCTACACAAATCTACACCTGAAAACCTATCTTCACATTTTAACTTCCTCTCATCTATCCATGGACATAATACCAGATCAATTTCTACCCTTATGATACCTGTTAATCACTCATCTGTATACAGCCACTCATTCCAGGTGTCTGGGGCAAAGCTTTGGAACAATCTCCCCGTCAGTATACGTAATAGCACTTCAATAGCCTCATTTAAACGGTCTTGTTGAGATATCCTCTTACGTATGTGAATAGCTTGTGTGAATGAGAGCAAGTATGATTCAGGTGATGTATATAGATAGTATTAATCATCAACAAAATAACAATTACAATGCTATCTTACTCCATTAATTTACGTAGTTTCTAGAGACTGTAAACAGTGGGTTTTTTTTCACAATTTATGTAAATACGTACTGTACATTGTGGCTGTGCGTAAGAGAGGGCCGTGAGCCCTAACTTCGGCACATAAAAAGGCATAAAAATAATAAATAAATAAATAAATTACAGATGGTAAACACCTTTATGATTGTATCCACTATTAATCAATCTCCATTCATTCCTCTGGTTATTTCCCTATGGGCCTTATACTAGTGCCATCTCATTACTCAGGAGAAAAATCACATGAGACATTCCCAGAGAAAGGAAAGGCCTATTCGGTTCCCGTTTTCTCTTTGCCCCATCGAGCAATATGGATAGGAAGAGTACCATTTTTTTATTTTCCAAGTGTAACAAGGGCCTGGATATACAGCAGCCTATAGGATTTTCTGGTTGGGAGGAAAGTAACTAGGTAGTAACCAGTTGTTGTGAACTTTTAATATCATTGGGATCATAATGAAAATAGCCTAGCTCGTGGCCATGATCATTATATGGTCTGACAATGCGGTTAGCCAGTTCGAGTCCTGTTGGTAGAAAAAATGTTCACCATTAGAATGTTGGCTGGCAGGGTAGTAGAATTAGTGGCACACAATTTCTAATCACTAGATTGCAAACCAAAAGCCTAGATTTAACTCCAAACTTCACCACAGTGTTAATATAAAGTGAGGGTAAATGTCGCTGTTGAACGTGATTTGTCTGTCAGATGGAGATATTAAACCTTGAGCAGACCACTTGGTGTTATTTGACAAGAGTAGGCTATATGCCAACACCAGGTTTCACCCTCTCCCTACCTCATCATCTCACCCTCAGACATGCAGGTCGCCCATGGGTGTCAAATAGAAAGACCTGCACGAGCCGAGCCGAACATGTCCTCGGACACTTCAAGCACTAAAAGTCATGCACCTAAACAAAATAATGAAAATAGACATGATAATAATGCCTGTTACTCGAGGTAAAAATTTCCTTCAAATTTATTGTACAATAATTTAATTTTATAAAATTTCTGTTGCTCACGGTCAAATTCAAGTTTTACAAAACCTTTCATAAAATTTTTCATAAAATACGACATGTTCTACTCCGTAATATTCTTTTGCAAAATGAACCTATTAGTGACACTGACATGATGATGCTGGCGCTACGAAGTGAGAAGATTGTGAAGCTTGTTTGTCAACATAAACAAACACTTCTAAAATGGCACGATCTGGGTGGACTAAGAAAGCTGTTAATGTTTGTATGAGGTTAAAATGCCAATGTATCACAACAGAAATGCACGAAGGGAGGCAGAAAACTCAATTGCCGAATTTGTGTCAAAAGTTCAGCCAAACACAACCCAGGCTGTTGTGAAGGTGAAGATAAACAGCATGAGAACTCAATTCTTGGCAGCACATACACATCTTAGTTAAGAATTTAGTTCATAGATGGCCATCCTGATGATTCTGCATATTTTATAAAATAATTTTACCGTGAACAACACAACTTGTTTTGTAATTTTTATAAAATTAGTTGTACAACAAATTTTACAAAACATTTTATTGTGGGTAACGGGCATAAACTGTTGGGCTTTTGCATGTCAAGGAAACAAGGTGAAATTCTTTACGCTTCATAGAGAACTTCGCTCTGCATCTTCAGAAAAAAAATCTCATCTGTTGACAAATAAGACTTCTCTATTAATGAACGTTTTAATTTAAGAATTCTCTACCAGTAGTCTATTGTAAGTGGTACTCTCGTTTGTCACTAGATGGCATAATATGTGCTAGCCTTCTGAGTGGGAGGTGATGACTCCATCTTAGCTCCAATAAGATGTTTCTTGTTCCATCATATGTGCGTTTTCTGACAGGGCAAAAGCCCAAAAGCTTATCATCACGACTACCATTACGGGCCAGCCAGGCTGAGTGGCTCAGATGGTTGAGGTGCTGGCCTTCTGACCCCAACTTGGCACGTTCGATCCTGGCTCAGTTCGGTGGTATTTGAAGGTGCTCAAATAAGTCAGACTCATGTCGGTAGATTTACTGGCAAGGAAAAGAACTACTGGGGACTAAATTCCAGCAACTCGGCATCTCCGAAAACTGTAACAACTGTAGTTAGTGGGATGTAAACCAATAACATTATTAGATCCCACACAAAATTGAAACAAATGTAGCCATAATCAATAGCGACACATATTTTTAAACAGTGTGTTTATTTGTGATTTTTAGCTGATGGCTAGAGCCCTGCGCGGATATACAAAATAACATCCACATCTGCGAATGGTTATCCGCATCTGCAAATGGTTATCCGCAGATATTATAAGTATTTACCTACAGTATATTACACCCAAGATATTGAAACGGATAGATCTGTTAACATAATACAATACGCCTGACACCACAACCCCTGCAGTCACAGGTTTATGAGGGATTTTCTCTTGCACAACTACCGACGTATTGACCTTTGTTCCTTTCTTCCACTAACTGCGGGCAGAAGCCAGTTAGGCTTAGGTCAGATTTACGACTTTATGGTCTCAAGGCTCTCTGTATCACCATTCTCCCACACCAGTGTCAAGGGTCGCCTAACTACAAGCAAAAGGAAGAGTATACCCGAGTGAAAATCAACATTATTTAGAAATTTTCAACAAAATTATCCGCACTGGCATACAGTTTGTATCCACCAAGACACTAACTTTGCGGACATCCACATCCGTGCAGGGCTCTGCTGATGGACTAACTGGGCCAAAATGTGTCCTCAATGTTGACTATTTACTTAGAATAGTGCAAATAAGTAGTGAACAGATGGAATCAAACATATTTCTGTCAAGGAATAAAAACTGCTTTGCAGTTGTGATGGTGGCTGAACTGCACCTGCAGCCTAGATCCTTCTCAACAGAACAAAATAATATGACCTAGGCCACCATAGCTTAATTGGTAAAAGTATCCAATGTGAAATCAGAAGGTTGTGGATTTGGATCACACTAGTGTCCGGTCAGCCGTTTTTGCTCTGTACTTATCTCTTCTGTATGTACTGAACATGATCTAATATGCTGTAAGTTTATTTTGAGGAAATGTCATATCTCTGTTAATATTAGCTTACTGAAAAATTAAGGCCCAGTTTCATCAACACATGTTAGTAATTAACAAGGTGTTAAATCATTTTAACATACAATTTAAGAAAATTTGCATTTCATCAACAACTGTTAACATTAACAAATGTTAAACTGCGTATTAAAGTTAACATCAGACATTTCCAATGTTAAATGGCTAACATTAGCATTTAGCAACCTTTTCCAAAATGGCTGCTGTGAATCTCGCTTTCGATGCGGAATTGCTCTATTTAGATCTTTTACAGAACAATTCTGATCGAAGAAGAGTTGAGCGACGTAATGACTTTGAAAATTTGATGGATGCGGAATCTCTTCATGGATACAGGTTATCGAAAATAGTCGTTGCTAAGGTTGTTGACGAAATTCAAGTGAGGTTCGAATATCCTACGAAGAGAAACTTACCTCTTTCTCCAATGTTGCAGGTACTGATAATATTACGACTTTTTGCTACTGGTTATTTTCACATAATGGTCGGAGACAACGCTGGAATTTCTAAAGCCACTGTTAGTAGAGTTGTTTGTTGACTGTCTGCAGCAACAGCATCCATGAGAAGGAGGTATATAACATTCCCTTCAGTAGAAGAGCGTCAGCAAATTATCCGCGACTTCTATGAAATAAACCGTTTTCCTGGTGTTTGTTCTAGGTGCAATAGATTGCACACATGTAAGAATCCAATCACCTGGAGGCATTTGGGCCGAAATATATCGTAATCGGAAGGGATATTTCTCTGTTAGTGTTAATGTTCAGGTGATTAGTGAGCCTAACCTCCAAATCAGAGATATACTTGCTAGGTGGTCTGGTTCTGCACACATCATACATACATACATCATCATTATAGACTGTTATGCCTTTCAGCGTTCAGTCTGCAAGCCTCTGAGAATTTACTAAACGTCGCCACAATCCTCGATTTGCAAGTAGTGTTGTGGCCTCATTTAGTTCTATACCTCTTATCTTTAAATCGTTAGAAACAGAGTCTAACCATCGTCGTCTTGGTCTCCCTCTACTTCTCTTACCCTCCATAACAGAGTCCATTATTCTCCTAGGTAACCTATCCTCCTCCATTCGCCTCACATGACCGCACCACCGAAGCCGGTTTATGCGTACAGCTTCATCCATCGAGTTCATTCCTAAATTAGCCTTTATCTCCTCATTCCGAGTACCCTCCTGCCATTGTTCCCACCTGTTTGTACCAGCATTCATTCTTGCTACTTTCACGTCTGTTACTTCTAACTTATGAATAAGATATCCTGAGTCCACCCAGCTTTCGCTCCCATAAAGCAAAGTTGGTCTGAAAACAGACCGATGTAAAGATAGTTTCATCTGGGAGCTGACTTCTTTCTTACAGAATACTGCTGATCGCAACTGCGAGCTCACTGCATTAGCTTTACTACACCTTGATTCAATCTCACTTACTATATTACCATCCTGGGAAAACACACAACCTAAATACTTGAAATTATCGACCTGTTCTAGCTTTGTATCACCAATCTGACATTCAATTCTGTTGGACTTCTTACCTACTGACATCAATTTAGTCTTCGAGAGGCTCATTTTCATACCATACTCATTGCACCTATTTTCAACTTCCAAGATGTTAGACTGCAGGCTTTCGGCACAGTCTGCCATTAAGACCAAGTCGTCAGCATAGGCCAGACTGCTTACTACATTTCCACCTAACTGAATCCCTCCCTGCCATTTTATACCTTTCAGCATATGATCCATGTAAACTACAAACAGCAAAGGTGAAAGATTACAGCATTGTCTAACTCCTGTAAGTACCCTGAACCAAGAACTCATTCTACCATCAATTCTCACTGAAGCCCAATTGTCAACATAAATGCCTTTGATTGATTTTAATAATCTACCTTTAATTCCATAGTCCCCCAGTATAGCGAACATCTTTTCCCTCGGTACCCTGTCATATGCTTTCTCTAGATCTACGAAACATAAACACAACTGCCTATTCCTCTCGTAGCATTTTTCAATTACCTGGCGCATACTGAAAATCTGATCCTGACAGCCTCTCTGTGGTCTGAAACCACACTGGTTTTCATCCAACTTCCTCTCAACGACTGATCGCACCCTCCCTTCCAAGATGCCTGTGAATACTTTGCCTGGTATACTAATCAATGAGATACCTCGATAGTTGTTGCAATCCTTCCTGTTCCCTTGCTTATAGATAGGTGCAATTACTGCTTTTGTCCAATCTGAAGGTACCTTACCAACACTCCACGCTAATTTTACTACTCTATGAAGCCATTTCATCCCTGCCTTCCCACTATACTTCACCATTTCAGGTCTAATTTCATCTATTCCTGCTGCCTTATGACAATGGAGTTTATTTACTATCCTTTCCACTTCCTCAAGCATAATTTCACCAACATCATTTTCCTCCTCCCCATGAGCTTGACTGTTTGCAACACCACCATGATGATTTCCTTTTACATTGAGAAGATGTTCAAAATATTCCCTCCACCTCTCCAGTGATTCCCTGGGATCTGTTATGAGTTCATCTGAATTACTCAAAACACTGTTCATTTCCTTTTTCCCTCCCTTCCTAAGATTCTTTATTACTGTCCAGAAAGGTTTCCCTGCTGCTTGACCTAGCCTTTCCAGGTTATTACCAAAATCTTCCCATGACTTCTTTTTGGATTCAACAACTATTTGTTTCGCTCTGTTTCTTTCATCTACGTACAAATCCCTGTCTGCCTCGGCCCTTGTTTGGAGCCATTTCTGATAAGCCTTCTTTTTACGTTTACAGGCTGCTCTTACTTCATCATTCCACCAAGATGTTCGCCTTTTCCTAGCTTTACACACAGTTGTTCCTAGGCATTCCCTTGCTGTTTCTACTACAGCATCCCTGTATGCCACCCATTCACTTTCTATATCCTGAACCTGCTTACTGTCTACTGTTCGAAACTTCTCACTAATCATATCCATGTACTTCTGTCTAATTTCCTCGTCCTGGAGATTTTCTACCCTTATTCGTTTGCAGACAGATTTCACTTTCTCTACCCTAGGCCTAGAGATACTTAGTTCACTACAGATCAGATAATGGTCTGTATCATCGAAAAATCCCCGAAAAACTCGTACATTCCTAAAAGATTTCCTGAATTCAAAGTCTGTTAAGATATAGTCTATTATGGATCTGGTACCCCTAGCCTCCCATGTGTAGCGGTGAATAGCCTTATGCTTGAAGAATGTATTCGTAGCAGCTAAACCCATACTAGCACAGAAGTCCAGCAAACGCTTCCCATTCCCATTAGCTTCCATATCTTCCCCACATTTACCAATCACCCTTTCGTATCCTTCAGTTCTATTCCCAACTCTCGCATTGAAATCGCCCATTAGCACTATTCTATCCTTGCTGTTGACCCTGACCACGATGTCACTCAATGCTTCATAAAACTTGTCAACTTCATCCTCATCTGCACCCTCACATGGTGAATACACGGACACAATTCTTGTCCTAATTCCTCCCACTGACAAATCTACCCACATCATTCGCTCACTTACGTGCCTAACAGAAACTATGTTGCGTGCAATGGTATTCCTGATAAAGAGCCCTACCCCAGACTCTGCCCTTCCCTTTCTAACACCCGTCAAGTACACTTTATAATCTCCTATCTCTTCCTCCTTATCTCCCCTTACCCGAATATCACTTACTCCTAGCACATCCAGATGCATCCTCTTTGCTGAGTCAGCAAGTTCTACCTTCTTTCTTCCATAAGCCCCATTAATATTGATAGCTCCCCATCGAATTCCATTTCGTTCGCCAAGTTGTTTCCAAGGAGTCCCTCGCCTGTCAAATGGGAGTGGGACTCCATTACTCCCATAGGTCCGAGGCTTGCTTAAAGTGTTCTGAGCTCGGTAAATTCATGAAGCAGGATGCTGCCCTACTTTCACATAGTCCAAGTGAGGATCTCTCCTCTAACGGGTTATGGACCACCGGTGAATTGTGTAGTCCTAGCCGCCTGAGCACAAGGAGGGCCACGACTCAGAATATGTCCGAGATGCCCACTCCCATTCCATAGCAACTGGTATCCCGACTCTCAGGACCACTTACTAGGCCACTCAGCCGTTGCCCATGGTTCACGAACTAGGACGTGACTACAGTAACCCACAAACATGAACCACACAACAATACAATATTTAATAACTTCCGTATCGGAGCACAGTTTGAAGTGGGACAATTAACGAAATGATTTAGTTAGGTGACAGCGGATACCAGCTAAAAAAGTATCTGTTAACCCCATTGAAACCCTTGCGGACTTTTCCCACGCCTCATCCTTTTCTTTTATCGTCAAGCCATCTGTGCGCTTGCACTCAATAACTTTTATATATATATTTACTAACTAATTCAATTAACGACTCTTTTCCGAAGGAGGAAAAATTAGAACTACGATTCCGTTTCACTTCATGTGCCATATTTTACAGTGGTACTCAAACAAAAGCGCATCGGAGCGCGCTGTAAAACAGTATGTTCGTACCACTGCCTCCTTGATTCGCACCAGTTCGCAATATTGGGAGAGTTAACAGTCGATTAGTTAACATTTCACAAGAAAAGCTTGATGAAACGCAAGAAACCTAACAAGATGTTAAATTTTTAACTCCGTGTTAACTAACTACTTGTTAGTATATATTTAACACATGTTGATGAAACCGGGCCTAAGTACAACAAAAGTTGTGTAAACTATAATATCCAATCTTTTAAGTTTCATGGGGAATAATCTCAAAGATGTTGGCAATTATTACATTTCTCACAAATATCTAATTATCTTTGCAAATATTATCTGTTATCTGGGTAGTGTTATTACCAAAGATAATCAGTGCCCGACAGAAGTCAAAAGAAGAATTGCTATGACAAATAAGTGATTCAAAGCAGGAAAAAATCTATTGTTAAACAAGCACATAAGAACTGAAACCAGGAAGAAATTTGTTAAAACCTTTGTTTGGAGTGTGCTAACTTACGGTTGTGATAAGAGTACTTTGGGAAAACAAGCACAATCAAGACTAGAAGCTGCGGAAATGTGGTTCTGGAGAAGACCGACAGGCAAGAGTTGGACAGAAAAGAAGACTAATATCCAAATCTTCAATGACGTTAACGAGAAACGACCTGACCATGGGATGTGGCTGTAGCGACAAGGCTTAGCCTTTAGATAATGGATGGAATATTAGTTCTGTCTGCCTCTGTGGTGTAGTGGTTAGTGTGATTAGCTACCGCCTCTGGAGGCCCGAGTTCGATTCCCGGCTCTGCCATGAAACTTGAAAAGTAGTACGAGGGCTGGAATAGGGTCCACTCAGTCTCGGGAGGTCAACTGAGTAGAGGGGTGTTCAATTCCCTCCTCAGTCATCCCTGAAGTGGTTTTGCATGGTTTCCCACTTCTCCTCCAGGCAAATGCCGGGATGGTACCAAACTTAAGGCCACAGCCGCTTCCTTCCCTCTTCCTTGTCTATCCCTTCCTATCTTTCTGTCCCCTCACAAGGCCCCTATTCAGCATAGCAAGTGAGGTCGCCCAGGCTAGGTTCTGGTCCTCCTCCTCCGTTGTATTCCCCGACCCAAAGTCACACTGCTCTCGATGCGGCAGAGGTGGGATCCCTCACCGAGTCCGAGGAAAAAGCCAACCCTGGAGGGTAAACAGATTAAGGAAGAAAGGAACAAAGAAAATATTAGTTCTAACTAGTACCTGTACAAAAATAAAAGTTGTAGAAACAGTAATTTGTAATATTTTATGTCCTGTATATTTTTACCATATAAGCTATTCAATTGTAGAACTTTTATCGGAAGAGGAACAATATGGTTTTAGGCCTGGAAGAACAACTACAGACCTTAACTTTGCTGTCAGGATGTTAATGGAAAAGCACTGGGAAAAACGGAAACCACTCTTTCTACTATTCCTAGACATCGAAAGGCTTATGATAGCGTACCAAGGCAGCATATCTAGAAATGCTTAAAAGAGCTGGGAGTTCATGACAGTCTTATTGCAAAACTGAAGATGCTGTATAATAAAACCAGAAGTTGTGTGCAAGTGAGTTGCGGGCTTGTCCAAATGCTTTGAAACGAAGAGAGGAGTGTATAGCAAGGCAGTGCTTTGTCATACCTCTTATTTATCACTGTGATGTGTGCCATAATAAAGGTTCTAAAAAGGAAGAAGCAGCAGGACTTGCAAGCTTTCATCTTTGCAGATGACGTGGTGATCTGGGGAGAAACCGAAAATGATGTGGAGAAAAAGCTGCAGAAATGGAGTCAAGAGTTTAAGAGGTATGATTTAAATATCAACAAGGCTAAGACGGTGGCGGTGATGAAGTTACACAGGGGAGATGACAAACCACAAATCAGAATAAATGACACCAAACTGGACAGTGTTCCAACGTGTAAGTACTTGGGTAGTATAGTATCAAAAGACAACCTTGCAAAGTATGAGGTGGATAGTCGAATTAGCAAGGCAACTCAATTTTACCACCAAGTAAGACAACTGCCGTGAGATTAAAAAAAAAAAGTACCATTAGAAGCAAAGGTGACATTATACAAATCATATTATACACCCATCTTCACGAATAGTTTGGAAAGTACCACGTTAACTAGACAAGACAACTCAAAACTCCAAGCTGCAGAAATGAAGTTCCTACTCACCATGATACAGAAGAGCAGGAAGGACAAGTTCAGGAATGAAAAAGTCTGAGACAAGGTGGGAATAGGAGACTCCCTACTACAGAGGATTCAGAAAGCAAGACTGAAGTGGTTTGGCCATGTAAGAAGGATGAGTGCAATCAGCACTGCAAGAAGAGGATATGAAAGAGAAGTAAAAAGACCTGTGGGCAGGCCTGCAGGAAAATGGACAGATCTGGTGAAGAAAGATCTCGAGGAGAAAGGACAAATTTGGGAGAAGATTATGAGAGAACAGTGGTTCATGGACAGAAAAAGATGGAGGGGCTCGTACACCACACCTGGGCAACTGGAGATGGTCAATGATTATGATGATGATGAAGCTATGATAATGGGTATATTAAGAAACTTAGATGTTGATTGTCAAGTCCATAAACGAGCATTGTGGACATGGAAATACCAATAACCCATCAACGATAGGTAGAGCAGCTATTTTACCAAGAGCCAATTTAAAGTGATGATTAAGGGGTGGATTTTGATGAGCTTAAAAAAATTACTGAAAATGATCAAAAATGCCTTTAAACTGATGGAAAAATGCTATAAAATAAGTAAAAATGTGACTTTAAAATATATGACTAAACAGAATACTGGAGACTGTTATTCAATGCACAGCTCTTGTTTTTACAGAAAAAAATATCCCCTAATTTACTTGGAAGTGAATATAGGCTAACATGAGCATAATTAAAATTAATTCTTACATTTCATCCAAAACCATATTTATACATTGTTATACAAAGCATACTTTCCTGACACAAAAGATAAGGATCGATACCTAAGAAACTAAATTAAATAATGCATTTTAATTAATTAAATTGTTAATATAGTTAGAACTGAAATTGTATAGCACTCTTTTAGATGCTGTATGAGTCTTAAGTCTGTAAGACTGGTTTGATGCAGCGGTCCATGTCATCCTATCCTGAACTAACCTTTTCATTTCTACATAGATATTAAATATTATTTACCAGAAAATAAATGTCCGTGCATGAAATTTTGACAGTAACCTTTTTTTTTTCTTGCATTGCAGTCCACAACCCTTGACATTCATGGATTAACAATCGTGAATGATCTGCAGTTATAAACCAGACCATGTTTCTACACAGATAAATTTCTCTGCACGTCCACAGATATCAGATGTGCGAATCTGAGGTTCACAAAGACACTTGGAGAGAATTCTTCTTCGAACACTCTAGTATCAAATTCTTCATCTCGTAAAATCTTGGAAATCATGCGTGTAACATGGAATCCTTCGTTTTCTTCCAGGCTGATTTACACACATTGTTACCGATTTGTCCTCGACAGTTTTACAGATCATCCTCTACTTTATGGACTTTTTCAATGACAGATGTAAGAGATTCTCTTTGTTTTTCCAGATAGTTGATTGTATGAGAAAGTATAGCAAAACTGAATTTGAGGTATGTCAGAGATCATACTAATTCAGGTTTTAATAGCAGATCTTGACAGATTCTGATCGCAGTTGCATCTCCCCTTTTGAAACTATCAACTATGGACCTAATACATCAAAGTTTTCAGAGTTGTAGACAGATGCAGGTATCCATGTTCCTCAAGGTTGTGGTGGCCAGGGCTGGTTAGGAACTTCTATGCAAAAACACTGAACTCTAAGTGGGCCTTTAAGAAAAACTTTGTTGAACACAAGTTTATCCACTCCAGGAAAATGTATTTCAACTTCTGACACGCTATAGAAAGCATGCACAAGACTTATTGTATGCACCATTTTGGCGTAAACTGCCTAGACGGTTTTTGCAGCCTTCAATATACAAAGTGACAAAACAGGAAAATGTTCCCATGCTGGACACTTTGCGGTAGGTACAATAAATACATACGTGTGTCAAACAATTCACAAATTTCCAAGTGCTTTTCTTCAACAAGTCTGTTGTTAAAAGTAACATCTTGCCAGGACCGTCCAGCTCTAGTACACCCACAATAGGCTAACACTGGCAACATAGCACCCCTCGGTATTACTTGTTGGAATGTTATAGGAAATATGGTGATAAAGAAAAGTGTAGATACGGTTTTTGGAAAAGCCAAGGTGCTGGAATTTTGTCCTGCAGAGTTCTTTAATGTTCCAGTAAATCTACCAACATGAGGCTGACGTGTTTGAGTACCTTCAAATACCATTGGACTGAACTAGGATTGAACCTGCAAAGTTGGGTTCAGAAGGCCAGCACTCAACCGTCTGAGCTACTCAAGTCGGCTCACAGAAAAATCCTGTAACATTGTATTTAATTTCTTCAGTGGAATGTTCACACTAACCATCGCATCACCGAGTTCCTTAAATAATGATTTGCTGGTTGTAGTGCTAGCACTTTGCCCCAGAATATCTTGAGAACATACTTCATACTTGTTGCAGCTTTCAGGTGCTTTTCTGGCTTCATGTTCTGCTGTATAACAAATTTCCCTTTCACACATAACGTAACACTGCAGAATTTACAAAATAAAACGAGTTAATCTGCCATAAACACATATATTCCAGATTAATTCACTAGCCGATTTAAAAATACACTTCGTGGTGATTTCACTTTTGGCATTTTCTACAGTACACATTTGTGAGGATAATTCTGTACTGAAGCAGAAATTTAACTGTTGTTGCTAATCTTTTATCCTTTCCAATTGTTCTTGGCCTTGAGGTACATGGGGGTGAATGACTGGCTGTAGGTTTAGATGCTAAGGTTGGTTCATTTCTTGTGCAAAAGAGAAAAGCATGGTACAAGTAATGGAAAATAGCAATCTCAGCTGGAATCACATGAACTCCCACTCCAATGCTACAACACATGCAAACCTGTGATGGGTCAACTTAAATACACCTTTTATATCCATGAGTATTAATAATAAGAAGAATCGTATAGCCTCAGATACCGTGTGCAGACATTTCAATTTGACACCATCTGGCTGTCTGCTTGTCAATTTCAACGTTCCGTCTTACTCTAGTCCTGCTAGATGGTAGACCGAGTAAACTGAAACTCCCTCGTGCGTCTATGGCTGAGATTTAATGAATTTTGTCAGGTGAACACAAAATGTGTCACCAGAGATCTTTTACATGCTGACATCATACGACATGGAGTGTTAAATGTACTTTTGTCCGTCCTTCAAAAATCCGGCCACCTCTACCGGGTTTGAACCCGAAGGCCGACACTCTACCACTGATCCACAGAGGCAGCCCGATAATATTATCTCGTTGTTTGTTCTCGTTAATCTTGGACAACCAGTAACGACAAGAAGTCATTAATAAGTATGCCACATTTCATCCCACAAGCATATCCCTGTAACAGTCAGTCAACAAAATACAGGCTACGGTTACGTGTTTTACTATTTTCATTAAGAAGTTGATATATAGGTTAGTACAAATACAATTTTTCAAGGGTTTTCAGGGGGATTGGGGGACTAGGAAGGTAGCATGTGTGGCAGCAAATACCTGGTGTCAAAATGTGAAACCACTGAAAACCATCTTCCGGGCTATCGACAGTAGGACTGAAACCCACTATCTCCCGAATGCAACCTCATAACTACGCGACCCAAACCGCATGGCTAACTCGCTCGGTATATGTAAGTACACTATGTGGTAGGACTGAAAAGCTCCACTCACCTAATAGGTCCAAGGTTTACATCTTAGTACTGGTAGTTACAACAGCTCTCCTAACAGCAAATCCTCCATGTTCAATCAATCAATCAATCAATCAATCAATCATTGATCCACATTTAGGGCTGCTGCCTACCATTTTTTATCTAGTCTTTTCTTGAATTATTTCAAAGAACTTGGAAATTTATTGAACATACCCATTTATAAATTATTCCAGTCCCTAATTTATCTTCCTATTAACGAATATTTGCCTCAATTTGTCCTCTCAAATTCCAACACTATCTTCATATTATTAGCTTTCCAACCATTAAAAGCTCCACTCAAGCTTAGTCTACTAATGTCATTGCACGCCATTTCTCAACTAACAGCTCGAAACATCCTGCTCAGTCAAGCAGCTTGTCTCCTTACGGCCAAGTCTTCCCAGCCCAAAGTTTGCAAAATTTTCTAACACTATTCTTTGGTCAGAAATCACCCAGAACAAATCGGCTGCTTTCCTTAGGCTCTTTTCCAGTTCTCATATCAAGTAATCCTGGTGCAGGTTCCATACACTGGAACCAACCAGAGACTTGCACACTGTCTTCCTTACATCTTTACTACAATTCCCAAATACCCTCATAGCTATATGAAGAGATCTATAACTTTCATTTACAACCTTGTTAATGTAATTACCCCATTGAAGATATCTCCTTACTTACAGTCATCCCGGTGAGATACTTTCATCCCATCAACAAAGTAAAATTGAAACTGAGAGGACTTTTCCTTTTGGTGAAATTTACAACCTGACGTTTCATCCTCTTTATCATAACACCATTGTCTGCTGTCCATCTCACAACGTTGTTGAAGTCTTTTAGCAATCGCTTTCAATCCTGTAACTTATCTACTACTCTACACAGCATAATATCGCCTTCAATTCTCTAATCAAACCATTTATATACAGTACCTGGCCACATTATTAGACTCAAGGACCTTTTTAGCAATTCTTTTCACTTGACACCCTAATTCTTGGATTTATGTGACAGCAAACCCACTGTTGATACTTGCATTGTAGGACATGGTATTCTTGATAATAATGTGGGTTTTGGAACTTGCTATCTTTTCAAATTCTCGCCTTCTTTACTTTGTTAACTTAGTACCTACCTTGCCGTAAACATATGAGGTAATAATTCCCGCGGTTTTTGTGTCAGATGTGTGTTTGGTTTACTGATAATTAACTTTAACAGTTTGTCTTGCTGTATTTTAGATATTTACGCTAAATCTGTGTTGATAACAGGAACTTTATGAGGTAGCAGTGGTTTTAAATTTGTTACTTGGGAAATCAAACAATTTCTTGATAACAGATTTATGGGGAAGTCTCAGGGCCTTTCTCCTCGCAAAATTGAGTTTGCGAAAGGACTTTTGCAGCATGGAAATCTGACAACGAGAAATTGCTGCCCATTCAGGAATATCGCAGACTTCTGTGTGTCGTATAAGCAATACAAATAAAACTCGGGAGAGATTACCCGAAGAACAGAAGAGGGAAATGTGGTAGGAAGAAAATTCTGACTCCAAGAGCAGAACGTTTTCTCGTAAAAATTGTGAAAGGAAACAGAAGGGCATCTTATGCTACTATAATCCAAGAACTGAACAACGGTGGTATCAAGGTTTCTGAGAGAACAGTGCATCGACGTACTTGCAGCTTGGGGTACCAATGTCGTCGACCAGCTAAGAAAGCTAAACTTACTGAGCGAATGATGAAACGGAGGCTACAGTGGGCAAGAAAACACCACCATTTCACAGCAGAAGACTCAAAGGGTAAGTTTTTAATATAAATTCCTTAACAAATGATGTTTTGCTAGGAAAATTCCAACGAGTATTTGCAACTTTAAATTTCATACACATTATCTTAATTTCTAGGTTTGCTTCAGTGATGAATCAACTTTTGAGGTGTCAAGCGAGAAATCCCAGTTTGTAAGATTATCTAGTGAAAAGTATGAGAAGAATTGCGTCCAGCAAATAAGTAAAACATCCTACCAAGGTCATGATTTGGTCAGTGATAAGTGGAAAGAGAATGGGACGTCTTCAGATTGTGGAGGGTATAATGTGTCAGGATCAGTACAGACAAATACTTGAAAAGAGACTGATCCCGCAATTGAAGGACTGGCTTAGTGAAGGTGAAAACAAGATTTTCATGTGCAAGATGGAGCTCCATGCCACATAGCAAAATCTATTAAAGCTTTTCTGAAAGAGAAAAGGATTCTTCTTTTGGATTGGCCTGGTAATTCACCCGATTTGAACCCGAGTGAGAATGTGTGGCAATGTCTGAAACATGAAATTGGTAAAGAGTGCATCACTACCAAGCTTTAACTACTTGAAAAGATCATATTTCATAGGAACCATAATGAAAAGTTGTGAGCAGCAGCTTCATCTTGCATTGCAAGTATGCCTCGCAGGGTGCAAGCACTCATAAAAGCTAAGGGTGGACTGACTAAATATTAGAATTGCAGTCTTAAAACTGCGTATGACATCGTAAATTAAACATACTGTAATGCTATCCATTAGTGAATGTGTAATATTCCATTAAAAGTCTGTTAATATAACATTTTGTTAGAAAAATTAAGATTTTTATGTTGAGTCTAACAAAGTGGCCAGGTACTGTATATCGGAAAACATAAATGTCCAATAATACTACTTGGTGGGGCCCCCTTTTAATCATTACACGATCAGATGTTTTTATCCTCATTCGGTAAATATCTGGTGTCATAATCACATTTTCCAGGGCATCTATCTCAAAATATGGCCCCCTCCACATTATTACAGTTATCCCCATCTATTAACACAGGGTGTCAATTTCTTCATGAACAAGTTAACATATTCCGTCTACTTAAATTTGGTAAGGATGTACTTTATATAATAGAACCACAATTTATCACTTATAAAAGCATTCTTTTCATCCTGTCTTGAAATGTTTCCCGGGAAGACCAAAGTACGACAAAAAAGAAAGTTGATGAAACAAATTCACCTGCATTATCAATAAAGTTCGCTGTAGTTCATACAATTAAACTCTATATGTGCACTGAATATTAAATGGAAATATTTAATAGAAATAGACGAGTATAATACCGACAACGAAAAACTTGAGGGTTAATTCGCTCCAACATGTTTGAACTGTGATAAACAGATGAATTTACCGGCAATGATAAGTCACAATTCTTCTCAAATCTTGACGAAGAGCTGTTTTAGACACATTCACTTCTTCCTGGCACAATAACAAATCTATTTACGTAATAACTGTAAATAATTTCCGAAAACAATAATGAACAATTGATAGTAGAGGACGCCGTGCGCATTTGCCTGCTCTATTTTCTGTTTCCCAACCTGCTCAGAGAGAAAATGGAGTAGAGTGGAGCCGGCGGAGTATTGGAAATGTAAGTACGAGGATTGGGAATTTCGCTTTCGCAACAAAAAAAAAAAAAAAAAAAAAAAGAGCTATGAGTATTACAAAAAAAAGTATTTTTTACTCCCCCTTAAAATGTCCACAATAAAACAGTGAGACTTATAATTACATATGACGTGTTTTCGTACGATAAACTTCAATAGTGAGAGGCATTTTCCTGAAACTGGGAACTATAAGGGAATTATACGACGAACCGTAAGCTTGAATAAGCTATCAAAAATAGCATTTATAATCCGAAACGCGAAATACGTCGGACTGAAAATGTGCACAAAATAAATGACATTTCTCCCGTTAATCACGACGTTACAGTAAAATAAAGCAGTATTTATAAACCATTCATTATTTCTCAAAATAGTTCTCCCATTTTCATCCTACATACGCTGTTACATTATGTTTTACAAGATTGTCTGTCTGGATAACTATATATGAACAGTTGCTACCAATTACATAAAAGATATAGACTGCTAAACCGTAGGCAACGGCTAAACCAACGAGCTAACTAGCTCGTTGGGCTAAACATATTCGTTACAGCGCCTCTAATTGAAGCTCATTGAACTACGGCCGCCATGATAGTCGCAGGCAAGAGAAATTGACACTTCGATACTGGCCTAGTCGCATGTCACTTTAGCTTAGCCACTGCCTTCGTAATGTCCAGGCCGTATTGTACCTCTGATGACGTCACGCTTTGGGGGGGACTTGAAGGCGATACGCATACGCTCCGCTTGAATAGTACACTCGTTTAAATTATTTAAAGAACTGTTAACACCTTATAAAACCAAAACCTATCCTCAAGTATTTGTTAATTCTGACATACAATGCATATTCTTCTCCGTAACGTTCTATTTCTCGCGTATATACGTTCGTTTGCGTGAGTACAGCCTAACACTTTGAGACATATTCTTGCGATTTTATCCATTTTCTGGTCAACTGGAACATTCACATCATACACACTGACAGAAAACATGCAGCCAATTACCATTACTATTTATTACAAATATAAATTATTTCTGTACCTCACTGTTTCCACTCCATGAACACTGCAGCTTTCCTGGACCTCTTACAGGAAGTTACACCAGTATGGAGTAGGTCTGTTCTCTTTGAAGCACTTTGTTGAATACACAAGCCGGTGTGAATGTTGGAAAAGTTATTTAAATGTATATTCACCCAAATATATATACACTGTCCGGCCAGGTCTTCCAATGTCTTCCCGCAGTCACAAATGACTAGGGAATCTGCCAACTGCATTGACTCCAAAGCCAAGGATTTTGTGACACTCTTAGGACTGTCTGAATTTGGAAATACCATCTTATATGTATCTGACACTAACACACAAAATACTTTGTACACCTCAATTCCAAGTTCTATTGACATGTCTGATGGATACTTTAAGCCCCCTCGATTTAGGAAATTCAGATATCTTACTTCTGGAGGTAATTCATAAATAAGATCTGAATCTGTCAGAAGATAAGATTTACATAAATCACACTACTGTTTGATACTCATATATATATTTGCTATTAGCTTTTCGTCGCACCGACACAGATAGGTCTTACGGCGACGATGGGACAGGAAAGGTCTAGGAATGGGAAGGAAGCGGCCGTGGCCTTAATTAAGGTACAACCCCAGCATTTGCCTGGCGTGAAAATGGGAAAGTGGTGGTGGTGATTACAGTTTTAAGAGGAAGTACGACTAGGCAACCATCCTCTATGAAAATGGGAAGCACGGAAAACCATCTTCAGGGCTGCCGAGAGTGGGGTTCGAACTCACTGTCTCCCGAATACTGGATACTGGCCGCAGTTAAGCGACTGCAGCTATCGAGCTCGGTGATACTCATGAATAAGACTTACATTTTCAAATACACCGAATTCAGATAAGCCGTAGGTCTGGTTACATAAACATATAGGGCCTACCTAATGTTACCCATGTTTATGACATTTAAAAAAAATTAACTCACCATCTGGACGAGACACTCTTATTTCTCTCAGGGTGTGATTTTCAGCAAAATGCTTGATACACACAACTGTGTTGTGATTAACTATTAAATTCTCCCTGGGAATAGCCTACTTCCATAACTTACCTCGTTCTTCATCAGAAGGAAACACAAATACCGTACTGTACTCTCCTTGTTTATAATTGGCTTTGCAGCCAGGCACACAGCAACTCTTAGGCATGGTGATTTCTCTCACTGATCATCTTAATTCAAGTACGCTATATACAATTCGTGGTTAATAATAAAACACAGAATGCACTAACTCAATTAATTTTACACTATAAATATAACTTTACACAAATAAACTACAAAATTAAAACACTGAAGAACGACCTTCTTAACCTATAGCTTCAAATAAATACACCCTCACACTAAGTTTTCTTCACTAATTAACGACTTTCCACTTAATAATGCAGTCGATGACGACTCATTCTCACATATATCTGAGTGAACATGCGGTCATCGTTAAAAATTTCAATAAAACTGCGAAAATCTATGTTTAACTCTACTAACTCATGTGCTAAACTTTCCCCCTAACGATCAGATGATTGCTTTCCCGCGCTCGTTACAGTACGGCCTGGACATCACGAAGGCAGTGGCTTAGCCCAATTACCAGTTCATGAATACATGTGGTTAATTTTGATGCAAAAATAAAGACTTATTTAAACGTGTCAAGTTCAGGACGTTTTGAAAACACTGTTACAATTAATAATCATAGGACTTTTGATTAAATAAGCGCAGAAAACCTGGCGGCCGTTTGGTTGGAAAGAAGATGAACACTATTAATTTGTAATAATAGGCTGTGCGTTTTTCTATAATAAGATACCCATGTCATGCGCAGTATTTAACTCCACCAGTCTCCATCAGAAAGCCGTTAACGTTACATTTCACAAGTGAGGCGTCTATTTCCAAAGGTTTCCTTGTCCAAGAAGTTAAATTGTTGGGAAAACGCGAAAAAAGTTTTTCAGACATACTGCTTATTGTATGCTCATAATATTTTGCACACCTTTTACTATTGATCATGGAAGCCTTTTGGAGGGATCACAGCTTATAGAACCCAACGATTTTTCGTAATATATATATATTCGTATCAGAAGCATATATTTTACCTAGCATAATGGTATTAAATGACATACATATCAAATAGTGTCTGCCCAGAATTTTGCCAAATCACGGGCATTAGGTGTCGCAGCCATCAAGTCCTCTATTGTGCAACTTAAAGGACACTTACTACAGTTCATGAAATGGGCTGTGGTTTGGTCTTCGTCACATTCACATTGCCTGGATGTGCCAGGAAAGCCCCACTTTACCATAATGATTCTTGATCAACCAACCCCAGTGCGAAGCCTGTTCATCGACTTCCAAGTAGACCAATGTTCCTCGTGTCCTGGAGGGAGACGTTCAATTGGTAGCATCCAACCAGCAAATTGAGGATTTCTGGTTCTCCATACTCTCAATCTTGTGGATCGAGCAGATTCGTTTAAATCTTCGGTTGTATTCAGGAAACTCCTCCTAGACCTCAATCTTTGGTGGGCAGGTTCATATCCATACAATGGGTGTGCACATGAGGCAAATGCTTTAGTTCTCTCATTCATGGATGCAACTTCTCTTTTTACACCTGGTGGGACGATTCCAGCCAAACAGTAGATTCTATCTCGTGGAGTTGGTCTCAAGCAGCCAGTAAGGAGTCGATATGTTTCATTGAGAGAAATGTCAACTTGTTTAGCAAAATAAAAATATAACTTGGACAAGGTGAAATTTGGAACTGCAAGATGGACAAGGGCCATATTGGAACAGTATCAAATGGAGAAGGGAGACTTTGTTTCTGTATGAATTAAAATTACTGTTTTAATGATAAGAATAACAATTATTCTTGATGTAATGTTAGCTAATCTATTCATAAAACTTGAAAATAGATGACACTGCTATTTAGAAACCAACGTATCCACAATTATTCAGCTGAATCAGCAACATCCTTCATCAGTCCTCCATCATTTTCATCCTCTGATACGTCTGAATTGTCTCTAGCGCAATTTGATGAGATGCTTTCTTTGTAGAAAAGCAAATCAGGTACGGTATGCCAATCTTCAGTATAATAAAGTTAAAGTAACCTCTTGATATCCTCTTTTTTAGGTTGCTTCACCGGAATTCCAATATTGACCTGCTGTGGATCAATGTCTGCTACCTTCTTATTTAGCTTTGTAACCTTCCGCCCTACAACCAGATCTGTGTTGTATGTATGCTCTCCTGAAACAAGAATATATCCATTCGGTGTCCTTCCTCGAGTGATAATAAATCTCTTGCTTAAATCGTGTTATCCTCGAGCATCGCCGATGTGAAAAAAAAATGAAATGGCTTTTAGTACCGGGAGTGTCCGAGGACATTGGAAGTGCCACTGGTTAAGTTTCTTCAAAATTTCTCCTGTTGCTGCTTTCCAATATTGTACACTTTGAAGTCCCTACCTATCTTCAGGACAGTCCCGTTCTTCACAAAGAAACTATAGTACTGTTCAGGTTTGCATATCGTGTTCATTTTCTTAAGTTATTTTTCAATGCGCCCAAACACACGGTCGGGTGGAATGAATGAATGTCCAGGAACTGGGAAGATAAGTTGTATCTCACGAATGTTGAAGGGGGCATTGTGCAGCACTATCATCAGCATCCCTATCATAATTGTAATTTTATTTTGTCGCCCGCAACCATCAGCAAACAACCGTATTATTTCATAATATTCTAAGTTGGTAGAGGTTAGTCGATGATAAACCGCAGAGGCAATTTCGCATGATCCTTTATGACTATATGCTTTTGTTCAAGTGTAAATGAAAATTTTATCCCATCTTTCGATGTGCCCTCACATATCGTAAAATTGTACAAGTACAATTGTCGCGAATAGTAGGTGGCTTGGTCAGGTAACTTAGGAAGAGCCAGATTTTTCTGGCAGTCGAAGAAAAATGTGATGGTTTTCACTATATCTGTTTTCAAGAGTAAAAAAAAGCATTAGCACAACTTTCATGACACTCAAACTCAATTTCAAGATCTGTGTCAAATTTATTGGACTTGCATCTTTCCTCATACTGCAAACACTTTGAACAGGCATCTACAGCAGGTTATTCAAAACTCAGGTTATATTCCTTTACAAAAATATTCCTGAAGTATTCATACTTCACTTTCAAGGCTTCTTCAGCACATAAATTATTGTAAAATGTATTAAGTTTTGCAATTGTTAACGTACTATCTAAGTACTGCTTATTTGTCTGGATATTACGACAGTAACGGGATTCTAATGGCACGAGGGCCTCAATGAAATTTTTACTGATTGTTTTCGCTCATCATATGCTTGTGAGCGATGATCACCACCACGAGTTTCTCTTGGACTTTCACCAGTTTAAAAATGAGCCCTACACACTCTTTGAACTGTTTTCTTCGAAATGTTTAAAATGCACAGAAATGCCTTCCGACATATTTGGTATTGCTTTGTTTGGCCATGTTTAGTGATGGGAATATAGTACTTATGCCAGTTTTTGGTGGTTTGCTTACGTTCTCCCCTGGCTCGTTTACGTTTAGGAGATTCTGTTCTGGTATGTTTCAAAATTATGGTATCCTGATTTATTTTAGCTGAACTACAATCCATTTTCCTGGGATAAAACATGTTGTGGAACATACGAACGTCTTGAAGTGTGATATTTGAGCAGTGGAGATCCTTGCGGTCCTTGTGTTGGCAATCTGGTAATTTCGGGAGGCACATTGAGGAGTAAAGAGTTCTTTTATGCACATTATTCTTCCATAACATTGGATTTCGTTCTTTTTTTTCTGGCCTTCCCTTTAGGGCACGGTGTCACTATTCCTTCTCGCCTAACCTCATTTTCACTGCGTGTTCATTCTTGTATCATGTCTGCAATTGATATTGACTTACATTGTAAAACCAGAATCCTCGTTATGAACCCAATAAAGTACACTAAATTATGAATGAAATATAATACACATAAGCACATCGCAATTACTCACCTAATTCGAACCAATAATTCACATAAACATTACAGGCTTCCTGTTTGTTGAAAATAGAATGTTTTTGATTTTATTTATCTACGAAAGCAATTCTGCCAACTGGAAAACACGTATTATTCATTGAAATAAAGGAAAGAGTTAATAATTCCATTTATAATAAAGTATGGTAACAGGATCTCAAACACATGTACAAGGGTCACTTTGGAACTCAGTAGTGCAGCTTGCTTCCCCTCGCAATGGGACAAGCAAACGTTTGTTACTGTATATTATTATGTCTGCCATATTGGATTTCTGGCATTGGACAAGGGTCACCTTGGAACTGCATAGGATATTCAAATGCAATTTTCGAGGGTTTGGGGCCGTTTTGGTTCTCTAAGACAAGTATCAATCAGTAGATGATGCATAGACGAAGCCATTGATACGATAACATGAATTTTTCTTATAGGTGGACAAGGACCCCTTTGGAAATGGATGCCTCAAGTAGGCCTTATGTATGTATAATTAGTTGCGGATTATTATAGTGTGGGCCTAAACCCAATTTCATATCCCATAGGTCATGACATATTATTTGTCTTTAAGGTTTATTTTGAACTCCCCCTGTGGTTGGTAGTGGTAGAGAACACAGACGATATAATCTGCCTGTAGTAAGAGGCTACTAAAACGGGCCGAAAGTCTCTTAACTTGGGAGCGTAGATTAGCGACCATGGGGCCCTTATCAGAGTCCTCCTGTGGGTGGCGACGGTAAAATAACACCCGCGGTGTCCCTTGCCTGTCGTACGAGGTGATTAAAAGGGTCCCTAGGGGCTCTCAACTTTGGGGCGTGAGTTGGCGACCACGGGGCCCTTAGGTGAGTCCTAGCATAGCTACGATTTACTTGTGCCAGGATCCTTGGTGAAGTCTTGTTGTGTTCCGGCCCCGATGGTATTAGAGCATTCGAGGCATAGGGGTTCTTTCAATTTCTTGCCGTTCGTGGCCTTTGTCTATCCTTGGCCGACTCCTTCAATTTTCGAAGTGTCCGATCCCTTCCATTCTTTCTTTCTGACTAGTGTTATATAGAGGATGATTGCCTAGTCGTACTTTCTCCTAAAACAATACTGAACACCATTCCCCTTTCCTGGGACTACAACGGAGAGAGGACTTGAAATTGGATCATTACAATACACGTTATGAATGCATGTCTAGTTTAATTATTATTTAGGTACCCAAATTACTTTGTGCATTTAACATTATTTCATTAAATATTATTGTTTAACGGGAAAGTGGAGCCACATTTCAACCAACACAGACATTGCCACATAACCACAAACGCATTAATTACATTGGTTAAACAATGTCATCACACAACTTCAGCGGTACTTTTTTCCTGAATTTTAAAAAAGTTTTTTCATAATTAAGGGAGGTTTTATAGCATGAAACATACAAGAATAACGAATTTACTGTGTGCGTTTATAAAATTACAGCCACTATGCCATTACATCTGGCGATTGTTTTGCCTGTAAGTGTCATTGCTGCCAGCAGTTCAAGTATATTCAAAGATAGTCGGCAGATAGCAGGCTATATTTTTCATGTCATTGGTTGCTACCACTGAACTATAGGTAATACCAAATACTTTAATATGATAATACCGGACAGCTTGCTGTTTTCAGCGAGAAAGCCAATAGTGCTGCTACCTACATGGCTTGGAGTGACCAACTCTTCAATAACATATTGTCATCTGTATGATTCTTGGCGCACTGCCGTGTTGTTTATAATGTATCAGTGTTTGTGACTAAATAATCTTACATTGCAGTTATATTCTAAGAAAAGTGTTATGCGCTGAACAAATTACCCACAAGCTAATGGGCATGGGAACTGATAAGGACAGCAAGTATTAAAAAAGTTATGACCTCGCATCTGTGCTGAGGTTACATTCTATGACCCTTATATTAAGAAAATCAATCAAATACTCTACTGAAATGTTAGTGGGACGTAAAAACAATAATATTAACATAATGGAACTCTAGTATACTCAAACTTGAGGGTCCACATT